>NC_091823.1:139571373-139876856 GCF_038994185.2 Dermacentor albipictus | reverse complement strand
AGGGCCAGATGGCATACCGTATGAACTTGATAAAAACACGGAAGGGAAGGTTCTTGAAGTGCTGTTGGGGGCCATTACCGAAGCTTGGGCTACAGGAGTCATTCCCGATTCTTGGCGGCATGCAGAAATGGTCCCTATTCCCAAACCCGGAAAACCTCAAGATAATATCGCTCATATGCGCCCAATAGCACTAACCTCAACGTTAGGCAAGCTGATGGAGCGTATGCTCGCGACACGTATTACATGGTGGCTCGAGCGGTACTCATGATATCACCCAGGCCAAATCGGGTTCCGTGTTCATCTAGGCGCAGAGGATGGCCTTGCGTACCTATCTTCTATGGTTCTCATCGGAGGCCGCTCCCGAAGAATTCGCACGATTCTGGCAGCGGATATTCGTAAAGCATACGACCATGTGAGTCACGAAGCAATTGTCGGAATTCTCCATTAGCTTCAATTCCCTAGCCGTGTCTGCACATTCGTCGAAGACTTCCTGTGCGCTCGTACCTTCTCCATTCGCCTGGCTGGCCAAGCAGTAGGTCAGTTCGTCGCACATCGGGGTGTCCCACAAGGATCTGTGCTCGCACCAGTCCTTTTCAATATTGCTCTCCTTCCACTAGCCTGGAAGCTAGCCACGATACATAAGGCACAGTACATAATGTGCGCAGAAGACATCACTGTCTGGTCAGTTGATCCTGAAATCTGCCACCAAGAACAACCGCTCCAAGAGGCCCTAAACATGACGCACAACTGGTGTGCTCAGATAGGCCTTGACATTTTCAAGGACAAGACGACGTACATGTCAGTAGCGAACAAGTATGGGCGCCGTCTACTGGCACTCCGGCCTCTTCAGTTAACTCTGGATCAGCAGGCATTACACGAGGCTTCAACTCTCCGTGTACTCGGCCTTGAAATGGACTCCTCCAGATCTGCGGGACCATGGGTCAAGAATGCAGAGCAACAGGCCGCAGAAACGATACAGTTGATACGTCGGATTGCGAAGAAATCTGGCGGAGCGAGCACCAACATGGCTCGCCTTCTGGTCCGTTCTGTATTGCAACCACGACTCGTCTACAGAGCCCAGTTTCATCATCTCACGAAGGCTCAATGGGCTCGCCTTGAGGCCATTAATAACGAAGCTATGCGGGCCATAACGGGACTACCACGTCTCACTCCGTTGCCAACCCCACAGGCTGAGTCCCAACTCAACACTATTGACGAACTCGTACACCAACGTCGATGCGCGCGCGCCCTAAAGCCAACATATTTCGGCTCGGCTGCTTCACTGGCCCGGTACATGGGACACGAAATAGACAATCCAGCATCTACGAGACCCGATGAAGCTCCGTGGAAAAGGGTACAATTAAGTGACAATAAGCCTCTTGGTCGTCTGTATAGCCCGGTTCCTCGTCAGGCGAATGCCCATGTTTCCCGCCTTCATCGCGCCGATGACAATCAAGACGATACGACTCTTGTAGCATACACTGATGCCAGTGTTAATGGCACCATGATTCACACAGCTCTCGTGTGTCCATTGATACCAGAGGCAGGCCAAACGTGCTCGTATGTTGCCGATCCTGCACCACCGGCCTACCTTGCCGAGCTTGCTGCCATACGAGACGGCTTGGCCGCGTTGCTACCTACTGTTCGATACTCTCATACGCTCGATACTCTCAACTCATCATTCGCACAGACTCGACTCAAGCCATCCACGACATACGTAGGGTATCTCGGTTCACCCTATTGTCAGATAGCATTCACCGTCTTGCTGCCACTGAGAATATCCTCATACGCGTCCAGTGGGTGCCTCGAGCAGCCCTGCCGGGTCTCCTTGAAGCAGATATGGCAACCCACCCACAGATTACAACATACCCACTTCCACATTTTCCTGAAGACGCCTGGGGACGACTGATCCGGGAAAAGGAAAACCTCCGACGTAGCACACGAGCTCTCATACCTCCGTGTGGGTCAGACCTCCCTGGCGGGTTAACCCGCCAAGAGGAGATTACGTTAAGCAGGCTACGTGTCGGCGTCGCACTCACCCCGTCTGTCATCGCTCTCTGGCCACAACAATACCATGGTCCTTACGGCTCATCGTGCCCATTTTGCAACACAGGAATCCAAAATGTGACAGTGACACACCTATTATGGACGTGCCCAGGGCTTCATCTAAGCCGTCTCCGCCATCTCCGGGCAACAGGCCTTCGGCCTGGCCGCCCACCCGACCTTGAACGTTGGACTCATGGACCCCATCATCGTTCACTCCTAGATTTTTCGCGCGAGTCGAATCTGTTCGTGTATTTCTAACATCTTTTGTATTATGCCTAAGGGCATGCTTTCGAATTAAAAAAAAAAGGGCATCGCTCTCGCCTGCAAAATTCGATGCACATCGCACAACCGGAAGTATTGAAAGTACAAGTTATGCATGGACACGTATTTGATAGAGAGTGCTGCGCGGAAGTGAACGTGACGGCAGCGCCTAAGAATCACAGCATAGCACGGTGCTGTGCTGTCGTATGACGTTACCAGCTTGGAAAAGATTTTCAACGTGCGCTGGTAAGTGCTCATTTGGCCGTATAGGACGCCGCCACAAGCTCGTGACACTGGGGATGCTCCAAGGAACGAACTCTCATGCCGGCGCGAAATACGAAACTGTGGCGGCGCTTTATTATTTTATTTTATTATTTATGTTTATGTTTATTATTTTATGTTTTTTTTGTGTCCTCCGTCGTCGGCGTAGACGTAGCTTGCAAGCCCTTGTCATAGAGCTACTATACTAATTCTACAGAGAAAAAGCTTACGGAGGAAATTCAGCGAGGGTTAGGGTGCTCCGAAGTGCGAAATTTGAGCGCAGTCTTTTACGTGTTCTCACTTTACGTATCAATTTTTTGCATTATCATTACAATCCCTCCCGTGCGGCACTTTGAAAACGGAGCGAACTGTGGCGGGACTGCTTCGCTAGTGGGGAGATCGCGAGAGGCAAGGCGTGCGTGACGCTTGTGCGCGATTCACACCAGCCGCAGCAGACAGACCTCTGCACATGCAGCACTTTGTTTCCATATATGGTATCGGTGGTCACGCTCGCCGCATGATTCATCGATGGCGTCATCGCTGAATAGACGAGGGCTCGCTACTCTGGTGCCATCTCGTAGCAGTCGTCGCCGCAGAGCCCGTCTTGCGCGGCACTACGCTTTTCTTTCTCTCGCTTTTGCCATACCCTCCTCCTCCGCTTTCCACCTCATGGTTCCGCTGCACCCTCGTCCTCCGCTTTTGCCCTGGTGCTCTCTTCCCTATCGCCTTATTTCACGATGCCTCCTAGATAGAAGGCCTGTTCACTTTGTTTTGTGGCGTAATGCTACTTCAAGCGAAATTTCCACCGCCAAGCACGGCGTAACGAAAGCGGTTACGTCACTATCACTGCGGCTTCCTCGGGAGCATCCCCATTAGTTTCTGTGGCATTCGGGCCAGGTAGCATGATGTCATGGATCGAAGTGCACAACCCTTTTAATATATGAGAGGCGCTGCTTTCATTCTCCGCTGCGCTCCACGTTCGCTCTGCTCGTTCGCTCGCTTACATCGAGGGACACCGCCGACGCCGAAGGACTCCAACGCTCAACGCAGGAACGGGCGCCTAAGAGTTGCGCTCTAAGGGTGGCAACCGCCAAGGCGCTGTCATGATGCGAGGAACTATTTTTTTGTGACGCTAAGTATACTCCAAATATTGTAGCACGTACGTACATATGGACATCGTGTAGAATTCACTTCGTACATTTTTTTTTCAAAAGGATCAGATGACCATTTGGAAAATTTCGATGTAGAATTAACGGTGCGGTTAAAGCACGAGTTTGTAGGCGTCTGAACTAGGTGACACCACCATACTGAAGGAGGCTTGGGATCGCGTTTATCGTGCGTCTCGTCTGGATCGCGTCTGGCCGTTATGGTATTGTCATCTGCGCCTGCGTGCATCTACAGAGCAGTAACATGGCGGAGCCGTTGCGGTTTCCTATTTAAAGGCATGGGCTTCATGGGAGCTTCCCCTCTAGAAATACTACGCCAGGGCTAACCGCTCGTCGCGTATGCCGTGGCCTCCACAGAGCCAGCGCTGCACTTAGCAGGTGGCGTGACGTCAGCTCTCTCCATTGCTATGACGACGCATGACGTCAGCTTACTTCCCGCCGCAGCTGGAAGGGAGCCGCTCGTCGCGTGTGCAAGCCGGTGCCGCGCTTAAGAGGAAGCTTTAGCTCGGGCCCAACTCCGGCGCGGCCTAATCAAATACATGTAAAACGCAAAAACGCTTTTCTGAGATAACCACTGGACAGATTTTGATGAAATTTGTTGCATTTGAGAGAGAAAGCTAAGTTCTAGTGACCGTTGGAAGCGGAATTTCAATTTAGGGCCTGAATTTTGTTAAAACGGTTTTGAAATATTCGACCGTTTGAAAAAAAATAGAAGCACGAAGTTTACAAATTCATAGCTCTGCATCAAGAACAGATATCGCGGTTCTGTAAACGACATCCATGAGATCATTCAAAGCGGACAAATTTGATATGTCATTTTATATCTTACGTGAATTTGTTACGTTGGGTACAAGGGTTCTGCAAAAGCAGTATTTCCATATTACTAAATTTTTTTATATTCATGTGTAACATATCAATTTTGTCCGCTTTAGATGTACTATTAGACGCATTTCACAGAATTGTATTACCTTTTTTGTTGTTGACTTACAGAGTTGTTACCTTGATAGTTTCGTTTTTTCAAAATTTGCGATTTTTGCCAATTTTTAATAAAACATTGACGACCTAACTCAAAAATTCGAAACCAACAGTCACTAGATTTTAAGTTCTTCTTTTAAATGCAACAAACCTCGTCAACTTCGGTGCAGTGGTTGCCGAGAAAAACGAATTCTCCTTTTACATGTATTTAGATAGGAGCACCCGAGCTAAAGCTTCCTCTTAACAAGTGGTCTCCGTTGATATGACGACGTCCTCACCTTGCGCTCGCTCCGTAGCGACTTCAGTGGGATATATAGCGGTGCTCTACGCCTTGGTGGATCAGTCTCGCCATGGGGGTTACCGGCGAAGAGTCTATATCTGAATCTAATTGCTCTACTGCTTCGGAACAGTTAAATTCTAAGGCGAAAGCTAAGCAAGCTAGGAAGAACGAGAGAAAGAGATTGCAACGTGCCCAGGAAACAGAAGAACAGGAAGAAGCGTGGATTTGTTCCTACAGAGACTCACACCAGACACTAAATATAACATCAACAACGTGCAAACCAAGTCACACTTGTTCGCGGACCATAAAGGCGTCTTCATTGGAGTCAGTAAAAAGGAATTTCCTGAGCGAAACAACTCTTTTTCTTTAATAGAGAACATAGATTAACACCAGTATAACCGAATTAACGAAAACAAGTCCAAGCTAAACCAAGTCCAAGGTCAAGTTACACCACAGGCAGGACTACAAGCGTAGCCATGCAGATATTGCTTTGGCAATTCAACCAGGTTTAACCAGAGCTAAACCACAGCCAATTTTTTATATTAGCCCTGTGCCACCTGTGCAGCACGTAATTGTGGGAATCGGCGACACAGAGCAACTTACGGCAAGAATAGAAAGCGAAGTAAAAAGGGTTAGAAAACACCGACCCTGGAGCCGCATTTTGTGAGAATAGAGCTTATTTTCCTTTTCCGTATAGAGTTGAACGCTAGAGCGCCGCCAATAGAGAGTTACAACGTATCTGGTATTCCGGTAAACGCAAGCGGGCTGGGCTTTTATCAAATGAGAAGAGGCGGATACGTGAACAGCCTGCATGGTGCAGCCACCTCGTTGCACACAACTCAGCCAGAGAGGCGCAGCAGCCAAGTACATTCTACTTATCTGCTGGTGTAAATCTTCGGCAGTGGCGTAATCGTGTTGCTGCCGAAAGTTGCGCCAATATTAGCTCTTTGTTGCTCTAGTTGAGCTCTGCGGCACCACGTGGCTGCATCATTAAGGCCAACTCACATTTGCGCCTGCGCTCATCTGGTAAAACTCGCATTACACTTGAGTTTGCCGGAATACCGCACATACGCTAAAACCCTCTAATATAGAGAATTTTAACTGGGCATTTACGATCCGCTCCACTCAGACTGGCATAACCTAGCATTTTTCACATAGCAGCTAAGGGGGAATACTTGCGCGCTGGCGCCAGGTTACGCGTCTGCTTGCCTTGTTGTTCTTGCAGCCGAGCTGATAGCGCGTCGCTCGCGTCTCGGCAAGTTGCGCTCAACAAATGCGACATCCGCGCAGTTCCCAGCAGTGTCTCGGCGAGCGAAATGCAAGCGGAGTGTATGTGGCGCTCAACTAAAACCGTATTAAGACGATTATTTACAGGATCGATTGTTATTCGTCACAACAACGGAAATAAGGAAAACTGAAATATATTTTTACTAAATACGGCGCCGTAGGGCTGGAAAACTGGATAGCTAATGCAGATTGCTTGCTCATCACAGGTGCAACTTACCAGCAACGTTTGCACCACAATATTCGACAATACGTCTGCAGCGGCTTCTTATGAGACGGTTAACTGCGGACAGAGTATCACATGGTCGCGAAATTTTAACGCGATAGCGCTAAGGAGCTCGTGTCGCAGAAAAGCTGGTGTCATCGGCGGCGTTGGCCATGAGCGAAAAATGGCGGAAGGCCATTCATGAATAAAGAAAACAACTTGCAAGAAGGGTTGAGTGGGAATCGAACCGGGGTCTCCGGAGTGTGAGACGGAGACGCTATCACTCAGCCATGAGTTTTTTTTATTACCGTCTTGGGAAAAGAAAATACAATGTGAGTATTACATGGCCATAAAAAACAATTAGTCAATGGCGGATCAGTGTGGTGTGATAAGAACGAAGTAGGCTAGTCACTTTGCCCAAAGTACTTAGCCAATCAGGAGGATCACTCTGTGCACAGAAAAATTCGCGTATATATAGCACACTTTCATTGAAGTATTCATGTGCTGGGGTCTGAACAATGCGCTCATGTCTAATATCCATACGCGGTCGCCACACACTGTGCATGCACAGAAGCATTAACAGATCGACAGGCACTCCCTCTGGTTCCGCGCATGGCGGGAAGCGTATCGCGAAAGCACTTAACGGCAATTCCTTTTTAAGGCTACGTTTTACAATGTCCCAGAAAAACACTGCGCCATGACAGTCCAAAAAGATATGCTCAATCGTCTCCGTTTTTTCTGCATATAAAGAAATTCACAGACCAAGGTACAAAAATGCCTTTGCTTTGCAGCCATGGTTTCACTGGGAGAGTGCCTGTATGTAGTTGAAAAAAGAAAGATTTAACAGGAGCTCTTAGCGGCATTCGTTTAACTCTCTTAAGAACATCTCGTTTTGAACCTAAAACA
Source organism: Dermacentor albipictus (assembly GCF_038994185.2). Taxonomy (NCBI): domain Eukaryota; kingdom Metazoa; phylum Arthropoda; class Arachnida; order Ixodida; family Ixodidae; genus Dermacentor; species Dermacentor albipictus. The sequence goes on along the minus strand of NC_091823.1, from coordinate 139,869,472 downwards.
AATACTGTACGATACAACGGTGCAGGCAAGAATACATCAACAAGATCTTTGTATTACTTCTTACTAGTAACAGCGGCCAGATATTCACTAGAAAATCTTGCTTTTAGTATTCGGAAACGCGCGACCACTTCACGCAAAAAAGCACTTCAAGGCATTGGCCCCGTATACATGGACGACACTACATAATCAGGCAATGAATCGCGCAGTCTACCTTGAATCATTGTTCTCAGAAAAGCATCCTTTTGATTACGCAAAAAAAAAGAAACCTGCTTACAGTCTGTTTGAGGAACAAATGTGACAACCCCAGCCCCCCATTCAACACTCTATGGAACAGATTACTATGATTTGTACGTTCCCATGTTGAGGCCCAAATAAACATCGCAAATACTCTATGCAGCTTTTGCACAGACATCCTCGTCAGACATAACGCTTGCATCACATAAAAGATTTTTGCGACTAAAAACAAATTACACACGGTGGCTCTTGCAAACATTGAATATTTATGCTCTCCCCAATTGCCGGTCTGGGTTTTCATTCGCACTACTTCATTGTCCCAATATTCTTTGCTATCTCGATAATATTCGAGGGGGACACCTAGGTAGGTGCCTCGAGTTACCGCCCATTGCATGTTACAAAAAGTCTCAGGCTTGTATTGCCAATTCCCATGGCAAAAACCAAGACACTTGTTCCAGTTAATAGCACTACCAGTTGCAGTACAAAATTTTACAGCCTCTTGTATAACTGCTTTAACACTGTCATGGTCCGTACAAAACACTGCTACATCATCAGCATATGCTAAAACTCGAATTTAGTTTTTTGAAAAGTGTAACCCCGGATGTTTGGGCTCTTCCGCAGCCGCAAACAAAAGGGCTCGAGGTAGAGAGCGAAAAGCCGGGGGGATAAAGGGCAGCCTTGTCTCACAGACGACTGCACAGGAATACCATCACTTAACTGCCTATTAATTATCAGCTTCGCTATACAACCATTGTACGTCATTTTAACACGTTCTATAATAACAGTTCCAACATTGATATGGTCTAGAATCGAGAACAGAACTTCGTGTACGACTTTATCGAACGCCTTGTGCAGATCTAATTGCAACATGGCCACGCGCCCATACATTCCGTCACAGCATTCAAGGACAGTTCTAGCTGTGTGAACATTGGTAAAGATTGACCTGCCTTTTATGCCGCATGTCTGATGTGGCCCTACAAGTGACTTAATAACACTTTAAAGGCGTCTAGCTAAAATCTTCATGAATATCTTATAGTCCACGTTTGTTAGACTGGTGGGACGGTATGATTCAACAGACTGTAACTTAATCGGATCATTCGTTTTAGGAATTAGTACTACATAGGACGCTCGGAAGGATGAGGACTTGCTTTCATTTCATAGATTTCGCTAATCAGCCTTTTAAGTGCGACTGCCATTTCTGTTCTAAAGGCTTTATATAGGGATGCACCGAGACCGTCAGGCCCTTGCGACTTGTTTGAACTAAGCTCCAGAATCGCTGATTCAATTTCCTCAGCCGTAATACTGGCTTCTAGAGCGTGCGCAAGGTCATCCTCTAATCTCGGCATCAGCGATAGGAATTCTGAGTGTTCGGAGTATTAAGGCTGAATATATCTGTGTAATGTTCGACGAATGCCTGCTTGATTATTTCTCTTCGATTTGTGATTTAGTTTTGATAGCATATTTCCGTTATGTCTTTCGACAGAGCGTGCCTTTTTTCATCACTGAGCGCGCGTTTGGTCAGCGTCTCTCCGGACCACAGTTTTTCGTTACGCGCCCTTATCACTGCGCCCCGGTACATTTCTTCGTCTATTGCCTCGAGCTTAGTTTTAGTCTCTTTAATTTCTTTTGTGAACAATCCCGGCTCGTAGCACTCCGTACTTAGCATAAAATCTAAGGCGCTCTGCAGGTCTTTCGCTCGTTGTTTTTCTTTTCGCCGAAGCGCACATGATCTATTTTAGCGCACGTGATTAGCGGCAATTTTAATATCACATTTGAACTGCTCCCATACTTGCATAAAACTTCCGGAGTTCGCAGCATGTTCGCTATATAATCCTTGACTTTAGTCACGTACTCTTCATCGTCCAGTAATTTATCATTAAATTTCCACAAGTCCCAATTAAATTTCGCAGCTATTCTCTTCGCACCGATTGTAACCGTAACTAGGCAGTGATCACTAAAAGAGACATAGATCGTCTGGTAGTCAGAACATAACAGCGAACATTCGACAGGAACATATATGCGGTCCAATCTAGCATGACTGCCTCCCTGAAAGTGAGTGTACATTGCCTGGCCTTCATGCGTCGATATCAAGCCTACATCTTCAAGGTCGTGCTCACCTACAAGTTAGGAAAGTAACTCGGCACTCCGATCTCGAAAGGAACGGTTCGTTGTCCTATCATCTGGTCTACAGACGCAATTGAAACCACCGAGCAAGGTCACCCGCCTTTCAGAAAGCAGGACAGGCTTCACCTGTTGGAAGAAACTCTCCCCTTCAGCAATTGCATTCGGCGCGTGTACACACACAGCTCTCCAAGACACTCCATCCGATTCAAGATCACATATTCCAAGGCGCCCACTTTCACACGAGAACACAGTATCAACAGCCCCAATACCATTTCTTAAAAAAATAACGCATCCACTCGCTCTTCCAACAGCATGACATACGCAAACGCTGTATCTGCTACGATAGACCGCTGCCATTCTATTCTGTGTGCTTGTTGTTCGTCTTCAACTTTAGTTTCCTGAGCCGCGAGCAAATCTACTTCATTTTCTAGCAGAAGTTTTCTTCAGTTGCAGTTGCCTTCTCCGCGGCGACAGGCCCCTTACATTAAACGTAGTAACACGTAGGCCGGACGAGAGGTTGGTAGCCATCTAAGGAAAAGGGAGACACCGATCAGTCTACTCACACATCAAACAGGGTGAATCCATATCCATTGAGGCGTTTGAGCTTAGTACTGACCCGATCAAAGACCGGGCTTCAACCGTTATGGCAAAAGAAGCCTCCGCTAAGGCGAAGGGAAAGCAGATGCGGTACTGCGTTCCGGTGACAATTTCGGTTTGGCTTGAACGGTCCGTGGCGCGTTGAAGGTGCCTTTGGTGGAGGCTCCTCACCGCGTTCACCGACCAATCTCGGTTCCTGATTATCCGAATCCTCGTGAGCCCGCTTCACTGGTACACTTGACGCTGCGGGCATCTCGGTATCGGCGTCTTCCTGGTTGTCGCCCTGCTGCCCAGTCGTAACCAGGCTTACAGCAGTCACGCTATCCGCTTTTTCCGGAAGGAACGCTGGCTTTGATGCGACGGCCGGCTGGGTTTGGTCCTTACCGGCTTGGCTGGTATCTGCAAGGGGTGCGGGTGCGGTTTCCTTGGACGTTGACTCCTTGGTAGCATCATCTCCCCCACTTCCGCGGATTGCTTCGACCGCGTCTGCTTCATCCATGATGTGTTCGGCGCTTCAGCACTTCGTGCCTGGCCCGTAACATTAGCGTAGCTACGCACGCACTGGCTCTCATCGTGGCCGAAACGCCGGCATATCTCGCAGCGTGGCACCCGACACTTACGGTGTATATGTCCTTTTCCACGGCAGCGAAGGCAGAGCGGAGCCCTACCAGGAACATGGACGAGAGCAGCGTCCTCACCAACACGCAACTGATGGGGCAAGTCCGCGATGGTAACACCCACCTTCAGTTTCAGTGTAACCGACCGTGTTGTTGAAGCCTTGTCGACGCAGCCTTTAACTTTCCATTTATCGCGGGTTATTTCGGTCATTTTTCCGAACGCTGCTAATGCCACTCGCACGTCGTCGTCTTGCACACTGTGGAGCAGCCAAAACAGCTTCAGCCTGACGCCTTGGTTGGTCGGGTCAATAACCACGCAGCGGTGGTCTTTCACATTGAAAGCTTCGACCTGCAGAATCTTTGCCTTCGCTCCTTCGCTGTTGAAAGCAACGGCCCACAGGTGGTTCATCTGATATGCCCCAAGGGCAACCACATCCGGCAGCAATGACAGGCGCGCTAGGGCGTCGCGAAAATGCTCGACGCAATATGGCCTGGCGGTGACATCACTATGCAAAAATACTGTGTTCAAAACACTCGAACCTGATGGCAGATGCGGGACAACCGTGTCATAATCCTGGGCAGGCATTTCAGTGCTCCTGATACGGCGACCCGGCTGGGCCGCTAAAGCCACTCCTTGGGAGCTCATGAAGCCCATGAAGCGGGACAAAAGCGTCTCTAGTGAATGCGGTGTCGCCTTATAAACGTGCCGTAGAAAGTTATACTGCGGTGTATATCGGTAATTATGAGCATGTAAATTACAGAAGTCGCAGTTAAACGCGTAGCGAAGTACGTTTCCGCTACATTTCTTCTGCGCTTGGCGCACACGCAGAGTCATCTTGCGGCAAACACAGAAGACCTCATCCTCGCAATGTACGGCGCTGCCCCGACAGCTGGCGCGCAACTCGCCCGCTTTTCCCCTTCGTCTCGTTTGAGTGCATTGGGGCCGTGCGGGGACCGGTGCGAGGATGTCCCAAATACCCTTGCGTTTAATAAGTTTTCCCGCTCTCACCCCGTCCAACTTTCATCGTACGTCACTCGAACCCTCGTGCTTAGGCGACGCGGCTCCTCTTTCCGCTCACAGCGCGATTCCTAGGTGCAGCTCTGACGTGATCGCTGCGCTGTAGCGCATCTGGTGGGAAAACGTCCCCTGCGATGTGTGCCGTGCTGCTGGCGAGGAGTTATGTGTCTGCGTCGTGCTCCCAAGCGAGATAGAGGACGATCCCATCAAGGCGTCAGCCCCATGCTCGCGTCCGCCATCATGGCGCGTCGTCGACCGGCTGTCCGTGCCGATCACGACGTTTGGCTCGCGTAGATTGTTTCTCCCTCCGAGACACCTAGTTTTTTGGTTCGTTCCGCTTGCTCAGGCGCACGTTTTATCTTTGTGTGACTCAAGAGCATGCCGAGCGAATGTGTGCGCGGTGCGAACGGGGTGTGATAACGCTATCGCGTTCCACTCTTGAAGGCGAAGCTTAATCGTCCTCCAATTTTGTTTTCTCTATTTCAATAAGAAACAGCGAAACACTCCATTTCTTTCACATTAAGGGCCAGACAATGAAATCTTCCTTACCTCAGTAAGGAAGCCTTCATTGCAGTGAGGCTACCTTATGTCACTCTGAAAGGTTCCTTACTGAGGCGCCCTCGGTGAAGGCTTCCTTGGTGCTTCCTTGGTACTTCCTCAGCATAAGAAGCCAAACAATGAAATCTTCCTTACCTCACTAAGGAAGCCTTCATTGGGGTGAGGCTACCTTATGTCACTCTGAAAGCTTCCTTACTGAGGGGCCCTCGGTGAAGGCTTCCTTGGTGCTTCCTCAGCGTAAGGTAGCTCCAAAGCTACCTTCATGCGTCCTTACGCCGCTCCTGGCCCTGAACGAGCGCTTCACCTCACTGCTTAACCACGTGGCATTCGCTTGCGCATGCGCACTGTCACCCACCTGCGGAGAAGAGCGAGCACGGTACGTCTTGCCAGGCATGTTCGTTTCAGTCACGCGTGCGGCATGCAAGCATTGCTAGGCGTTGCTAGGCGTTGCAAGACGCCGGCGTGCCAGCGTTGCTGGAGCACATCAAGTTTTGCACTGTAATGCGCAACTTTTTTTTAACTTTAGTAAACCAAACTAGAAGAAAGCGTCCACGCTTCTCTATATTAGCTATTCAATTTAAAGATTGTGCGACGATACAACATTTTTTAATATAATAATGGTGTTCGCGGAAAGATTTGAAGAGATAATCTCGAACCCAGGCACGCGGCAACCGCTCCTTAGGTGAGGACGGGTGAAGGGAGCTTTCAGAGTACGCTTGCTTCCTCCATCGGTCCTTCGCTGTAAGGAGGCCTCACGTAACGTTAGGAAGCGCTCGAAGGAAAGGAACTAGGGGTGTGCGAATATTCGGAATTTCGAATACGAATCGAATATTTTCCATATTCGAAGCGTATTCGATTCGAGAAATGCATGTTCGGAAATTCACGAATATCCGAGGACGGCCGAATAACGGTGGAAACGGCGAATATTCGGATAGACTGCGAATAATTGAGCAATTAACCAATTGTATGCTTGCTCCGCATTCTCCTAAGAACATGTTTATTAACTGAGAACTTCGCATGATCGGCTCATTATCTGTATGCTCTGTTTCAGTCTATCTGCTTCAGGCATTTGAGACATGATCAGTTTCGGTTTCTTTTTCACCAAGCTTTATAATTCCAATTATTTTGGAATGCCCCATTGCCTTGAAGGTTGCAAAGGCAACTCAGGGTTGCCTTTGCAACCCTGAGTTGCCATTATCTGTATGCTCTGTTTAAGTCTATCTGCTTCAGGCATTTGAGACATGATCAGTTTCGGTTTCTTTTTCACCAAGCTTTATAATTCCAATTATTTTTGGAATGCCCCATTGCCTTGAAGGTTGCAAAGGCAACTCAGGGTTTGCTAACATTGATTCAAGATGTATCAAGGCTCTTTGTGCGGAGTGGAAATTTGATGAAGTGGCCAGCCTAGGCATGTTTCTTGATCCGCGCTTTATGGCCACAGTTCATCAGGCATCTGGTCAGATGATCTGGCTGAAAAACCTTGTGACAAGGGAGATCCAGGAAGCCGTCGTGGAACACCATGGGGACACCGCCGTGCCAGCGTCGACTTCGTGTCCACTGGTGGCATCGAGTGTATGGAATGCTTTTGACGATCTAGTGATGAACAAAGAGAAGACACATTTGGCATCTGCCCCTGAGAGGGAAGTTACAGACTACGCGCAAAAGCCTCTTCTGGAAAGGGGCATGAATCCTTGTGAGTGGTGGCAGTCCATTGGCCGCTTCAGGTACCCGCTTTTAAGTGCACTCGCCCGGAAGTACTTGGCGATCCCTGCCACTTCAGTTCCTAGTGAAAGAGTCTTTTCTACCGGTAGAAATGTGACAGTGCATAGAGAGCGTTTACTTTCTGGCCATATTGAGCAGTTAATTTTCCTTCACGACAATCTGTAACAAGCGTTTTACCTGACTGAGGGCATTACCTGAGTCCGTTATCTATAATTGAGTACCTCTTTAATTTGAAGCAACCTTGTAAAATTCAATGTTATTTTTAAAAGGGTAATAAAGCTATTGTTACCTCTCTTGCAATTTTTTAATACTACACATGTATTCGATATTCGATTCGATATTCGAAGAGAGTTCTTCGTCTTATTCGTATTCGATTCGTAATCGAAAATTTCAATATTCGCACACCCCTAAAAGGAACGTTTTATTGTTTGGGCCAAGCTACCTTCATGCGTCCTTACGCCGCTCCTGGCCCTGAACGAGCACTTCGCCTCACTGCTTAACCACGTGACGTTTGCTTGCGCGTGCGCGCTGTCGCCCACCTTCGGAGAAGCGCGAGCACGGTACGTTTTGCCAGGCACGTTCGTTTCAGTCACGCGTGCGGCATGGAAGCGTTGCTAGGCGTTGCACGACGCCGGCGTGCCAGCGTTGCTGGAGCACATCAAGTTTCGCACTGTAATGCACTGCTTCTTTAGATTTAGTAAACAAAACTAAAAAATAGCGTCCACGCTTCTCTATATTAGCTCATCAACTTAGAGATTGTGCGACGATACAACCTTTTTTATTGAATAGGGGTGTTCTGGTGTTCGCCTAAAGCTTTTAAGAGATAATCTCGAACCCAGGCATGGCGGCAACCGCTCCTTACGTGAGGACGGGTGAAGGGAGCTTTCAGAGTATGCTTGCTTCCTCCATCGGTCCTTCGCTGTAAGGAGGCCTCACGTAAGGTTAGGAAGCGCTCGAAGGAAAGGAACGTTTCATTGTTTGGGCCTAAGTACACAACTGCCGTGTTGTAACCAACTGAATTACTCTGAACGTGCTTGTTAACGCTTAAACTTTCATACGGAAATTAGGTGAGGGAGTGCGTTTAAATTCGGACCTTGCCAAGCACGCCGAGTGTACTTTGGCGCATGCCTTCTGACTTGCTTCATGTCAAATGTTGTTACATTTTCAGGTGTTCGAGACGTACGAGAGAAAGAGATCGAGACCAAGGGTCCCATTGGAGATAATGACGCTGGTTTCAGACGCGGAGGCACCGCAGGTGTACCACGTCCGGCAGCAGGTACGCCAGCCCTACAACCATGAAGGGACAGGGTGAACGCAGTTATCGGCGGCAAACTGTGCTTCGTTGCTAATAGCACGTGACGTCCAGCATTTCTACCGTGTGCGGTCGGCATGAATCTATATGTAAAGAACGTGAAACCAACTTTAAAGGTTTCAAGAGAATTAAAGCACGCTATCGGGCAACCCCAGAATCGGCTACTTGTGCTGGTAAGACTGTCAAAATAAAACAAGATGGCTACAGTATCTAGGGGCCGCGCCAGCTCTTTCGTTTGGCGCTGTGCTCAGGTTTCTAAATCGCGGCGTCAATTCGAGTTGTTTCGTCGTAACTGAAAGGGTCCTTGTTGCCGTTGATTCCATTTCGATTGATCCCGAAACTTCAGCGACAAGACAGCACAAATAGTTGCGCTGTTCATACAAATGTTCGGCTTGCTCGGAGTGCTGCATGAAATTATTGAAAAGAGAAATGGCCTTTCAAGCAAGCAGGTGGTTGAAGAAGGGAAGTGTTTGTGCATAGCGGGGTTCTCCGAAAGTTGCGCGCAATGGTTCGCGGCCTTGCTCCACTACTACAGGTACTATACTTGCCTGTTTTCGACCTTCGTACAAGCAACTGCGCACTACGACTCGCTTTGCAGTATATCACATAGCATGCCCATATATATTGGCAGTGACATCTGTGCTGTTTACAGGAGCTGAATGTGCATGCTGCGCACTGATAGAACTTGGATAAAAACAGCAAAGTGACCTTTGCAGTATCTCTTACGTTCAAAGCAAATGAGAGTTCCATTTCGGAGTCGGGAGTGCACCTTTCTTTTTTCCTTTTGTCGATACGTGGGATAAAGTAATAATAATAGTATATGGAGTTTTACGTGCCAAAACCACTTTTTGGTTATGAGGCACGCCGTAGTGGGGGACTCTGGAAATTTTGACCACCTGGGGTTCTTTAACGTGCACCTAAATCTAAGTACACGGGTGTTTTTCGCACTTCGCCCCCATCGAAATGCGGCCGCCGTGGCCGGGATTCGATCCCGCGACCTCATGCTCAGCAGCCTAACACCATAGCCACTGAGCAACCACGGCGGGTTGGGATAAAGTAGTCTCCGTCGTATGACTGGTGCTTGTTCATGTTCGCTCGACGCCGCGTTCAAAGCAGGGCTCGGGCTTGATCACAAATTGACACCCGTCATCCGTAGGGAGCTACAAAATATCGGTGAAATGTTGAGAAGGTGAAAAGTAAACAACAAAGTCAGAGCAAGTTGTGTTTCTTCAAATAGATTTCAGAAATTCAGTTATGATTTATTTTGACTAAAGTAACTTGCATTAGCCTACATGCAGGACTTAGAAAGGAATTGAACGAGTGAGAACGAAATTTAGCTCGGCTTACAGCGTCGGAAAGCAAGCTAGCGACGCTGTGCCCAGCTCGAATGCTCCACAGCCGGAACGATCGCTGTTTGCCGTCGTTCCTAAACTTCTTGCGAGCAAATAAACTGTCAACTCTCGGAATGAATTAAAAAGAAAGCAGCATCTTCTGATTACTTCCCTGACTTCAAGCACGCATTAAAAATGATATATCACCCCAAGGCATAACATGTCATGATATACTTCAGTCCATCGGAGCAAGATATCTTTCACGGCTACGATGACTGCGGAAGAAAGTATATTAGCGAGAATATCCTCCTGCTTAAAGCATCAATAACTCCAAGACTTGGGCAGAGAAGTCAGCTAATGAAACCTAAATAAGCTTAAGTACTCAAATACACAACGCGATTTGTAACGCCTCCATGATAATTTACACACACACACACGTGCTGAGTGTGTGTAACTTATATATATATATATATATATATATATATATATATATATATATATATATATATATATATATATATATATATATATATATATATATATAGGAGTGGTCATGTTTTCCCAATGATCGACTTTCTTAAAGCTGTGGCTCTGCGATGCGCGCCGTTGAGTCTTCCCGTCGTCTGCTCCTTGGTGAAACGCTGAAATGATACATTGCGGCATTTCCAGCGCGATGATACGCATAATGGTACACAGCAAAAGGCTTTCGACATCCGTCATTTTTTTTTTCTTTTTCGTGCTTGGGGGCTGTGGCATCACGACGATTTCAGAACAAGAAGGCAACTTTTCAGTGCATGGCGTCATGGGAGAACCTGTTTCGCTTCAGGCCTGAACTTGGCTGATTCTCGGCGCGGCCGCTAGGTGGCAAGCGATAACTTGGTGTCATGAATAGTGTTTGTGCGATGTCGATGTCGGCCTCGATCCACAATATGACATGACGCTTTGAGTGTTCAGCCTGTTCAGCTCGGTCAAGAAGGGGTCTCCCTAGCGCACTGAAATGATGACGCATGAAACATGCTCGAGTACGTGTTTAGCCATTGCGGGCTCTATTCTGGACACGCATGGCGGCTGCACGGCCGCCATTATCCGCCATGTTTACTCTCTGATTGGCTGTCGAAAGGTCACGTGTTTTGAAATTTGTGCCGGGAAGCGGAAGTATTGCAAAATGCAATTTTGCGTTTTCATCAAGATGACGAAACGTGACGTGGAGCTGCAAATTTTATGGACTAATACATTTTTTTGGTCCTTGGCAGATATATTGTGATGTTAGCGCTTCAAAAAGAATGTGAGCGGTAGCGTGCAGAAGCCAGTGCAATGCATCTGCAATTGCGCGAATTTGTGGTGGCGATTCAAGATATGCGCCATGCCAGCTTGCTGATTGGCTGAAGGAATATTTCGTGAGGAGCGTCACAGGAAGGGCTGTTTCGTAATCGTCATTTTGACGATGCGTGACGTTGCGCTGGGCCACCATTGCTGAGATTTTCCGCCATAATTCTTGCTGCGACGAGCCGCGCGAATTATGCTAATGGGCAGCCATATGCAATGGCAGCCGAGAGGAATGCGTATCGCCACATTTTCCCCGTCCTTTGGCGCCACGAAAATATTTTGTTCATAACGCGTGCTCATAGTATTTGCATCGCTCTCGGGTGGTGTTGGCATTTGTGTTTGGGGCCATCGTTTTTTAAAAGAAAGCGTTTCTACGAAATAATATTGGTTGAATATAGCAAACTTTCAGCAATGTTGTCCACTTTTCACTGCTGCATTTGTATTGTAATCGAGATTAATGCCTTTTCGCACAATCAGACGTTACGACAACGGCCTCTTTCTAATTTATAAAAAGAAATCTACGCAAGGCGGCGCCTTGAAGTTTCCTACCGTGGTGCGAGAAACCAGCGAAATGAACAAGAGATGGCAGCGCCGGCGCTTGCGTCGCTCTAGTTGATATCTCTGGCGCGCGCAACGCTATCGGTGATATTCGGCCGTTTCTCAGCCAGCCGAGTCGGGCTGAGTCACTTGTGTTTCTCGAAATAGCGATAACGTATAACGTACCACTGGTAGGTCGCGTATGTTGTCTCAAGAAAGAAAACAAGCGCGTTGGCGCCAACATGCGATGACTCATTCCAATTTCCAGGGACACGCATACTAGCTTTTGAAGCAGACGACGGCTTGTACGCAGCAGACGACGGAAGCAGGAAGCGTTTTCGACGGAATAATCATACGCTGTCTAATAATCATAAACTGTTTTGCTTTACCGATAACGCTACATTCAGTGCCTTCATTTCAGTTTCTTAGGCAAAACGTCAAGTTGGCGTCACGTTACGTTAGCAAAACCGGGCCACCAGCGCCATTTTGTTTGCGTCGCGCCTACGTCACTCATCGAAGAAAATGGCGGAATGTCCAGAATAGCGCCCTGCATTACAGTTTACGCTGAGAGCAAAATGCAAAATACGATGTCTGATAGGTGATATAGGTTTTATACGAGCAGGCAAAGTGGTAAACATGAGGAAGCTACAAGATCGTACACAACCTGTGAGCGTGACGCTTAAGGAAATTCAAGGAGTCTTACTTTTTGGTAACTAAAACCATACGACTACTAAAGTGTAAAAACTAAAGTACATATAAGAGTACAAACTTAATACAATTATCGGCTTAAGTGCACCGACATTTGGCAGACGTGTTTATTTTGCACTTCTTCATGGCGGCCCCCACCATCTATACGAATTGAATTTCGAGAATATTCCAAACCATGTGCGGCAGAAGGTTGCTGGGATCTGGCGCATTTGATGTTTTGATGGGACTTTCCATTTTTTGAAGGCCCTTTCCCAATCACTGTATGCGTAGTACCGCCTCTGTGTACCCAGAAACCGCACGCCATGCAACCATTTCAACTGTCTAAGCAAACACGCTCTATTTATTATTTCCAGTGCCGGCCAGAATTACGCCTATAGGACCGCTTGACTGGTCTGAAAGAACCCGAAGACACAATCTTCGTCACTGAGCATATAAAGGCAGATTAGAAAACGAGGAAACAAGCTTCTGCCCTTTCTTTTTTCTGCATCTGTAGGCGATATGTTCCTAGAATCAACAGGTGCCAAGTGGCGCAGGTTTCAGAGCCGTGTATACATATGAAACTGTAGCGACGATCTATCACTGTGATTTGCCCCCCCCCCCCCCCTCGGTGAAATTCAGTTCCCTCACCTAGCCTCCACGTGGACGTCATTGCCCCCTGCTCTTTCTTGGAATGTGAGGTGCTGCCCGACAATGGCGCCACCACGGCCACTGGGCAAACCTGTTTTACGGTGGAATAAAGCCAGTCTACTCTTCATTCTCAACCTGTCAAAACGTGTATTACTTACCTCTGCTAAACCGAGCTCCCAACGAAACTTTGTTTAACGTAAAGCAATAAAGGGGGCTAGTTGGTGAACGTTCATGGTTATATTGCACTCAGTTTTACAAAGACGATATTAAGAAAGGACAGGACGTGGACGGACGTAGCGCAAACTACCAACTGTTTAATAATGTTAAATAACGCGCTTATATACAAGGAGATATGGCGCGGGGGGGGGGGGGTGTAAAAGATATGACAAGTTCACGGAATGTGATCATAGTTCGGGTCAGGCATACATGGTTCACTGGCACCCGTTCGCCCTGGCAAACTCAACCTCAGCTTTGATAAGCGCGATGGACGGAGTGCTTACGCACTCCGTCCGTTTAACTCCGTTTAACTCCGTTTAACGTAAATTAGCAGTATTGTCTCGCTGGCTGACATTTGAGTGCTGCCCAATCACGACTGCCACAGCATGTAAAAAAAACAACTACATACAGTGACAGCAAATGAAGGATACAGCGGAATTTGTGGATATGCAGACACAGTTCCATCGTAGTCGCTTTCTCTGGCTTACTTGCCCTTTGTAGCCATATCTCCGGAAAGAAAGCTGGACTCATGATGCCGCGAATGGCATTCGTGACATCACGAGTCCAGCTTTCTTTCCGGAAATCTGGCTATCTACCGATTCCACCAAAATGACGGGCCGATCCCGTACCCAGCACAGTCTAAGAATGTTGGCCGATCCCGAAAGTAGTGCAATTTGAAATGTTGGCCGTTCACATGGGTGCGTGCCACTGGCTATGTGCAGCTGTTCTGTGAACCTTTCTGACCCGAACTTAGGTTTGTGCGACTAGATGTGTGCCAGTGGCGCCACTGGTCATTTCGATGCTGGGTATGTGCGACTGTGCAGGCGAGCACTTGACGGCTCTTCCAGAAGGTGCAGAGTGTCCGGGAGCCCGGCAGCAATAAATCCTTTACACTGGAGCCGGGTCATTTCGGCCATTCGTGAACTTGGATACTTGCGTTTATGCGGATGCGAGAGAAGAGTATCGTATCCGCCCTGAAGAGTATTGTACTTTATGTGAACGAGGTAACTTGCTCTGCGATAAATATGGGTTGTAGGAAACTGGAGTAGCGCATGCGAAAATGATGTTACAACATTTAGAGCCCACGGAGAGTAATCATCATTCACATTTACAACAAAGGTTTGATGCGGAACCATCCGGGCCGTTGCTCGGCTGTAGGAAGGAATATTAACCACAACTGCTAAATAACTTGTGTAGCAGCCGTTTCTTAGTTCATTTAGGAAGTGAATAAGCATCCTCATTGCCGCCTTTCTTTTTTTGAAAGCGGGGACACAGTGCCTTTTTTTCGTATAAGCAAAATGACATCGCTGAGCTCTTTTCGAGGTTGGATAACATTCCAGAGTGATTTCTTACGAAGTCATTTCGTACTCTGTTATTGTCACACGGAGCACGCTGCTAACGATAAGTGGAAAGCCCCCAAGGCCAACGCTGGGAGCGTTCCACATCTAGGCTGTGGCCGAGTCAGGCAGCGGTCGGAGTTGCTTTACATCACTTGTGCGACAACTGCACGCACTTTTCGCACATTGCCGCATTTTGTGTGATGAGTGTGAAGCACGGAAAGAACTTACACAGGATATAGCGCCGTGCAGTCTGCTAACAGCTTTGCCATTGCAAGTAACTTTCTTAAATAAGAAAAAAAAATCGCAGTTGCGCCTGAGAGGCGAAACACCATTGCGAAAGAAAATTAGCAGATAGCTGCACGGAGTAAATGTAGTAGTTTTATCGGTCGTGTAAGCATGTACACATTGGCTTACTAACTAAATTAACAATGCTAGAATGTGTAACCGTGAATCAACGAGGACGTAGAAAGAAACAGACACACAGAGACAGAGCTGTCTTTGTGTGTCTGCTTCTCTCTACGTCCTCGTTCAGTCGTGCTTACATATTCTATCGTGGATTCGAACCAATTAGACCGTCAACGTGTTTTGACTAAGTGAACCAGCACGGTGTCACGCGCGCATAGGTAAGCATCAACACATCTCGCTCGATGAGCGCGGTAACTCGCTGTGAAATTCTGGGGTGAGGAATCACGGCAGCAGCAAGCGAAGTGACCTTCATGCACGTCTCGCTTCAGCGCGAACTATACGTCGAAAGCGCAGCGCATACGAACCTACAGGCACTACGCGCACTCTGCAAACAACGCACATCGCTTCGAAGAGGAGGCATGAGGAGGCCCCCGCGGGCGCGCACTTTGGTCACGCGGCAGATCGCTTTCGAGACACATGAGCGCTGGCAACGCGTCCCTACAGTTTCCGCCAAAGAGTCTACTACCGCGTCACGATTCGCGTGGCCAGCACCACAGTAGACGCCGCGGTTGTCTCCACTCTGTACGGATGGGAGGGCGAGGAGCAGCCACCAGAGAAGAACGCCTCTCCTCCCTCGCCTCACCTCCCTGCCTCGCGCACCTCAGGAAAGGGAACGCATCCAGGCCGCGTTCCTCGTTCGCGCACGCGAGATTGAACCGCGTTCGCCGGCTCATCCTCACACGCTTTCACTCATACGGAACCTCACGACGACGCCGACGGCAGAGGTGCACCTAGAGTGTCCATATAATTGATATCGCAATAGAAAAACACAAAATAGTTTTCGTATATTCTTGCCTGATAAACCAGCCAATTTCGACAAAGATTATCAAGGTGTCATTTATTTTACCATTTCTGAACAGCTCTGCCCAGCGTTAGCTGAAACGCTCTATCTAAGCAACCATAGATCGGGGCGTTTCAGCGAACACGTTCAAAAATGTTTTAAGGTTACCTGTTGCAGATAGTTCAATTCTAGTTCATGAGGTGGTCTACTCGATGCTGTGGACACTACTACAAACATTTGAAATGCACAATTGACTAATTACCAAAACTGACTAATAGAGTTTTTAACTGATCACCTTATGGCCTATATTGCAATTCACAAGTTCTAGCCATGGAGTTCGCAAGGCGGATGCACTTGGAACGAATGGTCAGGATGACACCAGTTTCGAGTTACTAATTCCCGAACTTTGCTGATAAATGCATTGGCGTTACAGTTAATTTCTTAGCAAAACGTCGTCTTATGCATTGAAGCACACTGAAGCACCCGCGTTGGCAATGTCTACGTTCGCACCTCTTTTTGTTCGCGTTGCAAGCGCTTGTGTATCTGCTTTCCTCATCGTCCGCTCTCCCGGGGTGGCAGAACCATTGAGATGAAACTATATGGGCAGAACCTTCGAAACATCACGCGTGACGTTTTTTCCGGTTCCTCTGGCGGCAGTCCCGTCATCCACGCGAATGTATGAAAAAATCTCGGCAAATGAGTTCGTACCTTTGTTGAAAATTTTGTGACACCTCTGTGTGCTGTGCTAAACAGCTTCACTGGTCATCCACCTCCACAGAGAGGAATGGTCATTATAGTTTTCTTAAAATTGCAATATTTTACGTTTAACTTGTAAAAAGACCCTTGTTCTTATTTTTTTAGCTTTCAAGCGCCTTCTATGTTCTGCATTCTGCACTGTGGCGTTCCGAGCACGCAACCAAACGCTGCTCTTGAGTGCAGATTTTTGGGCTTGTTGGTTCGTTGCATAAATTGAAGTCATAGCGCTGACGACTTGAATTGCTGCTCTTGACCCAAGTCTAAAACTCTGATGCACCTCCGAACCAAAGGGCAACCAACACAATGGCGCTTGTGGCCACAATGTCTTGGGGCCCCAATTCTAAACCTCTGTAATGTTCAAGAGAACACAGCTATGGACTCCTCGTGGGCAAGCAAACGTGTTGAATCGCTTGGCGCGTTTTAACCAAAGCCACCTAGAAAAAAATGCAAGGCCTCCGCATCACCTCCTCTCCCCTGTCAATACGTCACGAGAGTCGGATGGTAGCGGTGGATGGGGGAGCGCTGCGTTCCTAGAACGCGGCGCGCGTTCTGAAAACAAATTTTCTCCGTGGCTGCAACGCTAGAGCGGCAACGCGTGGATCATTTGCTTGGTGGCTTTGGTGGGGCATGCTGCACCGTAAACGCGATTGCTTTTCTGCGATTGTGCGTGGTTCGTCGTACACGGAAGCGCAACGATGCCTGGCTGTTGTTGCGCACCAAACTGCAAGTTCAATTATGACGGAGAACAAAGTGTCCGAGTGCACAAGTTCCCATCTGACCGAGCCACTCGGGAAGCATGGACGAGAGCAGTTCCTCGGAAGGACTTCTCGCCAACGAAGTGCACAGTGGTAAGTATTTCTTCACTCTATTGTTATTCTGGGTTTCCAGATGAATAGGTTTCGTCAGCATAGTGCGCAATGCATTCGTGCACGCGTGCACAATAGATGGGTCTCTGCGCCTGTCGACGCGCTTGTAAATTCAACATTTTCGTCGAGCTTCATACCTGTAACGGCTTGTTTTTTTTTATTTCAGCTCTGTGAAAAGCATTTCTTGCCATCGGATTACTTGAAGACGACATCTTACGCGGACGTCAAGACAGGAAAAGTGGTCGAAGTTGCCATGAAAAACATCCGTCTGAAGAAAACTGCAGTTCTGAGCTTGTTTCCCAATTGCCCTGCCTATTTATCGCGTCCGCAAGTGTGCGTTCGAGAAGCGCTGGCTGCCAAAAGAGCGCGCTTGGAAGCCACATATTTGCAAAAAGCAATAATGCTTTCTCAGCAAACCCAAGCAGAAGAGGACGCCAAAAATCTGGTTGGTAGCTTTACGGACTTGCTGAAGGCCTTGCCAAGCTTTCAGTGTTCGGACTTCTGGACAGTTTTGAACAAGGGCTCCAAGGTTTTCTTTTTGGACTTGTCACTTCAATCTGCTCCTGCAGTCCGTATACTTCGGTGATCGTGTCCACAGACCTGCGCGCCGAAGTATTTTTTGGTGAAACGGGTGTGAGGATGTGTGGTGATGTTTTAGTTCCTGAAAAGCTGTGCGACTTGAGAGATTTGAAAAGTGTGTTACACATGATCGAACAGACACGTAAGGATATCAGCACTGAGCGTTCTGAAAAGGCCCGTCATCTACTGACATTGGTTTCGACATTGCTAGAGGAAGTAAGTGGAAAACATTTCGCATGAGAGTTGCAAGAATGGCATTTGGAAGTGCTTAAATTCTTGAAGAGTCAAGTTGATCTTGTTTTGAATGATGCTGGCCGATATCCCCTCCCCCCGATTTATTGGTTTTTGCTAGCCTTTTGTTCACAATTTCACCTCATGCATACAGATTCCTGAGAAGTTCGATGAAGCTTAAGATGCCGCATCCTGATACGATCAGAAGACTGTGTTCATCGTACGATGTACGCCCTGAAACGGAGCAACAAGAATGTAGCTTTCTTTCCTATGCAAAGCGTATGGTAAGCTCATATAAAGAGCATGAAAAGAATGTAACGTTAATGATTGATGAGATTCACCTTCAATCATTTTTTGATTACAAGGCTGGGTTGGGTACTGGTGCTGCGGTAAATGTAATGTGCGTGATTTCAGTCATCCTGCACATCAGGTAATGGGGCATGTTGTAAGTGCTGCAGCGAATACACTGCTGAACAACTTGTGCCGCACAGAAAACGACAAATTACGCAACGCCAAGAACGACCGAAAATTGCAGACCTTGGAGGCCTGAGATGTTTCTCATTATTTATTTTTTATTCATGAAGCTCTGTTTTGTTGAACATCTACGTACGTTTGTGTTGACAGAGCGCTTGTAAAAAGAAACCTGTGGCGTAGCTAGGACTTATTTGCCTACATTATCAAAATTTAAACCCTGCATTTTGGCCAATTCAAATGTTATTTGAGTGCATTGCGCTACCTGTTTATGATTCGAACTCTCCATGCAACCGCAATCCATTAATTGCATGCTTTCCTTTAGGACTGAGAGTAGGTCTCTCGTTTTTTACTTACTTTTCGCCATTATCTCAGTATTTTATGAAGACCAATAAGGCCTGCAAACAAGGCGGGACGAAATAAAATAACCACAAGAAATGGTACAACAAAGACGGAAGCTTGTTCTATTTGAGAATTAGTTGTGCGTGACCCTATAATGATAACAGTTTCACAATAAAATTAACCTCGATATTCGTGTGTCTAGCGAGGACTGTTTTACGCAATGCAAGAGTGCGAATGATAATTGTATATGAAAGACTTAAAATGTTTGTTTCTTAATGCAGTTCTTATCATTTGTGAATAAACTATATTCTGTGTCTTCAATATGCAGTTTTCCTCTTTCTTTCGTTCCGTCTAAAGTTGAGTGACTAAGTATCATGCAGTTTGCTTGTCTTAGTCCCGACCAAACATAACACGCACAATAAGGCAGGTCGTGTTGCGATACACGCAAAAAACAAAAATGTTGCCAATCAAGTAATCTAAGGAAGGTATGAAAGAATACGGCTTTCTATGGTGGTGTTGACTGCGGTGAACCAGCGGCTCCCCCTTATTTTTTGCGTCAGCTATACGTGTCTTGCCTTGGAAACGAAGCATCTGAATTTATAGGTTGCTGTCACTTTAAGGACAGCACTAATTTTCTCATGCCATAGTATCCGCGACGCGCAAAGAGACACACTGCAAGCGCAACGAACCTAGGCGCGGAGACGCCGACGGCGTCGACTGTCCGGCCCATCCGACTAGCGTGACGTCACACCGGCGTGCGGAGGCCTTACATTTTTTTCTAGGTGGCTTTGGTTTTAACGCGACAGCGTTAAGGAGCTCGTGTGGCAGAAAAGCCGGTGTCGTCGGTGTCGGCGGCGTTGGCCGTGAGCGATAAATCCCAGCCGGTCCTTCATGAATAAAAAACAACTTGCAAGATGGGCTGGGTGGGAATCGAACCAGGGTCTCCGGAGTGTGAGACGGAGGCGCTACCACTGAGCCACGATTTTTTTTTTTTAATTACCGGCTTGGCAAAAGAAGGTACAATGTGAGTATTACATTGCCATAAAAACAACTAGTCAATGCCGGATCAGTGTGGTGTGATAAGAACGATGTAGGCTAGTCACTTTGTCCAAAGCACTTAGCCAATCAGGAGGGTCACTCTGTGCACAGAAAAATTCGCGTATATATAACACACTTTCAATGAAATATTCATGCGCAGGGGCCTGAACAATGCGCTCATGTCTAATATCCATACGCGTTCGCCACACACTGTGCATGCACAGAAGCATTAACAGATCGACAGGCACTCCCTCTGGTTCCGCGCATGGCAGGAAGCGTATTCCGAAAGCACTTAAGGGCAACTCCTTTTTAAGGCTACGTTTTAGAATATCCCACAAAAACACTGCGTCATGACAGTCTAAAAAGATATGCTCAATCGTCTCCGGTTTTTTGCATATAAAGCAATTCACAGACCAAGGTACAAAAATGCCTTTGCTTTGCAGCCACGGTTTCACTGGGAGAGTGCCTGTATGTAGTTGAAAAAAGAAAGATTTAACAGAAGCACTTACCGGCATTCGTTTAACTCTCTTAAGAACATCTCGTTCTGAACCTAAAACAAATACTGTACGATACAACGGTACAGGCAAGAATACATCAACAAGATCTTTGTACAACTTCTTACTAGTAACAACGGCCAAATATTCACTGGAAAATCTTGCTTTTAGTATTCGGAAAGATGCGACCACTTCACGCAAAAAAGCACTTAAAGGCATTGGCCCCGTATGCATGGACGACACCACATAATCAGGCAATGAATCACGCAGTCTAGCTTGAATCATTGTTCTCAGAAAATCATCCTTCTGATCACGCAAAAAAAGAAACCTGCTTACAATCTGTTTGAGGAACAAATGTGACAACCCCAGCCCCCCATTCAACACTCTATGGAACAGATTACTACGACTTGTACGTTCCCATGTTGAGGCCCAAATGAACATCGCAAATACTCTATGTAGCTTTTGCACAGACATCCTCGTCAGACATAACGCTTGCATCACATAAAAGATTTTCGCGACTAAAAACAAATTACACACTGTGGCTCTTGCAAACATTGAAAATTTATGCCCTCCCCATTTGCCGGTCTGGGTTTTCATTCGCACTACTTCATTGTCCCAATATTCTTTGCTATCTCGATAATGTGCGAGGGGGACACCTAGGTAGGTGCCTGGAGTTACTGCCCATTGCATGTTACAAAAAGTCTCGGGCTTGTATTGCCAATTCCCATGCGAAAAACCAAGACACTTGTTCCAGTTAATAGCACTTCCACTTGCAGTACAAAATTTTACAGCCTCTTGTACAACTGCTTTAACACTGTCATGGTCCGTACAAAACACTGCTACATCATCAGCATATGCTAAAACTCTAACTTCAGTTTTATGAAAAGTGTAACCCCGAATGTTTGGGCTCTTCAGCAGCCGCAAACAAAAGGGCTCGAGGTAGAGAGCGAAAAGCAGGGGGGATAAAGGGCAGCCTTGTCTCACAGACGACAGCACAGGAATACCATCACTTAACTGCCTATTAATTATCAGCTTCGCTATACAACCATTGTACATCATTTTAACACCTTCTGTAATAACAGTTCCAACATTGATATGGTCTAGGATCAAGAACAGAACTTCATGTACGACTTTATCGAACGCCTTGTGGAGATCTAATTGCAACATGGCCACGCGCCCATACGTTCCGTCACAGCATTCAAGGACAGCTCTAGCTGTGTGAACATTGGTAAAGATTGACCTGCCTTTTATGCCGCATGTCTGATGTGGCCCTACAAGTGACTTAATAACACTTTGAAGGCGACGAGCTAAAATCTTCATGAATATCTTATAGTCCACGTTTGTTAGACTGATGGGACGGTATGATTCAACAGACTGTAACTTAATCGGATCAGTCGTTTTAGGAATTAGTACTACGTGGGACGCACGGAAGGATGGAGGACTTGTTTTCGTTTCATAGAATTCACTAATTAGTCTTTCAAGTGCGACTGCCATTTCTGTTCTAAAGGCTTTATATAGAGATGCACCGAGACCGTCTGGCCCAGGTGACTTGTTTGAACTAAGCTCCAGAATCGCTGATTCAATTTCCTCAGCCGTAATACTGGCTTCTAGAGCGTGCACAAGGTCATCCTCTAATCTCGGCATCAGCGATAGGAATTCTGTTCTGAAGTAGTCAGTGTCCGGAGTATTAAGGCTGAAAATATCTGTGTAATGTTCGACGAATGCCTGTTTGATTATTTCTCTTCGATTTGTGATTTCGTTTTGATAGCATATTTCCGTTATCTCTTTCGACAAAGCGTGCCTTTTTTCATCACTGAGCGCGCGTTTGGTAGGCGTCTCTCCGGACCACAGTTTCTCGTTACGCGCCCTTATCACTGCGCCACGGTACATTTCTTCGTCTATTGCCTCGAGCTTAGTTTTAGTCTCTTTAATTTCCCTTGTGAACAATCCCGGCTCGTAGCACTCCGTACTTAGCATAAAATCTAGAGCACTCTGCAGCTCTTTAACTCGTTGTTTTTCTTTTCGCCGGAGCGCACATGACCTATCAATAGCGGCTATTTTAATATCACATTTGAACTGCTCCCATACTTGCATAAAACTTCCGGAGTTACTTCGCAGCATGTTCGCTATATAATCCTTGACTTTAGTCACGTACTCTTCATCTTCCAGTAATTTATCATTAAACTTCCACAAGTCCCAATTAAATTTCGCAGCTATTCTCTTCGTACCGATTGTAACCATGACTAGGCAGTGATCACTAAAAGAGACATAGATCGTCTGGTAGTCAGAACATAACAGCGAACATTCGACAGGAACATATATACGGTCCAATCTAGCATGACTGCCTCCCTGAAAGTGAGTGTACATTGCCCGGCCTCCATGCGTCGATATCAAGCCTACATCTTCAAGGTCGTGCTCACCTACAATTTCGGACAGTAACTCGGCGCTCCGATCTCGAAAGGAACGGCTTGTTGTCCTATCCTCTGGTCTACAGACGCAATTGAAATCACCAAGCAAGATCACCCGCCTTTCAGTAAGCAGGACAGGCTTCACCTGTCGGAAGAAACTCTCCCTTTCAGCAATTGCATTCGGAGCGTATACACACACAGCTCTCCAAGCCACTCCATCCGATTCAAAATCACACATTACAAGGCGGCCACTTTCACACGAGAACACAGTATCAACAGCCCCAATACCATTTCTTAAAAATATAACGCATCCACCCGCTCTTCCAATAGCATGACATACGCAAACGCTGTATCTGCTACGATAGACCGCTACCATTCTGTCTGTTTGTTCTTCGTCTTCAATTTTAGTTTCCTGAACCGCGAGCAAATCTATTTCGTTTTCTAGCAGAAGGCGGTTCAGTTGCAGTTGCCTTCTACGCGCCGACAGGCCCCTTACATTAAGCGTAGCAACACGTAGGCTGGACGTGAGGTTGGTAGCCATCTAAGGAAAAGGGAGACGCCGATCAGTCTACTCACACATCAAACAGGGTGAAACCATATCCATTAAGGCGTTTGAGCTTAGTACTGACCCGATCAAAGACCGGGCTTCAACCGTTGTGGCAAAGGTAGCCTCCGCTAAGGCGGAGGGAGAGCAGACGCAGTACTGCGTTCCGGTGGCAATTTCGGTTTGGGCTTGAACGGTCCGCGGCGCGTTGAAGGTGCCTTCGGCGGAGGCTCCTCGCCGCGTTCACCGACCAATCTCGGTTCCTGAATATCCGAATCCTCGTGAGCCCGCTTCACTGCTACACTTGACGCGGCGGGCATCTCGGTATCGGCGTCTTCCTTGTTGTCGCCCTGCTGCCCAGTCGTAACCAGGCTTACAGCTGTCACGCTATCCGCTTTTTCCGGAAGGAACGCTGGCTTTGATGCGACGGCCGGCTGGGTTTGGTCCTTACCGGCTTGGCTGGTATCTGCAAGGGGTGCGGGTGCGGTTTCCTTGGATGTTGACTCCTTGATGGCATCATTTCCTTCACTTCCGTGGGTTGCTTCAACCGCGTCTGCTTCATCCATGATGTGTTCGGCCACTTCATCATTTCGTGCCTGGCCCGTAACATTAGCGTAGCTACGCACGCACTGGCTCTCATCGTGGCCGAAACGCCGGCATAGCCCGCAGCGTGGCACCCGACACTCACGGCGTATATGTCCTTTTCCACGGCACCGAAGGCAGAGCGGAGCCCTGCCAGGAACATGGACGAGAGCAACGTCCTCACCAACACGCAACTGATGGGGCAAGTCCTCGATGGTAACACCCACCTTCAGTTTCAGTGTAACCGACCGTGTTGTTGAAGCCTTGTCAACGCAGCCTTTAACCCTCCATTTATCGCGGGTTATTTCAGTCACTTTTCCGAACGCTGCTAATGCCACTCGCACGTCGTCGTCTTGCACACCGTGGAGCAGCCAAAACAGCTTCAGCCTGACACCTCGGTTGGTCGGGTCAATAACCACGCAGCGGTGGTCTTTTACATTGAAAGCTTCGGCCTGCAGAATCTTTGCCTTCGCTCCTTCGCTGTTGAAAGTAACGGCCCACAGGTGGTTCATCTGATATGCCCCAAGGGCAACCACATCCGGCAGCAATGACAGACGCGCTAGGGCGTCGCGAAAATGCTCGACGCGATATGGCCTGGCGGTGACATCACCATGCAAAAATACTGTGTTCAAAACACTCGAACCTGATGGCAGATGGGGAACAACCATTTCATAATCCTGGGCAGGCATTTCAGTGCTCCTGATACCGCGACCCGGCTGGGCCGCTAAAGCCGCTCCTTGGGAGCCCATGAAGCACACGTCCGTCACGCTCGGTGGCCGGAAGTCGTACTGAGCCACGATTTCCATGCTTCAAAGCGGTACAAACGCGCCTCTAGTGAATGGGGTGTTGCCTTAGAGGCGTGCGTCGCTTGCTCAGGCGCACATTTCGTTGCCGCGCCGAACGCTGCGTTGCTCGACGCTCACCGCGTCCGATGCGGGGCGCGTAGTCGCTGCGCCGAAGCCCATTGTCTTACATCCCTTGGCGGGTCGACGGGAACGCTGTCGCGTTCCACTCTTGAAGGCGAAGCTTAAGCGTCCTCCAGTTTTTGATTTAGCCTTACCAAGGCGCAGTTAGAACGCGGGAGCGAGCTTTGGCACACAAGGAAAACGCAGGTAACGCTGGTTTGCAAGAGTGAGAGTGACGGGGCATCCCGGCGATGCCCTCTCCCCTCACGCAATACCGCGGCAGCAGGCGTTCCTTTCCGGCCACTCTGCTTTGTCGAGGACCCAGCCAGCAAGCGCGAGACGCGCTCGCAGCCAATGGGAAGGTTTCCTGCTACAGGTGCCGCCGGCTTTTTCGCTCGACGGGGGGGCGTTCGGCGCTTCCTCATCAATAATTCGCGCAACATGATTTTCCTGCATTTCGCAACCGCTGAGTGCCACAAATAGCAGTGGCTTGATGCTTGATTCCGGAACTTAAGTACGTGAGTAGTGGTGCACGTTCTCAACCAACGATTTGTCCATCGTGGGGTCGTGCCGGCGAATTTACGAAGTTCGTTCGGTCTGAGCAATGACATAGGTTACCTTGTTTACTTTATACTTGATACTGGTATGCTGTACGTCGCCAGTAGACATGGAACAACAGAACAAGCACGTTTTGAATATATCTGTTCAAACATTGCAGATCTCTACACGTGGTCGGGTCAACTAGATCGCTTTTTTGCGATGTGGAAGATAAGTTTAGACGAAGGTGCTCTTGCACCTGACGAAGACGCTGCTTCGGGACCCTGATTTGAAAGGGTGGCAATAAGCGAATTCCTGCATGTGATGCATGGAAAAAAAATCGATCCTTAATATGGTGGTGACTATACACATGGTCTTTTGTCACAAGGGCTAACGTTCTCAATGTATTGCTAGCCATTGATGCCTGTGATTTGCGCATTATGTACTATAATTAGGTCATCGAATGGCGTGTACTGACATTGAAACACAAAGCATGGCGGCGCTTCACAAAGCACCAGCAGCCATCTGCAAACCGAACTTCGCATTCTGGTGTCCAAGCTGGTGCAAATTGGTGCTCTCGATTCACGATTTTACTAATGCACTGTAACGTCTACAAGGAATTGCACAAAACAGAGCGACCCTATGGCGCAAACATTGTTGTGCGGAGGATAGACAGTAAGTTATGCCTGTCCATGAATGCTGCCGGGCATTTCACCGAAGGAGTAAGCTTCGGAACAGCTACGACAAAAAGTGTTAGTTTAAGTCCGCGAGAATGTCATTTTTAACAAAGTTATAAAATGGTACGTTAGGGAAAGTCATCACCATCTAGTGTGCGATAACGGTGCTCCGTTTGGCTGAATAATAACGTGGCAACGTCTTCAAATGCAGCTACTACGTCATCAAGAGCACCGGCGACTGCCCCTCCAGATCTCTGGGGAAGGACTGGCAGGAAATCTACAACCACCACCACCCGTACGTTCGGATGCTGTTCGGTAGCGGAATCTGTCATAACTATTTCTGCAGTACTTCTGAGAACACCACAGCTTAAGTACTGAAACTTGACTGAATCTACAATGTTTTATTCCCGAAAAGAAAATGAATGCATATAAGGTACAACATCAATATTTCTGGTAAGAAGAAGGAAGCAACTGCATTAGGGGGGGGGTCTCTATTTCAGAATCATCGTAACGGGGCAATAGCAGCCGTCACAGGACGTGGGTAATAGCACCTCTCCCCGCTTGGAATTCGCGGTTCCGTAAGACAGTACTCATTTCACAGCTGCGAGACGTGTATGTTAGTGTCTTTGCTTTTAACTGCGGAAGCATTTGTAGGCTTACCCAAGGAGGAGAAACGTCGGTTCGTCCGTCCTTCAGTTAAGCAAGACGATCACATTCAAGATACCGCTCGTAGCAGCGAGAGATTTACTTTCACTGTCGTGCTGCCTCTTGCTTCAACGCGAACTAAGCGGCGAGAACACTATGGTAACGAAGCTATCAGCATTCTCGGTCCTCGGCCCCCATGGAGACAGCTTTCAAGATAGGGCCCATGCGGCCTACGTAGCAGTCGCTGGAAACAAGGAACAGAGACTGGTCAACGGTGTATATCAAGTACAATTGCTGGTTAAGAGAACAGTTAATTACCGCCCACGTAAAAGCAGTACACGGAAAAAGAGACAATGAAGCCCCAATGTTACGGTTAGGCTAGAAACGACATATTTTCCTCAAAGGCGCTAGGCTGCCTCCCAGAAGTTACGTATTCCGATGGTGTCTAATACTATCGTCGTGCATACGTCGACTTTGTCAGGAGACGTAACGTTGAGAGGTCTTCAGAGAGGAACTAGACGAGTGCCATTTGCTTTAAGAACGTGTGTTGTACACGAAACGCTCCGTTTCTCATGATTGGAGCTTTGCGACATCATATGGAATCTATTTTCCCCATTATTCTGTACGACTGCATACAGAAATGAAAGAGGGCCGTAGACCTCATCTAGAGAATGGTGTTAATTTTACAAAGCAAAATTTAGCCCCGTGAACGACGCTTTTGTTTTTCCGGCATGATAATAACATTCGTAACGAGAGAAACAGAGAACGGAAGGGCCCAATTTTTATTAATTATGTCATAAGAAGCCAAGAACAAAGACACCAAGGGTAACATAGAGGAAATTACTTTTACTTGGTAACTGAATTTAAGAAATGATAAATTAATGAAAATGAAAACGAATGAAAAAATAACTGGCCGCAGGGAGGTGGAGGTTACGAAGCCACGTCTTCGCATTAGGCATGCGATCCTCTTTAGAATTGAGCTACCGCCGACGCCATTTTTTCATCCACTTTCTTGCGTATTTATGCTTTACTACTAGAACTAACTCTCGAAGTGTTAGCCAGCACCACTACTCACAAACCTAAGCGCGCATGTGGAACATCCTTTCCGTCGCAGGCGTCACGAGTACGCGATCTGGACGAGCGTCTGCAAAATTACACGCAGATTGTCGAAAATAATCGGCTACGCAAGAGAATGGTGCCACCACCGGATAAAAGTCTAGACAATAGAGAGGCAGTCGCATGGCGGCGCCTGCAAGCTGGGAACTTCGTAAACCCGGTGTGGGCATATCTTGTTATACATGATAGAGAAAACGATAAGTGCAAACAGTGTGGGGCGAGAGGGTCCCTCGACCACATAATCTGGGAATGCGCAAGCTCCCCAGGGGCTAAAGAAAACATATATTGTAGAGAGGCCTGGGAAGCCCTGCTGCGGAGCGAGGACCTTACTCCACAGCAACACGCCATCCGCCTGGCGGAAGAAGCCGCGAGGAGTCAAGACCTCATTGCTTGCTTTTAATCGAGGAGGTCCCGGCCCCCGTCCCCAAGGCCTGTGTGCCGGGGACGGGGAGTAGGGGGGCCTCCTTATTCGGCTGCACAATAAGGTTGCTATCATCATCATCATCTATTTGGGCAACGGCAACTGGTCAATAACTTTACGCATGCTACCTGAAGGCATTAACGTTGCGGGATTCAAGAGCTTCTTCTCTATGTTTTCCTTGGCTCCTTTGTTGATAGGCTTCTTACGATATGACTAATAACTATCGGTGCCCTCGGTTCTCTTTCTTCTCCTTCATTACATTAACAGCGTTTCGAATATGGGAAAACTGATGCCTTCAGGTAGCACGTGTGGGTTTAATTACCAGTTGCCGTTACCCAAATTGATCACTACTCGTGACGCCAGCGGAAAAAAAAGATGTTCCACATCCACCGCTTTGGTTTGTGAGTGGTGGCGCTGGCTAACACTCCAGGAGTTAGTTCTAGTAGTAAAATATGAATACCGCAGAAAATGGTGGCAAAAACGGCGCCATGGTAGCTGATTTGGTAAGAACAACGCACGCGTAATTCGAATGTGCGGGTTCGCATTCCAACTGCGACTCGTTGTTTTTTCATCCACTTTCATTCGCAAAAATTTACGATTTCTTTAATTCAATCAGTCAGTACAAGTAATTTCCTCTATGTTGACCTTGGTGTCCTTATTTGTTGACTTCTTACGATACCTTCGTAAGGAGACACACATGTCTGCGTGATACAGTGCGCGAACTAAAATCCAGCACTGCCGAGAATTAATTTGCGATTGCGATTTGCCTCCGATCTCCTCCTGTCCCAAAGTTGTGGCATTACATTCAGCATTTTATAGTTATCTCTAAAGATATTGGCTGCAAGAGAAATAGCTCTTCGAAAATTCTTAGGTGTGTCCAAAGTTCAAGGCCGGCTACAATGAAATTCTGGGCCGTGTAAAACGCCTGCTTCAATACAGTGCACATACTGACACCCGTACTTATTTATCTTTCTCCAGAGACCGGTTTGCACCGGCTAAGAAATGTTAGACCCCATTGCTTGGCCCTGAACGCGCGTTCATTGCTCGGGAAATTTCTCGAATATTAACGATGGTTCTTTCCGTTGTGTGTTGTCACCGAACTTCGTGCGATCTGATTGTCTTAGCGACGCGAAATGTGCAGTACTTTCTGGGAGGCACGCTGGCACCAGCGATTACGCTTGAACCTTCGATGAGGCTTGTAGAGAAGCCGACGCGCTAGACCCGCAGATAAGATTTCGACGAATCGCCGACTGTGCTCGGCCCTATCGTTGTGCTTTGAGTGTCACTTGCTTTTGTGGGGACAGATTCGCCCAACAAAGAGATAGTTTTGTGATTTACATATTTTGCTGCCGTGTTCTTCGTCATCGCAATGTGACAATATGGAGGAACTCCGTGAAAAATTGGACGTTTCACAAAAAGCTGGCAAATATAGCCGTTCTTGATGCCCAAACTAACAGAACACCGCCATTACCGCTCCTCGGAAGTGACGGATGATCTAGAAGGTAAGGCTCCTCGGCATCAGCTCTTTGATAAGGTGGCGTCTGCGGCTACCCGCAGCTCGCTGGAAAATCTTGTAGGCGGCTTGATAGGACTGACGTCATTCGCGACAGCCATCAATTACAGGCATCGTCCGCTTAGATGCGGCTAACAAAATAACAAACAAGCTAACAAACAAAAATAACTATAGGATTACGAGCGCTGTGGCTTCACCAAAATCGCTTGAGTGGTTTATGCTACTCATTTTTACCGAACTGAGCCGAAGCGAAGTTTATTGGACTTAAACTTTAGGTGAGCAACGTGCTTACGCCGACGACCTTCCTAACCGGATCATTTACCTGACGTCAGGCGTCTTCAACTGCGTGACGCGTTGATATCCATATCGTTGCCCTAAGGTACCACTACTAAATAAGTACCACTACTAAGCCCTAAGGTACCACTACTAAGGTATACTACTAAATGCGATATCAGCCCAACACGCGTGGTGCATTACCACTGGTTTCTCGTCCACCCTTAGAGAAACCACTCCCACCAGGCTCTCTCATCTGCACTGTGCAAGAGGATTTCGACGTGACCTCCTACGTGCCTGCGCCTGACGGATTGTGCACCATCACAGTGTTCGACTCCCTGTACACGCCCGAAGGAAGCATGCTGATTCCACCCTACAACGAAGACTTCGAAGTTTTTCTCGAGACAGCCAGGGAGAGTGAGAAAACCGAGTACGCCATAGGCTTCGACGCAAAGTGAGTGCACCATGGAGACCGCAATTAATACCCTTAGCAACACTGGTAACATCCCCAGTGTTCGAGCTCAGCATGCAAGAAGGACTGAAAGCTGAGGAAGTGGGTACGAATTTATAGCACGCGAAGGCACGTGTAAAACTTGCAGCGTTTGCATCCGAGTTTGCATGCGCGTCTTTCTGTAACGTACTTCCGCGCGTGATTTTGTACACAGAAGCAAAACATGGCTGCTGGTCTACAAACTTCCACTTTTGTTCAGAGTTAATAGGCGGGAGCGGAAGCTGAGATCACTTCTTTTAATTTCATGTTACCCCATGAGTACTGAGATCCAATACGAAACGAAAACTAGAAAGACATGTTCAAAAAGCGCCTTTCACTGTTTTGTAACAACAGTTCAAAAAAGGACACAGCCACTGTAACTGAAAAGTAAAGTGCTCTAAGAGCAGCATGTATTTGCTGCCGCAGCATCTCCATTTGTATCAAGGAGAAATGAAAAGAATAGGAGCACAAATTCGGAAGCCTGATTGCTAAAATGAAGGACTGAGAATACTCCAGAGCCTTCTACCACATCGTGTACTGCAGTCCACTACACAGTTGTGGAACATAAATTCTAATCATTGAATGAAGACAAATTTCAGTTGCCCTCTCTATTTTGCTAGCAGCGAGTGCTTCTTGGTAGAAGTTGTGGTATTGAGCCTCAACAAATGAAACAAAATGTCCATGTGTTAAATAGAACATTACTCTAATTAAGATGGTGCTCCTTATGATATTCCTGGTCCATTGAAGCAGACTGTAAGGTTGCTATCTTTCTTCGAGCTACAGAAACGTTATCTGATTGTGGCACTATATAAGAGCAAAAACTGCTGACTTTAAAGTATCAATTATCGAGCTCGACGGACTTCGTGAATGTAATGTCGTAATTTGGCTGAAACACCCAGTGACTAGGTCTATATTTTTTCATTGGTAATATGAAGTTGAGCCCTGTTACCAAACCTACGAGCATATCGCACAAAATTTGACGTTTGCCTGCATGGCGTCTTCCCCGAATAAAAAAATTGCGAGTAGCGTTCATTTCAGTCTTCAAATGTTTTCTCGTCAGTGTGCAATCTTGTCCGGTCCCTAAACAGCAGTGGGAAAGTGTAATGTCATTCTTTTCTGAGATATTACTTGTATTTTGGCCTTGACACGCGTCACCACAGCTTCATTGGTTTATTTGGTCACAATTTCGCGTCCAGGCCATGTGGTGATCTGTGGAACTCTACGCAGTGAACACTCATAACCCAGCTTGTCCAGCAGAAATTTCCAGGGAAATTGCAATTACTTGCAATTGCTTGTACAGGGAATTTTACAATTACAACACGTCTCGTTTTCTGGAACAAGAGCCTTCACATATCGCGTAGCATGAAATAATGCAAAGAAAATAAGCCAAAATACTTTTCCAGCATGAATGCTGTCGGGACAGACTTGTTTTCCTGTTCGAGGTTTGTGCTGTTGGCGAAGTTATCAATGATTCAAAGAATTTAAAACATCGCTTATGATACGCGTGTATACGTAAACATGAGAATGTCTGCACACACTTTTTTAACATGTGTGCACGCCCGTCTGAAAAAATTTTGGAAGTCCATTCGCAGAGTGTTTGGAATTATAAAACCTTGACTTGGCGATTATGAAATTTTGCTTCGCACACTTAGAATTTATACTGATAGGTTTGACGTACATTTCCAATGGCAGGCAGAAAATTATCAATATTTGTTGAAGGATAGCAACTAGACATATCTGCTTCGGCACTACCTACGTGTTTATAGTGTCTAGTTGCTGGTTGTGGTTGTATGCCTGAATATGTAAATGGACTATTACCAACCTTGTTGAGTGCGCTTGCAGAAATTTTGTTTATCGCCATCCACTGTATGCCAGTAAGGCCGTTCACAACGATAAGGGCCTCAGTTCACATTCAAGTCTCTCGATGTTTCCTAGGAGAAGTGTCACAAAGGTCGTCATAATTTTTTAGCGTTGAAATCTTGTGTTTATCGTCTGTGGTTGTGCGTGCTGCAACACACACCTAAACCTAACGAAATGAAAAAAGAAATTATTGCATCCTAAGTATAGATTCCGCACTCTGATGAACCGCGCCACCAATTCTTTTCTTTAATGATGTGAGAAGATGTTAAACTCAGAAAAAGTGTAATACTATCTTTAATACAAATGTCAATATACCTTTGTAGCATGAAATCAAAATATGTGCTGCGAAGCTAGGTTGTAGGTTCCGTAACGCGCCCATTGTATTTATCAGTGCTCTCCCTAGATTCATCATATGTTCAAGGTATTTGGCCTTCTAGCGTACAATGAAAATTCATTTTTCATCATATTTCATTTAGAGTACCTGTTAGAGGTTGGTGTACGCTGGATCATTATGCGTTTCTCTTTTTCGTTTTAGCTCTACCATGAGAAACGAGACCGCGATGGAAGAACTTGTGCGAAACGCCACGACAATAAATTTCTTGGAATACTTCTGGGAACAAAACCACATCTACCACTACGCCCAAGTGAACGCACCTTTGAGATCGACCACAGTAAACGCCGCAACGTCCGTCGAATACGCGGCCAAAAGCTTGAGGGTGGGTGTAATGAACCGGAAACTTGAATTACTTGAACCCTCTTACGACTTTTAACCTTGTTACGAAAGTGCTGAAAAGAGCAGATGACGCGCTAGGGTTGAAGATAATGAATCGACCAGCCCTGCTAAACGGGCTTTAACTAGGAGAGTGCGGATGTCCAAAGCTTTCAAAACACGAATTGAATATTGCCCTATTCGATTCGTTCCCCTAGTCTAACAGGCCAATATTCAAGCTGCTATTCGGAAGTTTCGAATGTTCCCCCTACCCTAATTAGGAACCCTTTACCGTATTCCATTTCATCTTCAAATAGAATAGTAATTAGTAAATACAATTAGGTTTGGAATATTTTTGGACATTTCAAAACGCCAACTTTGCGACATCGATTGCAAGAAATTTTGACCGGGTCGCCATAGTGCAGACACCAAACACGAGAAGTTTCGTAATGAAGTACTCTGTACATCACACAGAGGACCAGACTGTTCCGGCTAAACCGCTGCTTTTCTTACACAACAATGACTTTAAACTGTGCAAATAAGCGGATCCTATGGTCATAACGCCCCATTTGTCGTTTGAGTAAACAAGGCTTCAAGACGTGCAATGTAACGACAGAAACTTGCTAGGGTTGTGAATGTACCGAGATGTGACGATCGTTCTTCAATCATGTTGAACACGCCTGTTCGGTATTTGAAGATATTCGAAGAGTATCCGATATTGGACTTGATTCGCTCCTGGCATCATTCAATTCACATTTGATTGAGTCTCCAAAAATGTTTCGGCACACAAGCAGACTCAACATTCTAGGCAGAAGTAACCCTGAAAATTCATGGTACTGAGATACGTTAACTAGAATCAAAAGCGCGCATGGATATTTATTGCTGGAAAGCTGCAACACCAATACACACCAAGGTATCATTATAGGACGTTGTTCTTTAAATCTTGATATGAAGGATATATTAGAAAAACACAACGAAATAAATGTTATGTTAATAAATATTTTTGTTATTAGAGGAATTAAAAGCATTTGGTTTCTTTAACGCTACACAACTGACCACTCGCTGTAAATTATAAAAAAAATGGTAGTTGTTGGTTTGTGTTAATTTTCAAACGCTTCAACTAGAATTTGTTGGTATCAAAATGACCGCACTCGAAATTATACGTTTGAGCGTTGTGGGGTTAAATACATAATGGTAAAGTATATGAGATATCAAATTTCAATTTTCGTGGGCACAAATTTCAGGGGAAGTTTTCGACCGTTTCTGAGAAGAAACCGCTCGATTAGAACGTCTCAATTGAGCAGAGTGTGATAGGATAAATATCACAGGCAGGCATTGCGTTCGCGTACATCTATATTTATTTCGTCAGTGATGAAGATATATTGAATGAATGCGACCGGCTGAGGACAAATAAAAAACCGCAAAAGGACTAGCGCTGACTGCGCCTAACTTTACTAGAAGAAGCACTAGCCATTTAGGATCTGCATAAACAACGAAGAAAACATTAAACATGTACCAACCCGCTCGAATCAATCTGTTGCTACGTCAACGATGATTTAGAGCGCAGCCCTTAAGCGCCCGTTCCTGCGTGTCGCGTCGGCGTCCTTCTTGTCTGTCAGTGCTCGCATTCATCCCCCTACCCTAATTATGAACCCTTTACCGTATTTCATTTCATCTTCAAATAGAATAGTAATTAGTAAATACAATTAGGTTTGGAATATTTCTGGACATTTCAAAACGCCAACTTTGCGACATCAATTGCAAGAAATTTTGATCGGGTCACCATACTGCAGACGGTAAACAGGAGAAGTTTCGTAATGAAGTACTCTGTACACCAGAAAGGGGTCAGGAGCTGCTGGGAACATATGGGTCCCGTAACTAGGGAACCACCCCATCTGGTGCCTGCGTGCGCTATCGATTTATTTATGGCCCAATAAATGTTTATTCATCATCATCAGCGTCCTTCCTCCGTGTAACCGAGCAACCGAACATAGCGAAGGGTGAAAGAATGAGCGTATCGAGGGAAAAAAGAATAATAGCAAAGAGGGTGCGAGGAGAAAACGGAGGAGGAACGTGCGGCAGCACTATGAGGCGGACAGAGGACGAGGAGAGTATGGTGAAAGTGGGCGAAGAGTAGTGGCGCGCAAGGTAGGCTTTGCGGCAACAACCGCTGCAACACGGCGCCAGAGTAGCGCGCCGTCGTCTGTTCACCGATGGCATGCGGCGAGCACGTCCACCGACACCGTCTATAGAAACAAAGCGCTGCATGAGCGGATGTCTGTCTGCGGCAGCTGCAGTGCATCGCGCCCACGTGTCACCCACGCAGTTTCTCTCGTGGTTTCCCGATTAGCGAGGCCATCGCGCCACGCTTCGCTCCGTTTGCAATGTGCCGCTTGAGACTGATTGCCCGCGCCAGCGAATATATCGCGCAATAAAAACACGTAAAGAGTGGCGCTCAAATTTTCCATTAAGTAGTATCGCAACTGTCGGTATATTTTTAATGGAAGCGTTGTTTTCCGGATACTTCCGTCAATGGTATGAGCGGATATTTCAGGTATAGTGAATTTCTCATGTTTTCAAAACAACTGTTATTGTCCGTCGAGGGGCTTGTGGGACTTGTTAGAAATCGCGCGTTGACGCAAGCGAGTCAATGTGGCGCCGGGCGGATTTTTGTGGTAAATACATTAACATAAGCAGCTTAAACGGATGACGTTTAGACCCCGCAATGCACGTGCTTATGCTGAGACGAAAAAATCAGCCAGGAGTGCATCTCAATAAGTTGTTGCACTTCAAATGGGACACAACGCACCTGTCAAAATCAAGCGTGCTCACTTCGACGCAAGAGCGTTCCGCGCTAGAAATGCTTCCGGAATGCCCTCGGACCTACAGTAAACCTTGTAAAGCTGGCATAGTTTGTACGTGTCCAATCTGAAAGAACTTGTGCTTTAGAAAAAAGCTCTACGAACAAGAACAAGTGCCACTATCAACTCTTTATTACTATAGCAGACATTGAAATTTTATGCGGCAATGAGTTGTAAGCGCAAACATGTCGTTACTGAAAGCGGTAAGTCGCGACGACATTCAAGGGAAGCTTCTTGTCAGAACAAGACAATGACATTGAAGTGTGGTTGACTCACTCAATATTCTTTTTCAGGTCGTGCAAATATTCTGGTTGTGACTGGCGTGGTGACATGTTCATGCTTATTTGCCAAACCAGCAGTTCCCTAAGCCTTGGTTTACGCGCAGGTTTACTGGTTACTCAGGTGCCGGTGCTGCGTTGGCTACGCTGTCGTAGCTAATTAACGCGGTAAAATAAAAAAAGAGCAAAAATATGTTAAACATGTTTGATCAAACTTCCGGAACGAAATTAGGCTACATTCGGGCAAGAGGATATGTTTGCTGCTTAAAAAAGGCAGAGTAAAATAATTCAACGATTGTCACCGTTTAGGTTTTCAAATTGCTAATTGTGGAAGAAATCCATGCTAGAGAATCTAGAGTGCTAAGAAGGATCGACATTTGGGCGAGTTGGTACTGGTTGAACATCTTGAAGGGGCAGCGCAAAAAGACGATAACAGAAGGCAGGATCACCCAGGACAGCGCTGTCCTGCGTGTTCCTGCCTTTTGTTATCGTCTTCTTGCGCTGCCCCTTCAAGATGTTCTAGAGTGCTAACCTCATTCAACGTACACAACACACATTTCTACAGGCACAATGGAGCTGGTTTGTTTCATGGCTCACTGCCTTAGTTATTCTTATTGGTGTAATACACTGCTGTATGCGACAGTGAACTTAAACTAATACTGTCATCAAAGAAACCGTATGGCTGAAAACTATATATAAATTCTAACCACGCCATGCGAATACCGGTATGCAAAAGGATAGACAGTTGGGCGAGTTGGTACGGTAACATGATTTTGGCTTCTAGCGCGAAGTGAAACACAGACACAGAAAGGAGCAGAAAGGACGAGCGCTAACTCTCAACTAAAGTTTTATTGAAACGAAGAACGTATACATAGGTGATTGCAAAAACCGTAGCATAAGAACATGACAAGGTAAAAAGCATCAGTTAAACATATCAGGGGGTATGGAAATCAAAGAACCAAAATTATTTCAGATTAGTACACGTATTGCGAAGGTACTGAAATTCGCAATCTAACAGAGACAACGAAGCATGACTGACGCAAGTGTCTCTTAATCTTTTTATATGGAAAGCCTCGATAATTTCCCGCGTGGTTTGGCATCTGTGTCTAGAAAGAATTTTTGTGTCTTCAAACAAAGGTTTGCAACCACAATCGAAACAATGTGCCGCTAAATGTGATGCATTAGGGTTGTTTAGTGAATGTTTGTGTTCTTTTAGTCTAATGTTAATGCACCTACCACTCTGTCCAATGTAAGCTTTCCCACACTCGAGTGGAATCTGATAAACTATACCCGTGTTGCAAGGCACTAAAGGGGACACATGTTTAACTCCGCAATCATCTTTTATTTTTTTGCCTTCCTGTTCAAGTCTCCTATTTATCAAAGGGCACATGTTAGCTAACTTGCGTGGGGCCGAGAAAACGGTACTGATGTCATACCTATCGGCCACATTCCTTAAACCATGGGATTATCTATGTATGTAGGGCACTACAGCAAACTTTGTTTCTTTGTTCTGTTTTTCCTGTTTCTTACCAGGGCTTTTACCCATTTTGCAAGTTTTTCGCAGGTTAGTGATAATAAATGCACGGGATAGCTAGCCTTTCCAAGCCTTTCTATCTGTTGTGAAAAACTTTGTTGAATATTGTGCGAACATGACTTAGTGATGTCAGACCTAAGAGTTGAATAAGCTATCCCCTGTTTAACAAGTTGAGAATGGCAAGAAGAAAATTCTAGCAGTGGCTTCTTGGCCCTAGGCGAATAATCCCAACAGGCGACGTTAAGCACAGATCTATAAATTGTAATTTGTTGCCCTGGATAATCTCTAGCGTGAAACCTAGGCCGCCACCACATTCCCTAAAAACATTTAAAATATCCGTAGCTTTCTTGGTGTAGTTATCGCGAGAACAAAACACCAGATAGTCGTCTACATATCTAAACGCATGCACCGCCAATTCCTTAAGATTGTTTTGTAGTTTTCTATTAATGCGACTTAGATAAATGTCACTCAAAACTGGTGCAACTTTAGAACCAATACAAACTCCCGATTTTTGTACATATATTTTGTCCGGTTTACTCGGGACTGTGGGATGCCCGTGGAATCTTTTTTAGAACTTTTGTGGTTTTACATAGGGAATACCGTTGTGAAATGGGGTAGTTCTATATATGCAGGGTGAATACCGGTATGTCTGACAGGCAGTACAACAGCGATAGTGAAACGTTATTTCGAGCAGTTTTCGTGCTGCTTGTCACAGCCATCAGGTTTATTTCTCACATGACGCCAAAAAAAAAAAAAAATCCTTTGTCGCCTTCAACAATTTAATGCCATGCCTTAAGGGTAGCGGCGTAAGTCATGAGACAAACTGGCACACTGACCGATGCAAGAATGTTTACAATAAAAATTTCAGCTGCAGTAGTATACGCCGAAATAAGCAGAGAAGCGAGAAATAAGTGAGGCACACAGCCAACCTGAACAGTTTTCAGTGTACCGAATACCTTCTAGGCTTCGCCACTTTGCATGAAGTATTATATTAGCGGTATTGTTGTCATCCAAAAAAATACACTGGACCTTAAGATATGAAGGCGCCTTATTTGAAATGAACATCAATTTCGTTTATTTCTTCGCTTCGAAAACTTTCTCTGTGGGCGTCCATAGGAAAATTATCTTTGCGGCCGATTTATTTATTGAGACATTGAGAAACGATGGTAGAACCCACGAGTACCTGTCGTGATATTTTAGTTGGCTAACATGTGCCCTTTGATAAATAGGACACTTGAACAGGAAGGCAAAAAAATAAAAGATGATTGCGGAGTTAAACATGTGTCCCCTTTTGTGCCTTGCAACACGGGTATAGTTTATCAGATTCCACTCGAGTGTGGGAAAGCTTACATTGGACAGAGTGGTAGGTGCATTAACATTAGACTAAAAGAACACAAACATTAACTAAACAACCCTAATGCATCACATTTTAGCGGCACATTGTTTCGATTGTGGTTGCAAATCTTTCTTTGAAGACACAAAAATTCTTACTAGACACAGATGCCAAACCACGCGGGAAATTATCGAGGCTTTCCATATAAAAGATTAGGAGACACTTGCGTCAGTCATGCTTCGTTGTCTCTGTTAGATTGCGAATTTCAGTACCTTCGCAATACGTGTACTAATCTGAAATAGTTTTGGTTCTTTGCCTTCCATACCCCCTGATATGTTTAACTGATGCTTTTTACCTTGTCATGTTCTTATGCTACGGTTTTCGCAATCACCTATATATATATATATATATATATATATATATATATATATATATATATATATATATATATATATATATATATATATATGTTCTTCGTTTCAATAAAACTTTCGTTGAGAGTTAGCGCTCATCCTGTCTGCTCCTTTCTGTGTCTGTGTTTCACTTCGCGCTAGAAGCCAAAATCATGAATACCGGTATGTCTGACAGGCAGTACAACAGCGATAGTGAAACGTTATTTCGAGCGGTTTCGTGCCGCTTGTCACAGCCATCAGGTTTATTTCTCACATGACGCCAAAAAACAGAAAAAATCCTTTGTCGCCTTCAACAATTTAATGCCATCCCTTAAGGGTAGCGGCGTAAGTCATGAGACAAACTGGCACACTGACCGATGCAAGAATGTTTACAATAAAAATTTCAGCTGCAGAAGAATACGCCGAAATAAGCAGAGAAGCGAGAATTAAGTGAGGCACACAGCCAACCTGAACAGTTTTCAGTGTACCGAATACCTTCTAGGCTTCGCCACTTTTCATGAAAGTATTATATGAGCGGTATTGTTGTCATCCAAAAAAATACACTGGACCTTAAGATATGAAGGCGCCTTATTTGAAATGAACATCCATTTCGTTTATTTCTTCGCTTCGAAAACTTTCTCTGTGGGCGTCCATAGGAAAATTATCTTTGCGGCCGATTTATTTATTGAGATATTGAGAAACGATGGTAGAACCCACGAGTACCTGTCGTGATATTTAAGTTTGCATTTAGTGCACGTGCAATGCATTCTGCTGGAGCTTTAAATAGTTAAAGTACACTCGATCACCTCTGCGACAAAGGCCTCTACAACAAAATGACGTGCATAACGAAGTAATAATTGTGTCCGCGTTAAACTGTGAAATTTGCTATGTGCGCCCTGTACAACGAAGTCGCCTGCATGGCTATATCATTTCGGAAGCCCGAGCACCTTGTTATAAGAGCGTTCGACTGTATCTCGCATTTAATATTTTTGCATCATGTTACTTTTTTCTTCAGATGATTTCCAACTTGATGAAATTTAAGAAAAGCCCCACGGACCGACCAAGCTATACGATTATATTCCACACGCTGTACTCGCACCTAAACGGAGAACTCGTCGCTCAAAAACTGAGGTAACGAATGCATTGCTCATTTTCACTTATTTTTACAACGCTGTGAAAACCGCCGCTGTAGCTCAGTAGCACTGGCTTTGCGTCGCTGAGCACGTGGACGGTGATTCGAGCATTGACCTTGGCAATCATATTAGCATGAGGGCGATATGCACAAAACGCTGACGCGCCGCTCTCGGAGACTGCGTTAAAAAATCAGGCATGGCCAAAATAATCCGAAGTTGTCCAGTACGGCGCACTTGAGCAGTGCACGGGCGGGTTTTTCAGGCCCGGGTCCCGGCCCATGCCCGCAAGTTTCATGCGTTGGCCCACCCAAGCCCGGTACGATCATATTAAAGCTCGCCCCTACCCTGCCCGGCCCCGAATGATTGTGGCCTGGCCCGACCCGTCACGGCCCGTGTCTGTTTTACCCATTAGCCCTGGAGCCTATGCGAGGCTAGGTCGAGTCTTCGGTTGCCGTGAAAATGCTGTCATGTGACTGTAAGGCACCGGGTCGTCTCGGAGCTGCATCAACCCAACGTTTTGTCCTGCGTTCTCTCCCGCTGGCTACTTTACCTGTGTGAGAGAAAGAAAAAAAAACATTCAATTTCATTTAGTCGCTAGTCGAACACTCACAAATTATTGTTGGAGTATTTGATACGTGAACGCGTAGATAATATGGCCAGTTATAAAAAGAGAGAGGTATCCGGCTGGCAACAGCCACCGCGAGGGGCACAACGCCTGCTTACAGTTACGGAGGAAGACGTACGACACTGCATCCGTGAATCACCATGTACGTGCTTGAAAGTGTGATATGAATGGCCTTTCTACATTTTCTACATAGTTGTGCGGCAATATACTGTAGGCAAGGCATAGCTGAATACTCCCGTGCCCACTGCCAGTCACTTCATCCCACTTTAGCAATCGTTGGCGACGTACTTTTTTCTAGTCGGA
Organism: Dermacentor albipictus; assembly: GCF_038994185.2. Taxonomy (NCBI): domain Eukaryota; kingdom Metazoa; phylum Arthropoda; class Arachnida; order Ixodida; family Ixodidae; genus Dermacentor; species Dermacentor albipictus. Next base: position 139,828,043 of record NC_091823.1, on the reverse strand, counting down.
TTGGAATACAGCCTACTGGTTTGTTCACGTAAGTTTGCAGGGAACGTACCTAGTGCCAGAAAAACATATGCAGGGCTGCGAACCACGAGGGTTCGCAGCCATGCACGTGTGAAATTATCATCAAAAATTCACTGAGACAATAAAAGTTACGGCGTTGTGTTTTCTTTTTCACATCCCTCTCACGATTGTTGGGAAGTTTTGCATCGTCCGCGTAGGGTTAAAGTATTTATCGAAGAACAATGAACGCAAGAAAGTCTAAATTTATTTCGTTGGACTAATTATGTGATGCACTATCAGAATATTCAACTCGCTGTAACGAATGATGAAGAAGAACAATGCAACAACAGCGAGTTGCACAGTGCTTTAAGAATGAAAAAAATGTAAATGACCTCTACAGAGTTTCTTTTTTACATCTTTATTTAGGCACTCTGAGAACTTGTTGGAAATTTATTTATTTTTATTTCACATGAGAATGATCCCGCAGAGGCAGTGCAAAGCAGCAAATTAGTGACGGCTGTCGAAAATCTACGTATTATTGTGCAGCAACAAAATACTGCAGGCAACTGTGTCTCGATCTCGGCACGTCTTCTCCTCTCTAAGCATGTGACCAGCTCTATCGAAACGCCACTCATTGATTACCCTTGTGGTTGCTATACGAATGATAGCTTGGATACCTGAATACAGTGTAGTTAAGCTTTTTTTTTGCATGGAGTCTTGCACCAATCAAATAGCTTCCAATATGTTTAGCACGATTGCAATGGACATATTTTTCAAACTTTTTGTAATGTTGCTTATTCAACACTGTGTGGTCTAGCAACTCTTGAAGTTTGCCTCTCACTATCACTCCCTACCACCCCAATGCTCTTCCTCTTGTTGACAGGCGGGACCGCTGTCTTAACTCGCAGCGCTACCCCCGTCGAACGTGGGAAAATCTGCGTCACGCCTGAGTGCGATCACCCCTGAGAATTTAAGTTCCCAATGACCTGGGAACGATGATGACCAGATTTTTTTTTTTGGTGTCGCGAATACGCAAGGATTCCTGCAGAACCCATCTTAAGATGACTAACGAAGTTAATGCGATTAGCATTCACTCATCGTAGCAACCACGTAGTGACAGACCGTATTGACTAAGACGCCTTTATTTAGAGTCTGTACGGGTCCTCCTGAGATTTCAAGCGCTTCGGCTGTGTGCGACATACACTGTCTCTGCGATTAGCCCGCTTTGTTAGGACTATCACTGGTGACGGTAGAACGAGGACTGTACGCCGATGGCGCATGCAGTGACGACGACGGAATTACGAAGAATGAATGACATCGATATAACGACATAACTACCAATACACCTTTCTGTTGCTCAATAGATGCTACATAAAAGTGTTCTTCTGAGCGTGAATGAAGCCCGCAAAGGTAGGCAAAATTGCCGCGCGACTGGCCGATCGAGGCACGTTGCGTGTATTCGCGGGCTTCTTTCACGCTTGGAAAAAAGCTTTTATGTAGCACGTATTGAGTAACAAAAAGCTGGATCGGGAGTTCTTCGTGTTGCTCTACAATTTTCTCATTGACACTTCTAATATAATTATAATATTTGAGAAGTTGATTATTAATAAAGATAATTATCTAATTAGGTGGAACAAGAAAATTATTTGAGTGTCTCCAAGCGACGGCAAACATCAAAACCTTTGTTCTGTCCAGCTACATTGCATTTGCATATTTTTAAGCTCCGGCTAAAGATAGCTGGGGACACACTGCGTATATAAACTCAAAGCGGCTGAAGCGGACAAATAACACTATCCGCAATAAAGGTGCTTTTGAAAAGCGATTCCTCACATTTAAACACATGTAGTTTTAAATCTGTGCCAAATCACCGCACTGCAGTTGTATTAAGCATTAGGCTGAATGAATGAATGAAACATTTTTTTTTGCCATTGATGAGCTGAAGCTATTTTTGTTTTTTGGTGCAGGGCATTTCATGTGGACATTTTTGTGGTTATCGCATACCATGCCGAGGCTGACAACTGGTACACTGATTGTCGACTCATTCCACCAACTATATTGTCATCGGAGCTCCTGGACCCTCCGTTTAGCAATTCTTTATACCCTGTCCGCCTGGTAAGACGACTCACCGGGCACTATACAAGAGTACCTCAAAGGGACTTTAAAGTGAATTTCATTTCTGGATGCATGTTGTAGATAAGTAATATATGGCTACAGCGCTCGTGTTTATTCACTCTGTGTTACGTCCTCGTTGCGAAGTGCTCTGCCATATTTCTTTGAGTAACATATGTCGCTAATGGACAATGAGCAAGACGAGAAAAAGGTGAAAGCAGGAGCCAACGTTTCGACAAGTGGTCTTGCCTTCTTCAAGGCGACATATGCTTTCATCGCCACAGCATATATAGGTGGGGTTCTTCTAAAGGGGAGAGGCCATAAGGTGGGTGGGTTTGGAAAGAGTGAAGGTGTGTTAGCGGTGAGGGTGTCGAATTAAGGATAAAGGAGTGCTGTGGACAAGGCGAGGGACACAGCCGTCTGTCAATCACGTGTCAACGCCCGTGTGTCAGCAGCTTGTCAGCATCGTGTCAACGGCGTGCTGGGAACAGGGTCTGCTGGGAAATGAAGGGCTAAGCAAGTCGCTCGTGATGGAAATTGGGATGGAATCATGGAAAGTTCACTAGAACTGGAGCCCTACAGAACAGAAAGAGTGTTTCCGCAGCTACACCCAACCTTACCACGTGAACACGGTACAGTAATACGATATGTACACACCAACGCATTACTATAATCATCATGCTTACATCTGCTTCGTTGAATATTGATTGAGGGCCTCTCCCTTGTCAATGGTGCATGGATATCCTTACACTGCACATATAACACTGACTTCGCACTTCATTACCTTCCTCGTCACCCATGACATAGTTGCTTACTCAGGCCACCATTTATAAGTTTAGCTGGCGGAATTTTTCAGGTAATCAATGGAGAATAATGCCAGCGAGGTGCCCTGAACTGAGGGCATTGACCCATTTTTTAATTTTTTTTTGATAAAGTCTGCTCTCTCTCTCTCTCCTTAGCTCCGGTAGCACCTACATGAATAAATATCACCACCTTGCTCCTAATTCCTAAATCATCTAGAGCGCAGGAAGTGCAAATGCGCTTTTTTAGCCGAGGCCTTATTTGTGAATCCTGCCGGGTTTTGCTGACCGTAGCTGCTGCTGCTGCTGCTTCTTTACCGAACAGCTTGCACAAAGGGCAGCATGCATAAGCAATCCGCTTAAATTTAGCGCCACCTGTGCTGCCTCTACAGATGCGCCTTTTTCTGGCTCTAATCTCAGACAACGGAAAGACTTAAAGAAAGAACTAGTGGTCCATGCGCGTCCTCGCATAATCAAGCACACGTGTTGTGAAAGGAAAAAAAAATGACATCCACCGGTCTTGTGGTACGTAAGTATAAAGGCTGCTGATTTACCAAAGATACGACTGCAAGCGCATAACTCATTTCATACAGCAATGCTGTATTTATGCCTTCTCTCGAGAGGGCTTGGCACGTTTGCTCGATCGGTTTTTCGACAAGTACAGTGGGTCGCATCTTGGAGTTAGCGACAGATCCTAGTGGATCAATTCCATAGCTAGCGTTATTCGCATAACAATAGGTCGTTTTGGAGGGGCCACCTGGTTTTGCGTATCAGCCGGGCAGACACGTAATTGCTATGCAGCAAAACAGTGTGCAGAAGATGAACAGGTGCATGTAATTTCAATAGATGCTTAAAGGGAAGCTGAAAGGCTTTCCAGAAAAAATGAGTGAACATCTGTACATAATGGTTTTCAACCCTCCGAATTCGATTATCGTATCGAAATTGAGCGAAAGAAAGCGCAAATATATTTTACTTCGACGAAAAGTGCAGCAGCGGACACGCCCAGCTCGCGCGTCTCGTTTCCGCCTGTGATTGATCGGGCGCCTCATGACGTCAACTCTAGTAACCGACCGCTGCCGCTACACATGAAGCGCGGTGCCAGGTAGTTTGGTGCTGTTTTTCTGAGACGGTAATGGAAAATTTAGAGAGACTGTGTTTTTCTGAGGAGTTCGGCGTTACTCCCTACATGTACGAGCCGATTGCGAAGAGCCGGCCTCTCGAAGAAGCAAACGATGCTGGTGCGAGCAGTGCTTTCGACGCGAACGAAAGTCTTGGGATCTCCTCATGTTGGAAATGCTCTTTGTGAGTAAGTTTTTTGCAAAGCGATCTAGTGATCTCGCCGATCTTTCGCCGATCTAGTGAGCTCGTTTCCGGTCAAACAACTGTAGTGTTGTGTTCCTGCATGCCTCTTCGTGGAGCGTAAGCGGGGATGCCATCGTCGGCATTTGTGCGCTGTCCAAAGCTGTCGGCAATTTACAAAGACGGTGTAAACGAGTGAAAAGCTTCCCGGTTCATGCAGTACGCGTAGTGACCTTCATCTGTTGACTACCACATTGACTACCACTCACGTTGATTACAACTCACGTTGACTACCACGCACGTTGACATACACGCAGACGCACCAACAAAGGAATGCAGGGTCGATCGAAGCAGATTACGATGGCACGCACGCAGAAACAAGCGCGGTGAGGCATGGTCGCGGACGCTGCGAAGGAACGAAACACTAGAGTTGACGTCACAACACCGCGGTTTCCTGTCTCCGCTCGCATCGTCAGCGTCAGCAGCAGCGCGCGGCATTCGACGGGGGGCGGAACTACAGCGCAATTTCAACCGACGATTACGTCGCTCCTAATTGAAAAAGAACCCTAAATTTTACGTACATGGTTTGTAAGGTTCCCGCATCCGTATATGAGCGTCTTATTGAATTCGACAGACTCTTCAGCTTCCCTTTAAGACCTGGATATGTACGCAATTGACTTTTCTCGGGGCACGAAGGCCGCTGACGATGTAGGGGCCTGCAAAAAAAAAAAGTTGGTGCCTATAGTGATCGTATGCGCTGAAATGAGGTTTGGTAACGTGTTTTAACAGTTGCAGTTCCATTCTGTACATGTTTCACTCGGAATAAGCGCACAAGTTCCCACGGCAGTGACTAACGCTGCGCTAACGTACCTGAACACACTTCTGCCAATGAAAAGCAGAACAGGAGAGCCCACCGAAGTTAACAGTGACGAAATAGGTCCATTGACATTACATAAAGTGCTAGCTAGTGCGTGAAGCCACCTGTCCTCTTTAGTTTCCCTATAATTTGCGCGTTTCCTTTGCAACATGTATGAAGATGCCATTGCTAATGGGTGGAGGTTCACCTTCAACGATGTGGAACACGAGGCGATGGGTTTCACACAAAAACACCATAGGTGAAACACAGGTTTGGGTGAACCTCCATACGACACGGCAAACACATTTTTCGCTGGAAGGCAACTTCAATGTCTACTTGACTGGTCAGCACGAGCAGTGGCCGCAAAGCAAAGCACAACTGTTTTAACATATGAATATTGGCACAATGTCGAGAAGCATTAGTACACTCTTAGGCAAAAGTACACCCTTTGGGCTGTATCTTTGCCACGCAACGATAATCGTCATCTGCCTTGCTTGCATTTCCTTTCTTGAAAACGCCGCGTCCGCTACTTTCCCGTCGGGAATGCTGTCATGCTGGTAACGCGCGTGCCGTTCGTTACTGGAAAGTACCGGGCTCGCCGCGTTAACGAAAGGAAATGCGGATAAAACAGGTGGTGAATATTGTTGTCTGGCAAAAGGGCCTAATTTTGCTTAAGAGTGTAGGTTTAATGATAAAATATCATTTGTATAAAGCTAAACGTTGATAGAATATGCGCGAGCGTTAAAAAAATCTGCCTGCATTCCACCCTGTGAATCGGCTTGTACAGAGAAGCCGTTGCCGACGTTTCAGAAGCCCCACAACCACAAGCGACGTACGTCATGCTCGCACGCACGTGTATGGAAGTGCAGCATACATTATCATCCTTGTGGGCCCTCCGCCAAGCGCTAGTGCGTTATTAAAGTAATCGAACTTTTCAAAGCAATTTGCGTCAGTCAAATTGTAAAGTACGTCTATAATGGACAATAAAGGCCAGCCTTAAGTAAAGCTAAAGTGATAGATTAGTGCTTGCGAGCTTCTACGGTGTCCATATTACGCGTACAGAGCCTTTGTTATCGATATGCTGAGGTAAGTGCATGACACGATTAGAGACTCTCCTGGGACATTCATGTACTAGCCGGATGACAAAGTCACTCATTATAATTCTGTAACTAGTACTCAACCAGTCATAATAAAATATTGTTGCATTGCATTATAAGAAGAAAGAAAACGCTACTTGCGTAGTTCTATTTGATGTTTACAAAAACAAACTCACTCACGTTAACCTTGACAATGACGCGGGCGGTCGAAAGGTTTTGCTTTCTCCGCTCTACGCCACATGCGCTATCGCGTTTCAGCAGTTTCGTTATCGCGTAGTGCTGCGCTGGTTTGGCTGGCTCGTCAAACTCACAAACTGCAAGTGGCGTAGATTGCCATGTCCCCGTGATGTCGCGGTATTTCCTAATGGCAGCGGCCGCTTGACCAAATGCAGCTGCAGCGGCGAGTTCAACGCTCTGTCATGGCTCGGTTCCTCCATTGCCGCCCGTTCGGGTTTTGCGCAGAAAAAACGTAGTGCTATCTGTCGGGCACCGTTTTACTCACCGACGGTAGTAAAGGCTGGTGATGACGTATGAAACGTCAGCAGTCCCCGCTCGGGGGCTGGCGATTTGAGTTGCGCTAAAGGTATACGGATCTTTCCTTCCGGCACAATTTTCTTGTAAAACGAAATCCTTTTTGGCCCAAAACAAGCGCTGCGAGGATATTGGTATTTCAACAGCCCGTGTCGACTTTATACTTGCCTTTAGTGTTATTTTAAGGCCCGTTCACTCTAGGATGACAGGACATCGAGTTTGGTCTGTCGACTGTTGGCGACAGCGTTTTCCATCCTGTCGGCACTCCTGCCACACTGCACCGATGCCAATGACACGACCATACATGACTTAACATGGCAGCGCCTTCGAGGCGAAAGCCGGCTGCTTCGCATCTATGAAGTCGTCGTCCTGCACTCTTTTGTGCTATCGCTCCCAACAAGTACCCGTCTTTGCTTTTGATTTGAGTAATGATGCTTCGACAACAAACAATTACCGACTACTTGGCGCTCTTTCCGAGATCCACTCTCCGTTTCCTAGGCCATTAGGCCTAACAAAGGCAGCTACATAAGCTTGATATAGCCTCCGAGATTATATGCACAGTCAAACCTCAGACGCGATGCGTTATGTATGCTTGCTTGTTTTTTGTTCGATATAAAGGTTATATTGGCCGCCGTTGATGGTTTTTTCCAAGTACAGTGGAAATCGACGTTCTCGTGGAATCCAGGCAGCGCCGGTCCTGAAATACTTACGATGTGATGCAAAACATGCAGATTTGCCACTGACAATGAGCGTCGCATCACTCAGAGACGAGCTGATATGAATGGCCGGGCTTCGCAAACGGATTTTACTGCTGATTTTGGTAACGGCTACTCGCTTTCCATGCGGTGTCGGTTGCTTCCCCCTTCTTCTGTGCGCATTGGACGTAGTAAATAGCGGTCCGTTTCATGTGGCTCTGGGCCAAAGTGAACTACATTGAACTCGAGGGGCCAAAATCAACGTCGCATAGGCCTAGAGTGACCGGGTCACTATATAAGGCCCACAAATATGAGTATTGGCAACACCAGAATCCGCTACTTGTGCTGGCAACACTGTCCAAATCAAGAAAGATGGCTACTGCATCCAGGTTCACGGTGGTTCTTTACTTCGATGCTGCGCCGAAGCGTTCCTCGTTCGTGGCCTCGAATCAAGGTGTTTCGTCGAAGCCGAAAGGATCCTTGCCGTGGATCACCTTGTTTTGATCGGGCTCCAGGATTTTAGCAATGAAACCTTGGAAATGGTTGCGCTGTGAGTGCCAACGTCTGGCCTGCCCAGAGGGCCGTATTAGAATATTTTTAATGCAAAGAGCCTTTCGAGTGAGCCGGAGGTTCAGAAAGGGAGGTGTTTGTGCGTAGCGGGCCTCCGAAAGGTGCAAGCACTTGTTCGCCGCGTTGCTTCACTGGTACAAGTACGATACTCGATTTTTTTTTTACCTTCACAGACAACTCCGCACAACGACTCGTGTTGCAGTCTATCAAAATATAGCATCTCACAATATATAAGCAGCAATGTCTGTCTTGCTTTCAGAATCTCAATACGGATATTCTGCATTGAGGCTAAAAACTTTAGCATTATCTGGTCAGTGTGTCTTTGGATAAAAATGAATGAAAGTTCCGTTTGTGACTCGGGGCAGCAATTTTCTTTTTATAGTTAGCTGATACGTGATAAGGCCGCCCTCGTCCTATTACTGGTGCTTCATTGTAAGAACAGCGCAAAATAATCACGGTCAAGGGAGGAACACAGGACGAGCGCTGGCTTCGCCATGTTTATTTGCGCTGTTTTCACCCATGATTCGTAACAACTATCTCGCATTCATACCCTGTTAAGAATGTTGCTTGTTCATGCTAGCAGTATGTACGCAGTGTTTACGGTAGGGCTCGGGCTTGCGAAAACGGAAATTTCAACTTCAGAATTATGTTTTCATTATTTTTTTGTGCGGCAATCTCGTTGGTGCGATGTTTTCGCTCTGCGGCACATTTTACGAAGACTGGCCGAGCGACAGTCTGCTGACTGGTTTTTTGAATGTAGGCGTCACGAAATGCTGTCACATTGTGAAATCTTGCTCTTGTTGGTTTCGTCATGTGCATTGTCGGGTCAACGGGACAGAAAGTCTCTTATCGACACAGTCTGCTGACTAGTTTGCCGATCACGAACGTCATTGTCTTGTCATTCGCTTGTAGATGTCGGTGTCGGATCGGCCTAGAGTGAACGAGCATCTACACACAAGTTGCAGACATGATAGTTTCGGATTGTAATTTGAATATACAAGAAAGTATATTTTCGTCACGCGAAAACTGAAGGCTCTTTTTCAGCTGGCGTTTTAAGGCTATCTGACTGGCCTTGGCCACTAGGCGGCGGTACTGCTTCTTGATAGTGTTTGCCATTATGACTGTTATGGTCGCAGCACACCATGTGCAACATCTGCAATGAGCCGAGTGCCCACACGTCAAGGTTACATACATTGTGCGCACACGTACGTCACGCAGGAAAAGACGTGTGCGGAAGCGTAGCGCACATCCTTATTCTCCTGGGCTCTCCGCCAAGCGCAAGTGCGTTATTGAATCAATTGAATTTCTAAAAGTAAATTGCGTCAGAATTCGTAAAGTACAGCTTACACACAAGTTGCTGGCATGACAGCTTCGGATTGTAATGCTAATATACGAGAAAAGATAATTCTCTTAGGAAAAACCCTTAGGTAATTCTCTTAGACAAAACCCTTTTCCACCTGCCGTACGCGGTCTCTCTTTGTGACCACGGTTGCTAGGCGGCAGTAATGTTTTTGGATGAGCACAGAACTAGCCAAGGAAAAATCCCGACCAACTAGAGGCTGACCACTTCGCTGTAAAACGTACACAGGCGATATTTGTTTAGGAAAACACAAGCTTCCCCATTCAAGGCCAACCGCGCACGAAATGTTTCTAGTACCTCATGACTATACTGAACTGTTACGCATAATTTATGAGTGTCGCGTTGACTGCATTGCTTGGCACCAGCGTTCACTGTGAAACGCATTCATTGCCCAGGCCGACTCCATTTACCACCTTCATCACAAGCATTATTTGTGGCCTTCCACCACGACGTACGCTGTGGCCGTGGGGTTGGGTGGCCGCTGGTATGTGCCACTGTACTCTGACTTTGCCCCAAATGACCCCGGGAATTACACCCTCGGGCAGAAATGCCGACCTCGCAAGCCAACGGAAGACGACCAAATCGCCAACATTGCCGAGGTGCGCATATTTGTAACTTCTGCGCCTGAGAAGCACTTCAGCATTCATTGTGTCGGCTATCTACTTACACGTCTGCTAAGAAACGCATAAGAGAGTGGAATCAATACCAGTGATATTCTATTTTGTTTATGAAAATAAAAAACCCGTAGTTTTATTATCGGCCCACGTCCTTTTGCAATGAGCAGTCAGTTTTATGTCTCGTGCCGGTAGACTGACTTTTGTTATGGAAAAACAGAGAAGAGAAAACGGGTGTTTTCTGAAAGGTATCATATGCACTTGCACCTGTGCCATCTTTCCAAATACCTGACACTAAATAAACGACACTACCTAAAATGAATGACGCATTTCCTTAGCTATTTCGATCCTATGGTATGTATTGTGGATGTATTGGATGCTACTGTGTAATCGCCAAGTGGCCATTTTAGGTTCCCTAAAACCTAATTGATTATGCGCATCTCACGAACGCAAACTGCCTTGTAAGGGTAACGGCCACAATATAACCGCTGTACCTACTGCTACACAAAACATCGACTTAATGCTCACTGCAATGAAACTGTTGACGTAAGCTATCAATAGCGCTGGTTCGAGAATATCAGGCTGTGGTGAACGATTTAGATGCCAGTTTATTTAGGCTGAGTAAGCTACGGTGTACTGGTGTTATTGAGGCAGTGTGACAGTTTATAAAGCTCTGTTTACTCTCAAAACACGCCAGAATTCTTGTTGGAATTGTAAATAATCCCTTGGACTCAAGATTCTAAATCAATCTGAACATTACCAGAAGATAGTTCAAGCTGCTATTACGTGATTTCTCGCCGAGAGAAGTAAAGCTATCGCAGCCATAGCTTTACGGCGCGCAACAGTGAGCGAAAAGCTGAGCTGAGGGGACAACTGCTCTAAGCTCATGCACTCTTGCACGTCTACTTTGCCCTCTCGGCCGCCAAATTGCATGCTTATACCGGCGATTTCCAAAGACAGCAGCAGGCCTTCAAGATATGGCGATTGGTTGACGCTCGGCAGGAAGCGAGCTGACTTAATGCGGATTACCCGTGACTGTCCAGAAGCTATTAGAGTGTGATCCTATAGGAAGTACTTATACCACTCAATTGATAGTTTAACTGATCATAGAATTTTCATTGTTTAAGATGCTAAATTTAGTAAAATTGTTGTGAGAAATGTCATGTATAATGTGAAGAGCAGTGTAGATATTTAAATACAAAATGCATATTCCTTGTTTACAAAACACTTCTGATTGCATTTTGCTAGATGCTGAATTAGTGTCAGTGATAGAACTTTATTAACGGGACTATTAGGAGGGCCGGCTGTAAAAATGGCATGTGGCATTGGAACAGTAAAAACACCGTAGTTCGGTGCAACATAGATAGAAGAAATACGAGTTTTTAGCCGTAAGTTCTAGATTTAATGTAATATTTACTGCTTCACGTGTGAAAAAACCGATAAGACTTAGGCCATGGCACGGCGCGGGTCTCGGTGTTTATTTCGACAATGTGTAGTTTTTTACCGTGCACCCAGTGCGTAGAGAAGGCGAGCGTTTTCGTATTTTGCCTCCATTGGAATACCACCGAAATAGGTGGAATCAAACCCACAACATCGCGTTCTGCAACTCAAACGCATAGCCACTGAGCTACCACTGCGTCTATTCTATACTGGTCTGCTTGTGAGGGCGTATTCCTTATAAACATTGATATTACGGAAAGAGTGAACATTTTTGAACCGGTCATTAACTTGGATATTTTTTGCATGGCACATAACTATAAAAACCTCAGCAAGTATAATTTTAAAGATCTAGATCTGGGCGTTCATGCTTAAAAGTGTTTCACAGCATTTTCGTCACCAATACTACTCAGAAGGAATGATAAATAATACGACCCTATTTTTTGTCAACGTGTCAACTTGCAGTTAGGATACGTGTATCGACGAGAAAACAACGAATATTTCGCTGTTTTTTCTAAGAAAAGAAACGATCTCTCGAGTGCGATCCAACAAAAGTTGGATGAAATGGGTTGTGTGTCTCAGAGGCACCTTGTTCCTGTTCTTCGAACAAAAGAAAGGACCTTTCTTTCCGAAAGGTTGTTTTATCCTTTCCGCCCCATCTTAAATTTAGACTACCCTGTGCGATAGCTTCTTCTGTAGAGAAGAAGCTATCGTGGAGAGTGCAATGATGTTCTCATTATATTGTTTTGTGAACTGGACACTTTCTTTACGAGGACCACTGCTACGTGTTGACGTGCCCTTTGTTTTTATTATTTTATTCTGCTTTTCTGTTTACATATGAAACATAGATTGGTACTGGCATTTCAACGACATCAGTCTGCTACTGGGTGTACCTTTTAGTCCTCCCTCTGACTATACTGCTTCTAGTACTGAGCCACGCGTAATTTAAACAATTTCTTAAGAGGAAGCTTTAGCTCGGGTGCTCCTATCTAAATACATATAAAAGGAGAATTCGTGTTTATCGGCGACCACTGCACCGAATTTGACGAGGTTTGTTGCATTTAAAAGAAAAACTTAAAATATAGTGACTGTTGGTTTGCAAATATTGATTTAAATTGTCAATGTTTTATTAACAATTGGCAAAAATCATCTCTTGTGTCAACGAATGGGAATAGAATATGTTGAAGGTTTTCAAGTATGCCCAGGAAGAATGTCATGGCAGCTGAGGCATCGTTCATTTCTTTCGACAGGCTTGCAAGAATCCCGCATTAAACAACACATTCCAACTGGACCGAGAGTTCCAAGCGCTCGTGGCGTACAACAAGACGGAGAGGTTGTTCTTTACGTACGACAGTGCTTCAAGCCTGCGCTATAAGGTGAGAGCGCATGCTTAGAGGTGGCGACTCAAATATTTCGGATTGATGATAATGTCACGTTGTTGCGACGATTAAAAAAAAATCAGTCGCAGAACTGTGAATGATGGAACTAAATTTTTATTGGGCGAACCGGTGCCCACAAAAGGAAATTGCTCTCAAAGCGCAATGATAGCGGCGAGCAAAGTCGACGATCGCAGAAATCTGATCGGCGGGGCAAGGGCGTCGGCTTTTCTATGTGACCCATTAAAATCTCTGGAACAATCGCCGATGCTCGCGTGTGTTCGAGAAAGTGCTACACAATTTGAGTCATGCCTACAATCAGTTTACGCTAGGTTCGGTGACAACAACAGATAGAGCCATCGATAGCATTTGAGAAACTTACGATACCTGGAGACGTGTCCTGCGCTGAGCGATAACGTTTAACCTTTGTTAGAGGATGAAAAAGCGGTCACCCGAGAAAGATAAGCAAGTCGACGTGTCAATGCCCCCATCTTAAAGAGCATCGTCCCGATGCTACAGACAGCAGAGTGGAAAAAGAAAAGCACGGTTAGCAAAGAAAAAGTAACGAAGAAACAGAGTCCCAAAGTTAGTCGGCGCTGGTAGAACGGCTTAAGTCGCACAGCATGGACTATTTCAAGTCGTGAGTGGTGCCGCGGGGGTAGCGAAATGCCGTCTGGCACGACCACTCCAGTGCGCCAATTCGTCGGATGATCATCTAGGGTCAGAAGTAGCGTCGCGGAAGTTTCTTACTTAGACCACGCCAGCGTATTAGGTTTCAAACCCAAACACGTTCGCCAGGCTGGTACTTCACGTATCGTCGTCGGATATTGTAGTGCCGGCTGTCGGTCCTCTGCTGGTTCTGATAAGGAGGGCGAGCTGTCGGGCTTCTTCGGCACGCTGGAGATAGGTGGCGACGTCCAGACTCTCTTTGTCGGTGACTTGCGGCAGCATGGTGTCGAGAGACGTCGTTGGGTTCCTTCCGTAAACCAGCTCGAGTGGATTGATCTATGGTCCTTCTTTCAGGGGCCGTATTATAAGCGAAGGCTACGCACGGAAGCACGGCATCCCACAATTTGTGTTCGACGTAGATTGCCCAAACTTTTATTTATTTATTGAAAATACCTTACAGGCCCCTTGACAGGGCGTTGAGTAAGGGGGGTAATTAAAGTACAATGTAACTCGACAGAGTACATACTGCTCAAATTTGCAATTTAACACAAGGAAATGGAGGAATAAATAATAAAGGAGGAATCAATAATAAAGTGGTATGACGGAAAATAAGGTTGGGCAGAATAGAGGGTAACACGACAAAAAAATAAAAAAGAATATTGGCTGGTTTTATACATATGGAAAAACTGCACACATCAGCTATAGTGTGTACCAGTCACAATGAGGACAGTAAAAAGGAAAAAAAAACTACAACCAAGGATAGACAGTCAAATATGCGGATTCTAGGCGCAGAAACAGTAGGCAGTGTTTCAAGGGCGCACAACGGTAGGGCATGATAAAAAACGCAGGGACTAATGGCTTGCACAGTAAGAACATATTTCAATAGAGACCCTCACCCAAATGTCGGCGAGGGTCCTATTTAGGGTCTCGGTAAGACCATTCGTCTAAGACTGGTCCTCCTGTGGCTTGTCCGGTGGTGTTGCCGAATCGCTTACGTGATCTCCGCTGTAAAAGCCGTTCCTCCGTCGCGGATAAGCATTTCCGGGACACCATGTCGTAGCAGTGTGTCCTCGGCGAATAATTTTGCCGCTTCGGCCTCACTACCTTCAGGCAGAGCTTTCGTTTCGGCGTAGCGGGTAAGGTAGTGGGTGCCTCGGGGATCCCCTTATTTCCGAAAGATGACGGCGGAAATGGCCCCAATAAGTCCATCCCGATTTGTCGGAAGGGTCGGTAAGGAAGCTCGACTGGCTGTAGCAGTTTTGCTGACCTTGTCGGGGCTGTCTAGCGTCACACACACTCTCGGCATGTCCTGACGTAGCGGGCGTCGTCGGTGGTGAAGCGCAGCCAGTAGTACTTCTGCTGTATCCTTGCGAGCGTACGGAAAAATCGGAGGTGCCCTGACGTCTGATCATCATGCAGGGCGTGCAGGATTTCTGGCCGCCATGCTAAGGGCACAATGACAAGGTAGGTTGGGCAGGCTGGCGAAAAGTACTTGTTTACGAGAACTTCGTATCCATGTAGACGCATCTCTTCTTCGCTCACCCTCACATACTTTTCCTGGCACGTACAGCGTACGATGCGCGGCATCAATCTAATGGAACTTGTACTTTATATGGAACCTCACGGAGACCTCGATGGCGACAGCGCTGATGGAAATTCACCTGGAGTGTCCATATAATTTTTATCACAATAAAAATTAGTAAGATCAGCTCAAGGTGTCGCTAGTAGCTGTAAAAACCTAATAAAGCGAACTGTGAGAGTATCAGTAATTATCATCAGTTATCTTGTGCGCGGTCACATTAACTTAAACATCATTCAGAGCGGTTGGATGACGTAAGTTCAATGTGAAAGCTTCTGTACTCTCCCCTCTTCGCCCCAATCGAAGCTAGAAGCCCGGCTATGTAATTTGCGTTGCTTATGGCGCGCGGCCATATTCATCGACAGGAAATCTCCTCATTAATTTATCTTAGCCCGCGTGCTGGTCAGTAATCTGCAGAGGTTTTCTGCCATGAGTTCGCTCTTGCAAGAGCTCTTTTTTGTGTGTGTTCTATGTGACGCAACTCCACATTCACTAAATTAGTTATAAGCGAACAGTATATCCTATTAATGCAATCCTAAATTATTGGGCTTTACGGGCCAGAACCACGAACTGATTATGAGACACGCCGTAGTGGAGGATTCCGGAAATTTCGACCACCTCGGGTTCTTTAGCGTGCACCTAAATCTATGTACACGAGTGTTTTCGCATTTCGCCCCCATCTAAATGCGGCCGCCGTGGCCGGGATTCAATCCTGCGACTTTGTGCTCAGCAGCCCAACACCATAGCCACTGAGCAACCACGGCGTGTTCAATGGAATCTTGACAATTCTGCAACTGTCCCGTAATTTTCTGGTTAACGGCCTTTAAGTAGCCCCTAAGCAGACGACGCACGCACCTAGTGGTCAGCGTATATGACGTAATCCCAGTACGTCGCCTCCAAGATTTCTCAAAAAGCATGCCACGGGTGCCGCCTAATCAAGGAAGTCATGCCTTGGAGCCGCACTGGTTCTTACCATTTTGGGTAGCATGGCGCTTCCTGCAAGCGAGAATGGCGACGGTGTCTTTTCTTTAGCTCCGCTATCAAATACATCGTTATGTTCGAGCTTTTTGTAAGGCTGCACTGTGTCTATACTCTCTCAGCTTCACTATTTGCGTGGTTCATTGCTGCATTGGAGTTAGAGTTTCAAGGGGAATTTAGTGCCAACTATTTGTTTAAAATGATGATATACAGTTCAATAAACACGCAAAAGTATGATTCCTCGATGTTCTTTTGCGGGTGTTATTTCAGATGCACGAAAGGTACGACCTTTGATTTGTTAGAGAATAAAGCCTCACCCAATATTCGTGAAACACACTGTGTTAAAAACTGAGTAAATCTATTCATCCACCCAATTTAGTTGTTCACCGCGCTGCCCTTCCACCATACCTATACGCTGCGCTTCTCAAGAATCGCCGCAGAGCGTGAATGAAGCGCAGTGACCACTTCCGTCGAGTGCAGCTGCCATCGGCCTTTTTCTTGTCCAGGCCACCATGATCGAGGTGGAATGTAGAGGACGAAAACTCTGGAAATATGGGCCCCAATTTTGTACTCCGTTGCATCAGTGGCTGTTACCTTCTTTGTTACGTGGTCTAATTGAGCCACTAATTTCTCGTTTCCTTTTTTCTTTTTCCCGCTGAAATGATTGCGCAGTTGTGCACAACTAAGGCCAACATGACGGACTTGAAGTATACGCTAGCCGCCGCAGATGTCCAGTTCGAGGACGCCAGTAACACCTGCGGCTACGGCTCCTTCCCACGGCTGCGCATGCTCAAGAAATTAGCCGAGTTCTTCGCCTTCAGGTACACGTCCAGAACACAGCGGACATCGTGCCTGGAACTCAAGGAGGATGATGCCCGTGGCTAATCGCAGTCGTTTGATAACAGTTTCGTGATTTTGCGAATAAAACTTGTGTTCCTTGCGAGGTGCGCTAGCTTTGTAAGTTTAAGAGAATAAAGAGACATTTCTTTCTTCAAAGTTGTGACTGCTGAAAGTTTTTTTATTTTATTATTTATTTTCACAATACTGCGGACATCTATCCAAGCAGGAGGGGGCTACATGAGCAAATACAAAAAAGCTAACATAGAAATATATTCAAGTGATGCAGTCAGCAAGTTGGCAGTCAAGGGACTTTTCTTATGGTTTATCTTTAGTACTGCACTGCTGTTGACTACTGTGTTCTTCTTTCAAACAGAGAAAGCCAGAGAGAAGGATAAATGAAAGGCAGGGAGGTTTACCAGGAGAGAGCATGCTTGGCAATGCCATGCTGGGGGAAACGGGAAAGGGGAGGAAAATATTTAGAAAAGGCCAACGCCGAGCGCTGATGTCATCGACGTAGTGAAAGGGCCCTGTACCACAGACGCACGCTCGGTACTGTACACTCCATAAATCACAGAAGCGCATTTCTGATCGTTTGCAGCATTTATTTCGATTAAAGCGCCAAGCCTTGCAGATACCGTCACGCTGGTTAAGGGGCTGAGGAGTTCCCGCAATGATATGTGGTCTGAGCTAAAAACTTTTCTATTTACATGAAACATGTCGGAAATCTGTAAAAGTACAACGTGATAAGGCGCATGCGCACAGTGTCCTTCGTGCCGTGAAACAAGCATTCGATAAAAAAAATTCCAAACAACGCATGAACAGGGCGTTAGTGATAACGAGGGTTTCTAGATGACAGAAACCGTTCGCTTCAATGGTGCCGCCCTACCCTCCTCTCCCTTTGCACGGTGTGTCACTGCTGAGAACACTGACAGCCTAACGAGTTTTAAAGTGTGCAATCGCTTTTTTGCTTAGCGTGACAGCACCGCTATATCAGACGGGTAAGTAAATTTAGTTAACAAGAACGTTCTCTTCCACCAACATCCCTCATGCCCATTTTATATACTATGCTTGATTCATCAACAGCAATTCACTCGGCGCCTGTTAGAGGCAATTTGGTGCAGGCAGCCACATTTTTTTTCAACACATTGCGCCCTTACTTCGTTGCTAAGAAAGAAAGAATCGGTAAGAAAATACGAGTAACACAACTGCTTTACATGCATAGCAGAACGAACTGCAATGGTAGATTACCGGATCACGTGCACAGCGGTGATAATTTTCGATAGAATAAGGTATCATGAAAACGGCCTTCCGCCGGGGTTCCCGAGATGACTACGCTTGTATTGCGTTGTTTTGTGGGAAGAAAAAAAAAATATTGTAAGTGGAGGAAAATAAAAGTTCAGAAATTAAAGGACGTCAGCCTACGCTTGCACACTGATGTGTACAGACCACTGACAGTGTGACATTGCCATCATGATTTTTATTCTTATTGGCTTCTCTTCCGTAGTGGACATGTGTCATAAATGCAGATGTGCGTGCACATTCCAGAAGACGACGAAAAGTAAGAGGGGTGTTTTTTCCGTGCCTGCGTCGCTCTTATCTGGAAAGCCATGGGTAAGATGCTGATTTTCTGTGTTCTCATGAAGCGATATGCCTTAATATTATAGCAGCAATATGTAAAGAATGTTGTGTAGAGTAGAAATACGCAGAATAGCGCCTAACAGTTGGGTGACGTTGTCTATTGATGTAGGTAGTGCGCTGCCACGGATGCCGTGAAATGTTTGAATTGCGAAAATGGTTGCCATATATGCGCTCCCTTTCATGAATATTTCAAAGAAAGTTCATGAGATGAAACGTTCCAAGGTTGTGTAGAGCGGTTGACCAAGCACAGTCTCCAAACTGTAGCCTATGCTGCAGGCGACGCTTTTTCGCAAAGCTGCTTCCTACACTCTGGCTTTCTTCATTGCAATATTTTTTTGCGCAAGGTACCCTGTTTGAGTGGCTTTCGCCGCTGTAATCATGTCGTCATCATGCTGATCAATAGGCTAGACGTAGGCTACGTGCCTTCCAATGATAGTTCATTGGGTGGCACATGCTACAGGTATAGCGAATGCGGACCAAACTTTTGCGCACTTCCGCAAGACTTGCAGAGTTTGCAAGAAAAATTGTAAAGGAACTCTAGAGCCGTGACCTTACGTCTATTCATTAGAGAGTTTTAGAATTGGGGGCGCAAGGCGCTGGGCCCCCAAGCCGCGTTGCGTCGGTTGCTCTTGGGTTTAGATTGGCAGCAGAGTTTGAGGATTGGGTCGAACGCAGACAGCGTTGGGTTGAGCGCTCGGGCGCCGCAGTGTGTAAAATAGAAAGGTGCTTGAAAGCAAAAATAAATGAACCTCTTTTCTTACAAGTGAAAACAAACAGAATGCATTTTTGAGCAGAAAGAGCGAACAATAAAATCTAAGAAACAATCACTGTGTTGGTACCGGTTAGTATTACGAATTAAGTGTGCGGTTCTAAGCCAAGCAAAGCCAATCGAAGCCAAGTGCTCTTAGTTGGTGTTTCCTGTTACGCGCTGCGAAAAAACTGCGAGTTCACCCGCGTGAAATGGCGAAAATCAGTCGAAGTAAATAAAGTTTGCTCTGCGACCATCTGCTGCACGCCATCGCTGTCACCCGCGAGGGTGGCCCAAGACGGCTTGGGGCCCCACGCTAGTTTTCGATTTTTGGGTCTTGGGTTAACGCGAACGCAAGAACCCAAGACTGGCTTGGGTTCTGCGCATGCTCACTGGTGGCGCGCAATTTTCTTGGGTCCCCAAGCCGCTTGGGCCCCCAATTCTAAAACTCTCTATTATCCATTGGGCTAGCATGCTTCTATTACAATTGCAACACAAATTACTGACCGTAAAGCGCTGGCAACTGATAGGATTGAGTTTGCTCAAATTCAGCCCCCCATGTGGTTTTCACTAGCAGCTATGGGTACGTGAACTTCCTTGTTGCACGAGACGGGATGACGGCAGGTAATTTTCGCCGGAAGCATTAGATATGAATAAAAGCGTATTCTTCGCGCCTCATAACTGCATCACACCACTTGTTATTTCTACTCGATACAACGCTATGTACGCTAGCCTTGTGTCTCGATGGCATAATACTACTGTTGGCCATTACAACACCGAATAACCCATAGCTCCTATGTACATTCATGAAGCGGCTAACACGTCGAGTCTAGATTTTGCCAAAACAGCCGCGGTTGCTTAGTAGTTATGGTGTTCGGCTGCTAAGCGCGACGTCGCGGAATTGAGCCCCGGCCATGGCGGCTGCGTTTAGGTGGGGGCGAAATGCGAAAACACCCGTGTTCTTAGATTTAGGTGCACGTTAAAGAAGCCCAGGTGGGCCACATTTCCTGAGTCTCCCACTACGGCATGCCTCATAATTAAATCGTGGTTTTGTACTTAAGACACCCCAACTTAATTTTTTAGGTTTTACCGACAGCTATAACAAACACACCCACATCTATTCTGGCACGGCGTTTATCGTAGTGTTATTTGATACGTCCCTCTGCTTGATCCGTGCCAAACTTGAAAATCGACGACGATGTCTTCAGCAGGGCATCTGTGCAGCGGCGTCGGCATCTCTTCTAAAACCTTGTCTCGCACATGAATGACCAATATACTTGGTTCTTTCCCGCTGTCAGCAGCGTAGAGAAATTTTGTTTGTTGTAGAGAACGGCTACGCAACGCATGGTCATTTCAAGAATCATGTCTGTAGGATCCCCCCCCCCTCCCCCGCCCATACGATACATATACTGCACGTCACATTGAACCACCTGGCTCCAAATACCCACCACACGGAGTGTAGGCACGCAATATGCATTTTGTTCTTGGCGCCAAGTAGGAACATAAAGCAAGGGAAAAGGAACAAGGAAACAGACAGACAAGCGTCAACTGTCAACTGTTTGATAGCAGACCCACTTGCAAAACGAATATGACATCCACACGCGCGCAGTGCAGAGAATACGTGGCATAGAAACAAATAACAAAAGCTGATTTTGAAATGGAATCTTAGCGAAGGAAACAACGTACTGAATCTGTTAATAACACGAGAAGACCATTTCTTTCTGATATAATGTCTTCCAATGATTTCCTCGCAGTTTCATCTATGATCTTAACTACAGTCCTAACTTACGCAAAACCAGGGGTTCCTATAACGTCAAGCTATTCTAAACATTTCTATTCCAATCCTGGAATCAACCCTACGTGATTGGCCAAAACATTTTTGGACCATCCCAACGTCGAATATCTGTCACGCAACGTCATGAAAACAGCGATAGCTTCCCATCATATATGACTTTACACATATTATGATTTACAATGATTATGCGTGATTGGACCAATCAAAAGAAAATAGTCATTTCTGATTCGACGCCTTTTCGCCATGAGGCCTCAGCTATCAGTCAATAGTTTTAGGGCTGCGCCCAACTCAGCAACGTGTCACGCGACGTCACAGATGCATTAATATGCCGTACAAAACTGAAATTTTTGCTGACTAGACGCAGGCTGCACCGTTCCGAAAGCAATAAAAGATTGCTGCCGCCGATCACTCAGGCACTAGGTACTGGCACCTGCCGCAGACCACGAGCTTATTTCCGTACAATAAAACATTTTGCATGGCCGTGTAACGTTTTCGAGCACTTTCGGCACGTTCACGACCTTGCTCTGCCTACTCTTCTTTGCTGAGGAATCGTTTTAGCAGCACCCTTAACATTCTGTTGCGTGCCGCCACGATTTTCGACCAGCTACCGCAAGCTAAGTAGCGGAAAGCGGACCAATCACAGACGCCGGCACAACCCTCTTCATCCGGTTACGGATTTTCAGTGCACTACCTCGGCCCCATCAAATCACTCTCCACTTGAGCGTGCTCTTCGCCTCTTGTCAGCCAATTAGATAAGAGAAGCCACTCAGTGTAGACAACGTGATTCCTTCTTAAAACAAATAAGGGTGACCTCCTATAGATGAGGATAGCGATAGGATAAGAAATATATATATATATATATATATATATATATATATATATATATATATATATAGTCAGCATGACATGCGAATTACATAATCTTTAGCCTGTCTTGTCTGTCTGGGCTAGTTGGTACATGCCACTTTAACAGACTTAGATCCATGGCATCAGAGGAAGAAAATACCTACAGCAGCGCATGGTTCCCAGTCCTACCGTCGGTATTTTGGCTCCTCTGATGCTGTGTGCCTAATTCGCCTAAAGTAACCAGTCTCATTAGTTAGCGCACCAGGCTTACGTGCATCGGCGTTCTTTCGATATATTTGTTGAGAAAATTGACAAGGGACAAAGATTGCATCATACCGATTTCATAAAGGTGAACTAATGTTTCAGGTGAAGTGCCCCCGCCTCCACAAGCCGCTGCCCCAGGTAAGCGCTTTACACTGTGACCTCTTCCAATCAACTTAAGTTCACTAACAGATATTAAAAGATAATTTAGATTATTGGTGTAGTTGATTAGTCTTGACGGCATGCTTTACATATATTTTAAATGGCGCCGAACCCGTAGCTACGAGAACGTTTCTAAAATGTACCATATTATTTACTCACTAGTTTGAGAAGATTATTGATAATGGTAAATGCCTCTAGAGTACATCGGTACATTAGAGCTCGTTTTACTTAGTGCGCCATACGCAATTCTGACAGCAATACTATGGAACAGGGTGATGAGACTGCCTGTGGTGCGCAATGCAGATTTCCCCACGTATGATAATAAATAAGTATGTACCGACAAGTGTGTCTGCAGTGTGAACCAAAACTCCCAATGTGTAAATGTCCTAACCATCTCAACACATTGCTGACACCCACAAGCGGCAAATTGTGGCAATAAAAGCGTAAAAGTAGAGAACGTCATTTTTTAGAACGGAGCCGGTTACCTCTAGCCCCCGTATGCATCCCTCGCACGCGGTACCAGGGCTATTCCCTGGCAGGCTTACGTCTGTAAGCGATCTGCGACGGGGACGGAGTCCACCCGTGCGCTGTGTTTTCGAGGCCTAGCTCGCGTTGATGCGAGACGCCGCAAGAAGGTGAATTCGCTCGCTGCAGCTGCCGCGCTTCCTTAATCCAGCGTTCTGACAGCAAGCTTCCGCGGTCGTCGAGTCAGATATGTTCATGTCTGCTTGTGCGTGCGTGACACCATGCTTGTTAATTTAGTATACCTATATTTACAAGTTTCCACGACCGATACAACTACTCTCCTAACTTCGTGCAGCTGTCCAGAAATTGGCTATCGCCATCGATGCTTCGCCTTTGGGGCGAAAGTAAGGCGATTTTTTTACCGTGTAACCGGTTACGGACTCAGTCCAATGACCGTTTCAGTTTACGTCGCAGGTATACGCCGCCACCATAGCCAGGAATAAATACACTCGGTGGAACCCTGGCACTCTGCACGAAAGTCAGCTTTAAAACTGGGCCACGCGAGCACGGGGTAGCTGCTGTGGAAACATGCCATATATGAAGGAAAAAACCAGTGAAAAAACACAAAGGCCAAGAGGAGAGGTTCACAGCAGCAGCAACAGCAGCAGCAGCGGCGGCGGTGGCGGCTGCGGCTTGTTTTCGCAGCGCTGGCAAACAGCTGCGAAGCGCTGCTGCGGTAATACAGTGAAAGCTCGTTAATTCGAACTTCAATAATTCGAATTTATGGATAATTCGAACTGTACGATTTGGTCCGGCCAAGCTCCACAGAAGTGTATGTATAAAAAAGTCCGTTAATTCGAACGCGAGAAGGTTCCCTCACGGATAATTCGAACTACGCTCGCTTGGCACACGGCCAGAGAAACGCGCCTACTGCCTACACACAAGGCTGTATTGCCTCCGAAACGGAGAGAACGGCGAGAGAAGGCAAAATCGGAAAAAAATCTAACCGACGCGGGGTCAGCCAGAAGGCAGCGGCGGCTGCCGCCTCTCTGTTCTACGTAACCTCCGAGACTTCATGCCCGTTGCGAATCTCGGAGGCTTTGCAAATCTTGTACAGCTGCTAATGTTGTGCGGAGATGGCACGGCGAGCGCCATCTCCGAAACACAGCGAATCAAGTACGTCGCAGCTGCGCTTGCAATCAAGAACCAACGAATCAGGGCCTTCGCCACCTTCATATGTTCAGCGTCTTTGTCTCGGCAGTCTTCATCGGTTGTGTACGTCTGTTTTCAGCTTAGGAGGTATCGGCCGTCGCGATTCATTGTGATGGTGTTAAGCCTCGGCTAACGTTCTTTTCGGTGGACATAGGTAGTGTGGCACAGTCGGACCCAGAGCTTCGACTTCAAGATGGCGTGTGCCCGCGGCACACGCCATCACTTTCTGACACGCCAAATTTCTGACATGCCCTACTGCTTCCAAATCGCAGTGTACTGTTGCTCTCCTTCACTTTCGTTACTTCGAACTTTCGTTAATTCGAACTGAAGCGGCTTCCCCTTGCGGTTCGAATTAACGAGCTTTTACTGTATACCCTTTGAGCAGGTCCTAGTGCGCGTGGAGTCGCTATGATGATGATGGTCTGTTGGCATCGTCTTTGAAACGAGTTGGTGAGAAGTCGTCACCAAGCCTGTTTGAGCTACTCAGATATGGTAACATGATTGTGGTTCTAGTATCTTTTAAAACACGTTATTATGAAGAGGAATCCCGACGTACAAGCGTATGTATAACTGTTTACATGGGAAAGAGTTAGTGGTAAACGAGCTGGCTGGTACACAGGTCACAGCTTTAGCAGACTGTCTACCACTTCCTCTACGTCTCCCTCTTACCCGTATGGTCCTGTCTAAGTGCAAGGTAACAATATATTCACACACACACACACACACACACACACACACACACACACACACACACACACACACACACTCACACACACACACACACACACACACACACACACACACACACACACGCACGCACGCACACACACACACACACACACACACACACGCACGCACGCACACACACACACACGTAACCTAAAAAACGTGACGAAGTTCACATATTGAAAGCCAAGAAACGGTCCCATGACGGCTTTGGGTGCCCTTCTCGAAGCCAGGAGAGGGCATGTAATTCCACGCCTTTTCAAACGAAGCCTGTTAAAGTGCACTCCCTTTCTTCTTCGGCATGTTCTGTTAAGAAGTATTCTGATCAAGAGCAGAACAATATTGTTAATATTTCGGACATTTTAGTAACAATTGATGAGGGCGGCGTTCTACTTCATGGTATCAATTTTTTTCCAGCTACAGGCGGACACAGTGAATTTCAGCTGCTGAAAGATTTGAATAATTTCGCCCATAACCGAAGCCTACGCGAATACATCCATGCCCGGCCCCATTCGATCTATTAGAAAAACGCGTTACCCTCTGGCAAGCACTGAGTCCCTCCTTCCCAACACGATAGCACAGATGCTTGGAGTTGTATATGAAAGCATTACAAGGAAACGTTCCGCAATTGTATGAAAAACAAGCAGACTTTCTCCATAATTTGTCCGCCAGCGAAATGAAAGCACCAAATACTCTGTCCTCTCGTAACGACATCGCCATTAGGACTCCTGACAAAGGAGGTGGCGTTGACATAATGATCAAGTCTGAGCATACCGCAGAGGCCCGCAGACAACTATGAGGCACGACGTTTCATTAACGCCATGATCATGAACCCACTGAATAATACAGATCTCTGGTCAAAAGTACGGTGCAAGAGCTCGTCAAAAATAAAAAAGGTGCCTGACAATGCAATTCATTCTCTCATTCCGTTAAGTCCTGTTGCCGGTCGTTTTTACCTTTTGCCTAATATCCATAAAATTAACAACCCCAGTTGTCTCATGAATGCCGGTATAGGTACTCTCACAGAAACTTTGCCGAGCTACGTAGATTACCTGATTAGTAATGCCCCAGCTTCATTTCCGTTTTACGCACGGGATACTGTCGACTTCCTGTCAGATATATTCGATCTCAATATTCATCAAAGCTGTCCTTTGGTTACACTTGATGTAGCATTCTTGTATACCAACATTCCGCATCCAGATGGCATTAGGGCAGCCATCAATTTCTACAAAGGAGCATTACCCGAGAGACCAATCGACAGCAACACGTTGGTCACTTTCCTGACACTTATTTGAGAAGTAAACAACTTCGAATTTCAAGGTAAACACACTGTCCAACTTAGTGCAACGTCAATTGGTACATAGATTTGCCCCCATTACCGCGATATATTGATAGGTGAGCTAGGAAATATAATATGCTAACACGAGCGTTAAAACGTTTGTATTACAAGCGTTTGACGACTTCTTTATGATTTGGTCGCATAGTGAACAGGAGCTGCTTTCCTTCAGTTCTGACTTTAGCTATGCCCATCCATCCATATCATTTTCTCACATGTATTCTGCATCTACTATTAGCTTCCTTGATGTGAGTGTTTCAGTGCTAAATGATAAACTACTGCCCTGTACAAAAAACGGACACACTGATATCAATATATGCACATCGATAGTAACCACGTTAATTATTGCAAGGATGACGTTACTTACAGTCAGGTCTTACGTTAGTCTGCTCTGAACAATCCGGGTTTCAAAACAATTGCGGAGCCCTAAAGCGCGCTTTATTCAAACAATCTTACCCACTACCACAAACTGACGACGCAATAAAACGCGCTGACGTGCGTGACTGCCGGACGCTTCTGTCCATTGCGAAGAAACCGACTTCTTCACCCCAGGCAAATCTCGTTCTAACCCATTCTGCGTCAGTCCACTGCGGTTCAGATATACTAAAGAAGCACCTAAATATCCTAATGCAAAGGGAACGCATCAAATGCGTATTCGCTGAACCACCTAATGTAGTATAGCAGAAAACTAGAAATGTTCGAGATAAACTATCATCATTTAAGAATGACAGCCCTCACGCCATCGGAAGCCATCCTTGGTGAAAACCGCGATATAAAGTATGCCCCTACATGTGTACATCGCAGCACGTAACTAGTACGACTTCAAACTTTCGTTAAAAAATCAAAAGTGATTTCAACTGCGATACCAAAAACGGCGTGTATGGACACTGTGCAAAAAACAGTCAGTTAGATAAACTGAAGGGCCTTTTAGATTGCGCTTTAGCAATCCCAGATCCGACGCTAACACGTTGATAAGATGAATGTGACGTTGCTTGAATTTGAATTTCGTTCAAATCATGATAGAGTGGCAGGCCTTGTTGTGAAACTCAGTAAGAGGTACAAAATGAACGTTGTACAGGTCTACGCCCCTACATCCAGTCATGATGACCAGGAAGTCGAGAGCTTCTATGAAGACGTGGAATCGGCTATGGGTAAAGTCAAAACAAAATATTCTATACTGATGGGCGACTTCAATACCAAGGTAGGCAAGAAGCAGGCTGGAGACAAGGCAGTGGGGGAATATGGCATAGGCACTAGGAATAGCAGGGGAGAGCTATTAGTAGAGTTTGCAGAACAGAATAATATGCCGATAATGAATACCTTCTTCCGCAAGCGAGATAGCCGAAAGTGGACGTGGAGGAGCCCGAACGGCGAGACTAGAAATGAAACAGACTTCATACTCTGCGCTAACCCTGGCATCATACAAGATGTGGACGTGCTCGGCAAGGTGCGCTAATTGATCATAGGAGGGTAAGAACTCGGTAAGAACTCGATGAACCTAACGCTGCTGAACCCCCAAGTGCCGACGGCTTTTCATGACGACACATTTGAAGACGTTGAAGACTGGCTGGCGGTGTTAATGCACGTGGCTACGTTTAACGAGTGGTACAACAACGCCAAACTCAGGAACGTCGACTTCAGCCTCCAGGATGCTGCTAGCACATGGTTTATGAACCGCGAAAGTGCCTTGTTATCCTGGCCTGAGTTCCAGCGAAAGCTACTGGAGAGTTACTCCAGCCCCGATCGCCGAGAAAAAAGCGGAGAGGGCCCTTCAGTCACGCGTTCAAAAGCCCAACGAGAGCGTCACGATGTACGGGAAGGACATGACGCGTCTCTTTCAGCGTGCCGATCCGAGCATGCCGGAAGAGAAGAAGGTGCGTCATCTGATGAGAGGCGTAAAGGAGCAGCTCTTTGGCGGTCTTGTTCGCCCAAGATTGTTGAGGAGTTCCTCACGGAAGCCACCGCGATGGAGAAAACCCTTCAGAAACAGCCGAACTTGTACAACCGGCAAGTAAATGCCGCCTGCACTCCGGATACGCCGTTAGGCTTCGGGTGCGGCATCGCCTTGCTTTGCGAGCTGATTGGTTCAGTGGTTCGCGACGAGCTGCCGAAGCACCACGGTACTTCGCCACCTCCAGTCAGCTCCCTCGCGAGCGTCGTACGCAGCGAAGTATAGCAGGCACGGCAGGCATCTCTTTCCAGCGATGAAGCACCACCCCTGCCAAGCGAATCCCGGCGCAAGACTTACGCAGGAACATTACTGAGCCCCGTCCCAGCTTTCGCACCTACTTATGTGGCGCCGCCAGTCGCGTTGCAATCGGCGCAAGCCGCTCCGACAACTCCGCTACCGTACTTCGACGATCACCGAACACCCGGGAGGAAATATCAGGTTTGGCGAGCACCCGATCGACGACCGCTGTGCTACCACTGCAGTGAAGCTGGTTATGTGTATCGGGAGTGCGCCTACCGACGACTCGGACTGCGTGGTTTTTCTATCGATTTACCTCGACCTAGGTTCGGCCAAAGGCCACCCGACATAGCAGAATTCCTCGAACAGCAGCGCAGGCTTGACCTATCGCAGCGGCAGTCACGCTCATACTCACCGCAGAGATATTTCCCTGCTCGCGTTACAACCTCGAAGACAACGCAAGGGCGATCACCAAGTCCACGCCGGGAAAACTGAGGTCAGCGACCTTCCGAGGCGGAGCCGCTGATACTCAACGCACTCAAGACCTCGTATCGTGCCGACCGCAGAACAACGAAAGCACGATGACGCCAGAACCAGTTTCCGCGAACAAGATTTCACTGGACATGCCTGTATTGATCGATGGCAGAAAAATGAGTGCACTTGTAGATACCGGCGCCGATTACTCTATTCTTACTGGAAAACTGGCGTGCGTTCTGATAAAAGTTACGTTGCCCTGGGAACGGGGCACCAGTTCGTATGGCAGGTGGCCACGTCGTCACAGCGCTTGGCGTATGCATGGTCAGAGTAGAAATTCATGGTGCTGCTTTTCTCACCACTTGTCTGGTTCTACGCGAGTGTTCTCGCGATTTATTTCTTGGGATGTTCTTTCTCCGGGAATATGGTGCCATTATTCACCTTCGGGAGCGCTGCATCACTTTCTGCATCAAAGAGCAACACAGACTGACGCCATTGGACACAGATCCACACTTCGTGTTTCGGACGAGAGCATCACGATACCACCGCGTGCGAGTGTTATGGTTCCGGTCAAGTTCGACGAGCTACAAGACGGTGAAGCCGTTGTAGAAGGCAGCATTTGTATGTTGCTGGCACAAGGCATTTGTGCAGCGCGAAGCCTTGTGGAACTTCGGGATAGCCAGACAACGGTCCTCGTTACCAACTTTACCTTTGAGCATCGGCACATTTTTCATGGCACTGCAATCGCCTACGCCGAACCATCAACAGACATCGTCGAGTGCTTTGTTTCTGAAGTGGACACAGACGACGGTTCGCTCAGAGACATCCATGTAAACTCCGAGCTTACGGAAGACCAAAAGAGCGCACTGCAGGAACTCCTGAACGAACTCCGCGCGTGCTTCGCTTGGGCTACAAAGGTGGGCCAAACGCCAATCCCGAAGCAGTAAATAACGATATTTGCCGATGCACGCCCCATCAAATAAAGCCTTATCGTCTCTCGCCGAAAGAACGTGAGGAAATTCAAGCCCAAATCAAGGAGATGCTAGATGATGGTGTTATTCAGCCTTAGCACAGTCCGTGGTCCTCTCCGGTCGTTCTAGTCAAGAAAAAAGGCGGAACGCTTCGTTTCTGTGTTGATTATCGACGCCTCAACGATGTTACCAAGAAGGACGTGTACCCACTACCACGTATAGATGACTCTTTAGACAGGTTGCGGTGAGCTAAGTATTTTTCGTCTCTCGATCTAAAGAGCGGTTACTGGCAAATTGAGGTCGATGAACGAGACCGGGAAAAACTGCTTTCATCCCTCCAGATGGCCTTTACGAATTCAGAGTACTTTGTTTCGCTCTCTGTTTGGCACCAGCAACTTTCCAGCGAATGATGGACACCGTTCTCGCTGGTCCGAAGTGGCAAAGCTGCCTCGTCCATCTCGACGACGTGGTTGTTTTTTCGGCGACATTTGGCGACCACCTGAAACGACCGCGGCAAGTTCTCGAAGCCATCCGATCAACTAACCTCACCCGTTAGCCTCAGAAGAGTCATTTCGGCTACAAGGAGCTGTTTCTCGGACACGTGGTCAGCGCGGAAGGCGTCAGCCCCGATCCCGCAAAAACTGCCGATTTAGCCTCGTTTCCAACACCGACCGACAAGAAAGGTGTCCGACGCTTCCTTGGCCTTTGCGCATACTACCGGCGTTTCATCGAAAATTTTTCGAAGATGGTGGAGCCGCTGACTCCCCTCACGAGGGACGATGTATGAGGACCAGGCGATGTTCGTCTGGTCCTCAGAGCAAGGGATTGCTTTCAGCGAGCTTCGACACCGTCTGCTGTCAGAACCAGTTTTGGCCCACTTTAACGAGTAGGCGGCCGCAGAACTTCATACAGACGCCAGTAACGTTGGTCTTGGTGCGGTGCTTGTACAACGGCAGGAAGCTATTGAAAGAGTGATCGCCGACGCAAGTCGCACACTATCGCGTGAAGAGACCAACTACACTACCACGGAGAAAGAGTGTCTTGCCATCGCATGGGCGCTGTCCAAATTTCCACCTTACCTTTAGGCCGCCCATTCAAAGTTGTAACTGATCATGACTCGTTATGCTGGCTTGCAAATCTCGGGGACCCATCGGGACGGCTGGCACGGTGGAGTCTACGTTTGCAGGAGTATGACCTGACCATCGTGTACAAGTCGGGCCACATACCCGAAGGCGCTGGTGGGCTCTCGCGCACCCCTATCGATATTACCGACCAAGGCATTGAGGACGACGGCCCTTTCCTTGGGGCCGTAAGCGTTACTGATTTGTCCACACGGCAGCGCGCAGACGACGCACTACGGCCTATATTCGAACATCTGGAAGGACGAAACCCAGCAGTACCGCGGCATATCGCTCGAGAATTGCCGTCTTTTTGTTTACGACATGGCGTCTTATACAAGAAGAACTCCGCTGCCACCAACAAGACCTACGTTTTGGTCGTTCCAGCAGACCTCCGTGCCGAAGTTTTGTTCGCCTGTCATGACGAGCCTCCGTTTGGGCATTTGGGTTTTACGCGAATGCTTGATAGAGTGCGGTAACCCTACTACTGGCCGGAACTTGCCGAGTGTATTAAGCGGTACGTCCAAGCCTGCCGTGAATGCCAGCGCCGAAAGTCGCCAGCTGTGAAGCCTGCGGGATAGCTGAATCCGATTGACTCACATGGCAAACCTATGACCAGGTCGGCATGGATCTTCCGGAGTCGTTTCAACTGTCATCTTCTGGCAACAGGTGGATAATCGTCGCCACGGACTATTTAACGCGGTATGCCGAGACAAAGGCGCTGCCTCGAGGCACAGCTTCCGAGGTTGCCCAGTTTTTCATATAGAGCATCGCCCTACGGCATGCCGCCCCATCACACGTCATCACAGACCGAGGCAATGCCTTTACAGGACAGCTCATTGAAGACGATTTTAAGCTCAGCTGCACGACCCATGGAAGGACAGCTGCCTATCATCCGCAGACAAACGGCTTGACCGAACTACTGAACAAAACGATGACTGACATGCTGTCTATGCACGTAGACGTACAGCACAAGACGTGGGACGAGATACTCCCTTACGTAACCTTTGCCTCTAATACTGCTATGCAACAAAAACACGCTTCACGCTGTTTTACCTCGTTTACGGCCGCGCAGTGCTGACTATGTTACAAGGAATGCTGCCGTGCGACAAAATCGATCATCTCGACCTCGCCCAAGATGCCGAACTTTTTGTGCAACGGCCGGAAGAAGCCCGTCAGCTTGCCGAGTGCACACAAAGCAACAACAGAGCATCGATGCGCACCATTGCAATCTCCGCCATCGACATGTCGAGTTCCAACCTGGTGATCACGTTTTGGTCTGGACTCCCGTCCGCCGAGGACTATCCGAGATGCTTTTGGGTCGCTACTTCGGACCTTACAGAGGGTTGCAACGAATTAGTGACGTCAATTACGAAGTCCTTCCTGACGGAAGCCAGCTTCCCGACGTCGACAACCGCAATCAGAGATTGTGCACGTTGTGTGGTTGAAACCGTACTATGGCCCCTAATATTCCACGTCTTCAGTCGGTTCGGTTAGTTTTTGTTGTTGCTCCTCCATCAGTGCCTTGTGACTATATCGCACACCACAATGATTGTGACCATAGCCTATGTGTTCGCCCTAAACCATCTCGGCGCTATCAGGTCAAGCCTATGTATGTTTTCCTTCTTCATTTTTTTTGAAGAGGGGGTAATGCCCCATGGTGTGGCGCAGCAAGGGACTGAATAAGAGGAGAACGAGGTTCGTCTTGGCATCGCGCGTCGCCGCTTACGTTTTCGTAAAATGCTACCGCCTGTATCTTCATTCAGCTTGTATACTCCAGCAAGGTATACGCGACAATATCGTCAAGATACCCAAGAAAATTTTCTCCTTTTAGGCCATGGAGGATTGCGTCCATGAAGCGCTCGATGGTAGCATGGACGTTGCACAAACGAAACCTTCCAGTTAGCCGATGATATTCGGTGGGCCCTGGCATACTGGGGCGAACGTGAGCCATCTCATCCTGCTACGTATTTCATGGCTCATGATGATAGTTCGGAAAAGCGGGCTGTTTCGGAGCTCTTGGGGTGTCAAACTCCGTAGGGTTAATGGACGCAAACGGTACTTCGGCAAACATTGGCACCAACAAACGCAAATTGCACGGGAGCAGGCTCCCGTCGATCAAGTGAATCGCGTATGGTTTGTCCTATAGTTGACGTATAATCGCCAAGCCAATGCTGATAACAGCAAAACAGCCAATGTTCAATGGTGATATAATAACAGCCAAATTGCTAACAGCCAATAACAGCCAATGGTGATAACAGCAAAATTTCAGAGCCTCTACAATGCGACTTTGTTTGGCGATGCCAGTTGTAGGCTCTAAGTTGTCCTCTCCTATGAAGTAATTTTAAAAACGTCCTCAGCAATTCCTTTGAGAGGGCGCCTGACCTTATATTCTTCTGTCATATGTGAGTCCACTGATTTGCACAGCCGCAGTATCTAATTGATGTACATTGTGCTCAGCTTACTTGGTACTTTAGCTCGTTGCGCCAGCGTCGGCTCCGCGTGCTTATCTTTTATGGCTGAATCGCCGGGGCATTTGTTTTTATCGACGAAATACTGCCAAGTTGCCAAATTATGCTCGACGTTCTTGTACCACATCAACGCCATTCCGTCGAAGAACAATGCGACGTCAGCCCGCTGGCTCGTGCGATTTCGGTGACTACATAGGCTCACCCAGCGGTAGTGTTTCAGCCATACCTCTAGATCCTTTCCCGATTTTTCATCAGAGGTTCGCGGCCCTGTGTAATGTTACGCTGGAGCATCGGAAACCGGCCGCATGTGGTCACTATCAGTGTCCATGGCAGTAGGTGGAAGCCCATTGAGTCCGCGGCTTCGCCGAAGCTGCAGAGGTTGCACATCCGTTGTAGTTCTTCGACGTTGCACTCTAGTATACCTGCAGTTTCCATCAATGCTGTTAAATTCAATAGTATTTGTTTGCAAATGTGAGAACGAACAATGACAGCGGAATAATTAGCTATAGGAGCCCCTCAGAGTACAAACCAGCTTGGCTCTTCTATCACACCGACGGTGTATGCAAAGTAGCCATGTATATATATGTATGTATATATATATATATATATATATATATATATATATATATATATATATATATATATATATATATATATATATATATATATATATATATAGTCAGCATGAGATGCGAAATAGATAATCTTTAGTGTGACTTGTCTTTCGGCTAGTTGGCACATGGCGCCTACGGAGAATTAGATGCACGTCATCTGAGGAAGCAAATACCTACTGCAGCACAGGATGCCCGGTCCTACCATAAGTTGTTTTGTTCCTCTGATGATGTGTGTCTAATTCGCCTAAAGTTACTCATCTCATTAGCTAGGGCAACGGCCTTACTTGCGTCGGCATTCTTTCGATATGCTTGTTGAGAAAATTGAGATGGAACAAAGATTGCATCATACCGATGTCATAATGGTGACCTAATGTTTCAGATGAAGTTCCCCCACCTGCACAAGCCGCTGCCCCAGGTAAGCGCTTTACACTGCGACCTCTCCGAATCATGTTCACTAACAGCAATTAAAAGAAAATTTAGATTATTAGTGTAGTTGAATAGACTTGACGGCATGCTTCATATATCTTTTAAATGGTGCCAAGCCCGTAGCTACACGAATGTAGCTACAATGTAACATATTATTTACTGACTAGTTTGAGAAGATAATTGGTAATGGTAAATGCCTCTAGAGTACCTCGGTACGTTAGAGCTCGTGTTACTTAGTTCGCCATACGCAATTATGAAAGCTACACCATGGAACATGGTGATGACACTGCTTGCGTTGCAGATTTTCACGCGTAAGAAAATAAATTAGAATGTACCGACAAGTATTTGTGCAGGGTCTTAACCAAAACTCTCACTGTGTAAATGTCCTAACCATCTCAACACATTGTTGACACGAACAAGCGGCTCATTCTCACAATAAAAGCATAAACGTCGAGAACGTCATTTTTTACAGCGAAGCCGGTTACCTCTAGCCCCCGTATGCATACCTCGCATGCGGCACCAGGGCTATTCCCTGGGAGGCTTGCTTCTGTAAGCCATCTGCGACGGGGACGGAGTCCACCCGTGCGCTGCGCTTTCGCGGCCTAGCTCGCGTTGATGCGAGATGCAGCACGAAGGTCAATTCGCTCGCTGCTGCTGCCGCGCTTCTTTAAGAGGAAGCTTTAGCTCGGGTGCTCCTATCTAAATACATGTAAAAGGAGACTTCGTTTTTCTCGGCAACCACTGCACCAAATTTGACTGGGTTTGCTGCATTTAAAAGAAAAACTTAGAATCTAGTGACTGTTGGTTTCGAATTTTCGAGTTAGGTCGTTAATTGTTTATAAAAAATTGTCAAAAATTGCAAATTTTCAAAAAACTAAACTATCAAGTTTACAACTCTGTAACTCAACAAGAAAAAATGATATCGCAATTCTGTGAATTGTATCTGACAGCACATCTAAAGCGGACGAAATTGATATGCTACACATGAACCTCAAGAAATGTATTAATATGTAATTACAACTTTTGCAGAACCCCCTTAAACAATGTAACAAATTCACGTAAGATGTAAAATGACATATAATATTTGTCCGCTTTGAATGATCTAACGGATTCCGTTTACAGAACCACGATATCTGTTCTTGATGCAGAGCTATTAGTTTGTAAACTTCATGCTTCTATTTTTTTCAAACTTCTGAATTTTTGAAAATCTTTGTAACAAAGGTCAAGCCCTAAATCAAATTCTGCTTCCAACAGTCACTAGAATTCATCTTGCTCTCTCAAATGCAACAAATTTCATCAAAATCGGTCCAGGAGTCATCTCAGAAAAACGTTTTTGCGTTTTTACATGTATTTGAATAGGCCGCGTCGGAGTTGGGCCTGAGCTAAAGCTTCCTCTTAAGCCAGCGTTCTGACAGCGAGCTTCCGCGGTTTTCGAGTCATATGTGTTGATGTCTGCTTGTGCGTGCGTGACACCATGCTTGTTAATTTAATATACCTATGTTTAAAAGTATGTACGACCAATAGAACTAGTATCCAAACTTCGTGCACCTGTCCACAAATTTGCTATCGCCATCGAGGCTTCGCTTTTCGGGGAAAGTAAGGCGATTTCTTACCGTGTAACCTGTTATGGACTCAGTACAATGGTCGTTTCAGTTGACGTTATTGTCCGCCGCCGTCGCAGGTACACGTCGCCGCCATAGGCAGGAATAAATACGCCATTTCAACTGATGTATAACCGGGGCGCGTATTTGGAAAATCCAGAAGGGACAACGCATGGCAACCGCAGCGCCACGCTATAGGCTGCCGCCTGCGGGGACGCGCCGTGGCGTCATGCCTAACAACGTACTCTCATCACCAGCGGTTTCGCGTAGCTTGTTGTGGGTCGTGGCCAACGCCGTGGCCAACGTTTTGTCGTGGCTGGCACCAGAGTCCTTCTGGCACGCAGACGCGGCTACGTGAAACTGGCGTAACTGTGTGCTGGCGCGGTATGGCGCGGTCGCGAGCCGAGGGTGACGCGACTTTCCGTCCCATCCATCGAAGCGCCCTCTCCGCCCTGCCGGATTGATAGGAATCGGAATCTACGCCGGTGCGACAATTTACGCTGCGAGGATGGCTGGGCGACACCCATGCTGACGACCGATTGATAGGAATCGGGATCTACGCCGGTGCGACAGTTTACGCTGCGAGGATCGCTGGGCGAAACCCATGCTGACAAGATCGTAACCTGTGAGATGGAGTCGTATTCCACTACTACTACTAATGATACGCAGCGCGATGCCCTCAAGTGAAAAAAAAAACGCCCTTGCTATTACTGTGCTGCTCACGTCCTGTTAATGCAATTCGGCATACATCGACACGGCGTGGAAGCACTGAATAGTGTTTTAACGTATGTGCGCTGGCACAAAACGTTATAAACAGTCTCGAAAGAGCCTATATTGTATTGGATGTTAACGTTCACTCTAGATATCAATAAATGTTGCAGGTATGTGCCGATTTCTTCACCTAATTGCAGAGAACTCTCTCGGGCCGTTATTGCATTTTTAGGGCTTCCTGCATGTCCCAATATGCTGCATTTAAAGTACATTGAAGTTGTTGCAGATGCAAAATGCCACTTTTATGATGTATTTGGTTCGCCTGTTAAATATAGTTTAAAAAGTTCTGTTCAAAAAGAAATTCCCATCTTTCTACAACTGGGATAAACAATGTTGGAGGTGGAAAGCTGTTATAAGTGCAAGCTAATACATTAATTTACTAGCACTGCTTTAAGTGAATTTCTAAAGCACAGGAATTTTGCTTGCCTTTCTCTGTTTTATAAACTAAAATTTACATCTTTGAAAGGCACCCTGACCCTCTTAAATTCGAAATATTGGACACAGACTGGGAACACTGGTTTCCAATACACTTCCTGAAACTGCCTTATCAGAACACCCTAGTACACAATGCAGATACATTAAGAAGTGACAAGACAGTTTGACAATTTTAATCATTGAAAGACTTAGCGAAACCTTTTTTCGGTTGTTTTTCCTTGCTTTCAGACACTGCACATTGCCTTTTAAGGCATGTTTTCAGTGTTTCTTTTTTTATGGGGAGGGCGTGTTAACATCTTTTACACCATGTCAATTATGTGGTGCCATAATGTGTTCTTGGATGGAGTCTTGCCCTTTCATTCAGTACAATATAA
Source organism: Dermacentor albipictus (assembly GCF_038994185.2). Lineage (NCBI taxonomy): Eukaryota > Metazoa > Arthropoda > Arachnida > Ixodida > Ixodidae > Dermacentor > Dermacentor albipictus. The sequence continues at coordinate 139,790,604 of NC_091823.1, read as the reverse complement.
TGTTGTTTATTGTGTCATAGGCCATTTTACATTTGAGTATGAGTGTAGCATTTTGCTAAGTTTTTCCTCTGTCACCCAAGCTTGCAAGTTTGCTACCCACTGCTGGTGACGTGTGACACATGTGACTTTTCGTCAATAAAAGGAAGTCTGTCACTCATCCTGTGCACGGGTTGTCTTCTTGAATTACAATTTGTTGCCTATATTAGTTCTGTTGTTGCATCTCAGATTAGGAATGGCTATCATAGTTGACATCATTTAACCATATTGCACACAATGTAGATATGTACTTGCAATGTATGGCTACCATAAATATATATAGAAGTTAATAATTCAAGAATAGTGCCTTTGCATGGTGGGACAGCCATGAAATGTAGCTAAAAGGTACCAGCGCTGCAAGTAGCACTGTTTGTGCAGAATATAGTTCAACTCAACTACTTTCAAACATCACTATTTTTGTCTGCATTTGTATAGCTCCAATTCCTGTGAACAACACACATCTGGTGGAAGAGTGGCTTGCACCTGCAGTTGGGCCCAATGAATAGCCAAATTTCTGCACGTTTTCATGTTATTAGCATATTAGTAGAGGCGGTCATTCTTATAGTAGCCTGTTTGCCCAGTGTAGAAGCCACTGCGGGTGTCAGGATGTTGTACACATCTTCGGCTTTTCAGGGGACACAGCATCTGGCACATAGTTTATCACAGGCCATGTCTTTGGGGTAAGTTGGGTTTACTCGCTTGCAAAAGGAGAACCAAGCTTGTTGGATAAGAATTAAATCGCCTGTACACTCAGTGGCCTTCTTCATTTTGCGTGACATATATGGTTATAGCTGCCCTTGCTTTATGCACTTCTTGTCCGGCAGCAGTCCTGCTTTTGAAACACTCGGGACAGCTTTCAGCAAGCTGGACAGGAATAGCACTGAAAAACCAGCAGATGTTAATTGTCGCACTTGTCATGTCAAGCTTCATACAGTATCATGAGGGCGGAAATTAATGAGGGTGTTCCTCAAGGCCTTGTAGCGCATGTCATGAGTTTGGAGCAACATGATGTACAGCACTTTTCTGATCGCATACTATAGGTTCAGCAGGTGTGGCCATGGTTTAAGTGCAGTGCAAGGTCATGAAAACAGATATCTATTAGCAGCACCCTGGTAAAGGAGACGCTGGGAAAACTAATGGGAAGCCTGTTGAACATCTAATTGACCAAGTTGCTGAATTATGGGGTTTTACATGCCAAAACCACTTTCTGAATATGAGGCACGCCGTAGTGGAGGACTCCGGGAATTTCGACCACCTGGGGTTCTTTAACGTGCACACAAATCTAAGTATATGGGTATTGTCGCATTTCGCCCCTATCGAAATGCGGCCACCGTGGCTGGGATTCGATTCCGCGACCTCGTGCTCAGCAGCTCAATACCATGCCACTGAAAAACCACGGCGGGTGACCAAGTTGCTGGCTTCATCAGGCAAAGTGTGATAAAGAGAAGGAAGTCAGCAACACATCAGAATGTTTTTGCATATAGACACTGCTAAGGTTTTCAGGCACGCCAACAAGTCTTAGTGCGTAGGCTATGCATGACCAACTACATATGCCTTCTGTTTGGACAAAGAACTGCTCATTGTAACTGGATGAAGATGGAGTAGACAGAAATAAACGGCAGCTCCATTAATCTGGTTTCACTGGCATCAACACTGGTTTGTATGTCCGCGTCGCCATACTCCGCAATGCCTTCTTGGGTGACATCATCAAGGACCAGCTTGAGGCAAAGGGTAATAGACATCTTTACAAGCTAAAAATGCATGCATGCATGCATGGAGAGCACTTTGTGTCCAAAAAGTAGGCACTTCCACAGGGGCACTGGAAAAGGAACATATTATTGACAGTGGGCAAAGACAAGCTTCTCTGCTACTATACACCCAGCATTGTTGCCATGTAACGACATCTGAAACAATCCCTCTCAAAGAGGAAATCATCTTTGTGTATCCATAAAGAGGGCAGCAGGCAAAGCCCCTTCAGCATGGATGCCAGCTTCAAAAGGCTCACTTGCACATCCTGAATGCTTCCTTCTTAGACTTTGCTGCTGCAAGCATTCTACTGTCCAAATGTTGTCATTGAGAGCACTGTTCGTTTGGTTGCAATACAGGTCTGAAGTGATTGCAACAAATTTCCTTTCCTAGTTGGTCTGGAGGCCTACGGTGCTCATGAAGCAACACCATGAGATAAGCAAGGTGACAGGATGCCTCCAAGCCCTTGGTTGTTTATCACACTGTTTTGTTATTAACAACCATGAGATCTGAGACCAACAAGCTCACGTTCGGCACTCTAATGGTTTCTGTGGAGGATCCATAATAAAAAGCACAAAACAGAAAACTGAACGGAAAGGATAAGGCATCATTTAACACTTAGTATTGCTGGAGCCCACCCCATTTCATTTTGTCTGGTCATGCTACATTTTTTTATATAGATAGGCATGAACTTATCCTGTGTGCAGCTTACTGCAGAGAGCATAGGTGATGTTCCCAATCGGCGTCCGAATTTTATATAGACTATGTGCTGGCTCAAAGAGGCTCGAAACACTGCAATGGAAGCTTCTAGTAGAAAAGGTACCTGGAAGAAAAAAAAACTGTGCTACAACCACCTTGGCAACATCTTGTCCCCTTAATAAAAATTGCGCTTCCCTATCAACTTCAGCCCTCCAGTTTAGAGTAAGTACCAGTGCACTTATGAACAACGAATCAGTTCTCAAAGAGCACGTGCAGTCCAGCCAGAAGCATAGGCATGAATCCGCATTGTGCTCCTGCATTGAAGGTGAATAATGCATTACAATATGGCGAATGTGCCTTAGTAAGCTTCCCGGCAATATGAATTTGTAATGTACAAAGAATTGTCAATAAAGCTTACCAAGAGCACAGATGCACTTGCAAATTATGTCACTATTGAAAATAATGAGTAAACCTATGTGTCCTTTCCACTCTTATTATGCTTTACTGCACGATGCTACACCCCTGTATTGCGGTGTAGCAAGCTACAAAAGAAACGTCGCATAATTGAGCTTTTTAAGATTACCTTTTTCGCAATACGCCTAAGTACTGCGGTGAAGCATACTAAAAGTGGAAAGGGGCCATTGTCACTGGACATAAAAAGAGTTCTTTAATTATACACTCGCGCCACTCAGGTCCCTCAGGTCGCCACTATGTCCACTCAGGTCGCCTGAGTGGACATACTATGCTGGGTGATGGCGGGCCCCTCCCACTTTTAGTATCCTTCACCGCGTAACTAAAATGTACTGCGGCGAAGAAGCAGTACATTTGTATTGGGTGAATAAACAAATGGTTTTTGCAACAGTACAGAAATAAACGCGCACCATGCATCAGTCTACCACATGTAAGAGGGTCGCAACAAAAGGTAGCTGATTCACACAGGCTGTGTAGCCCGCTTATCAGTCGTACAGGCTATTATGGGAAATTCAAAATTTCAGACACACAGAAATATGTTTATATGTTTACGTTCGTACTCCTTGCGTAATAAGACTGCCAGAACTTGCTCAATAGGAAGTAATTTACAACACACAAATGCAAACAACACAGACATATGCCTTGTTTTCAACTCGGTCGTCATGCAAATGACATATAGCACGGAAAAACGTGAACATGCTGTGTGTTAGTATCGTAAACTTCATACTAGGCAAGGAGCACACCACAATACCGCGACAGCCGCTAATGAGACCAAAACGAGAGCACATATCTGTGAACGTGCAAATGGAGACCCCCAAGCCACTCTGCTCCTCCACCACCCCCCGCTGCATGGCTGCACCACTCGTTTCAAGCACAGCACACCTAACACACATTCAGCGCTGAACAGTGCATGGGCGATCGACGCAGTCGCATTTACATGACTTGTAGCGAGCAGCACATCCCTCGATGTCCGTTAAGCAAAGTCGGACACGGCGACGCCATATCGCGGTTCGTAGAACTTCGCTGCCGAGGCGCTAGAAGCACGGGTCACACAACGCAGATTCTGTACTGCCAGAGCTCACCGAGGCGAAAGTCGCACTGCCGCACCACCACTACTCGCGGCTTTCCGCCAAGTAACACAGAACCTACCACCAACACACAAGCAACGCAAGCACGATCACATAAGCAACGTCGAACAACGCACGGTCCGCGCGAGCCGGAGAACGAACATGCCGAGAACGAACACGCCAGGGTATCGCACGGCGCCACCACCATGCCTTCTCAAAAACCATAAACAATCCTGTCCCTAGGCGCCTATGATCAGGTCACGTGAGGGACTTTTGTACGGAGAGCACCGGGAACGAGAGTTATCGCTTGGCGCCGTTGCTAGGAGTGACATCACGGCGTCCCGCAGGCTCGTAAGCCAATAGCGTGGTGCTGCGGTTGCCATGCGTTGTACATTCTGGATATTCCAAATACGCAACCGGGGCACTCTGTGCGGAAGTCAGCTTATTTAACACTGCGCCACACGAGCGCGGGGTAGCTGCTGCGGAAACACACCCTTTAGATGCATGCTATTGGAGGAGAGTCACGGGATGCGAGATGCGCGCCGAGTAGCGTGGATACGTGCACACTGGGTATTGTAGTTGTATATTATTGCACAAGGTGGCCCGCCATGCAGCAGTTGTAAAGGTAGCTGCAACGTGCGTCGGGGTTTTTTCGATATCCTTCTTGAGAAAATTGAGAAGGAACAAAGATTGCATCATACCGATTTCATAACGGTGATCTAATGTTTCAGGTGAAGTGCCCCCGAATCCGCCAGCCGCTGCCCCAGGTAAGCGCCTATACAGCGCGACCTCTCGGAGTCGAGTTAAGTTCACTAACAGCAATTAAAAGATAATTTAGATCAAGAGTGTAGTTTAATAGGCTTGATCGCATGCTTCACGTATCATTTAAATGGTACCAAACTCGAAGCTACAAGAACGTAGCTACAATGTACCATATTATTTAATCACTAGTTTGAGAAGATATTTGATAGTGGTAAATGGCTCTAGAGTAACTCGGTATGCAAGAGCTCGATTTTCTTAGTTCGCCATACTTAATTCTGAAAGCGATACCATGGAACACGGTGATGAAACTGCTTGCGGTGCGCAATGCAGATCTTCACACGTAAACAAAGAAATAAGTACGTACCGACAAGTGCATGTGCGGTGTCTTAAGACTCTCACTGTGTAAATGTCATAACCGTCTCAACACAATGCTGACACCAACAAGTGGCCGGTTCTCGCAATAGAAGCGTAAAAGTCTAGAACGTTATTTTTTGCAGCGAAGATGGTTACCTCTAGCCCCGGTATGCATCCGTCGCATGCCCTACAAGGGCTGTTCCCTGGGATGCTTACGTCTGTAAGCCATATGCTACGGGGACAGAGTCCGCCCGTGCGCTGTGTTTTCGCGGCCTAGCTCGTGTTGATGCGAGACTCAGCAAGAAGGTGAATTCGCTCGCTGCAGCTGCCACGCTTCCTTAATCCAACATTCTTACAGCGAGTTTCCGCTGTCGTCGAGTCAGATGTGTTGATGTGATGCGTGCGTGACAGCATGCTTGTGAATTTAGTACAGTGAAAGCTCGTTAATTCGAACTTCAATAATTCGAATTTATGGATAATTCGAACTGTACGATTTGGTCCGGCCAAGCTCCACAGAAGTCTATGTATAATAAAGTCCGTTAATTCGAACACGAGAAGGTTCCCTCATGGATAATTCGAACTACGCTCGCCTGGCACAGGGTCAGAGAAACGCGCCTACTGTCTACACACAAGGCTGTATTGCCTCCTAAACGGAGAGAAGGGCGAGAGAAGGCAAAGTCGGAAAAAAATCTAACCGACGCGGGGTCAGCCAGAAGGCAGCGGCGGCTGCCGCCTCTCCGTTCTACGTCACCTCCGAGACTTCTTGCGCGTTGCGAATCTCGGACGCTTTGCAAATCTTGTACAGCTGCTAATGTTGTGCGGAGATGGCACGGCAAGCGCCAAAACACAGCGAATCAAGTACGTCGCAGCTGCGCTTGCAATCAAGTACAAACGAATCAGGGCCTTCGCCACGTTCACATGTTCGGCGTCTTTGTCTCGGCAGTCTTCATCGGTTGTTTACCTCTGTTTTCAGCTTAGGAGGTATCGGCCGTCGCGATTCATTGTGATGGTGTTAAGCCTCGGCTAACGTTTGTTTCTGTGGACATCGGTGGTGTGGCACAGTCGGACCAAGAGCTTCGGCTTGAAGATGGCGTGTGCCCGCGGCACACGCCATCACTTTCTGACACGCCAAATTTCTGACATTCCCTACTGCTTCCAAATCGCAGTGTACTGTTGCTCTCCTTCACTTTCGTTAGTTCGAACTTTCGTTAATTCGAACTGAAGCGGCTTTCCCTTGCGGTTCGAATTAACGAGCTTTTACTGTATAGCTATGCTTACAAGTTTGCACGACCGATAAAAGTAGTATCCAAACTTCGTGCACCTGTCCACAAATTTGCTATCGCCATCGATGCTTCGCCGTTCAGGCGAAAGTAAGGCGATTTTATACCGTGTAACCTGTTAGGGACTCAGTCCAATGGCCGTTTGTCTTGACGTTGTTCTCCGCCACCTTCGTAGCGTTACGTCGCCACCGTAGCCAGGAATAAATACGCTGTTTGAACTGAGGTAGAAACGGGGCACTCTGCGCGGAAGTCAGTTTCTTTAACACTGCGCCACGCGTGCTCGGCAGCTGCTGCGGAAACATGCCCTATACATGTGTCCTATTGGAGGAGAGTCACGGGATGCGAGATGTGCGCCGCGTAGCGTGGATACGTGCACACTTGGTATTGTAATTGTACATTACTGCACAAGGTGGCACGCCATGCAACTGTTGTATAAGTAGCTGTACAAGGTAGACAGAGAAGTTCTGAGGAAGAAAAAGAAGACGCACATTTATACAAATATGCCACAAAGAAAAACGTATATAGCATACCTGGTTAAATGAAGCAGGTTAGGTGACTATTTCACACTATCCTGTTCTAAAGGGGATGACAATAAATCATCATCATTTCATCATCATCATCATCATCATCATCATCATCAACAACAACGACAACAACAGCAGCAGCAACAGCGGCTTGTTTTCGCAGCGCTTGCAAGCTGCTGCAAAGTGCTGCTGCAGAAATATACCCTTTGCATGCATCCTAGTGCGCGAGGAGTCGCCGTGATGATGAGGATCTATTAGCATCGTCTTTGAAAGGAGTTGGTGAGAAATCGTCACCAAGCCTGCTTGAGCTACTCAGTTATTAACACATGTACATGTTTATCTTTATCGGGTGACCAGGTTTCACCGCCTAGCAAATAGTATCGCACAGCGCAGGACGCGCCTGCATGTATAGGAAGTTTCTCGAATGTTTTCGATGGTTCCATCCGCTGTCTGTGACCGAACGTTGTGTAATCTGTTTGCATGTGTGCGTGACGCAAATGATGTAGAACTTTGTGAAAAGCACGCGGGTCCCAGCGATTACTCTGGAACGTTTAACGACTGGTGTATAAAACCGACGTGCTTGAACCGCTGATCAGATTTTGACAATCGCTGACTGTGTTCGCCGCTGTCGTCGTTCTTTAAGTGTAGGCTGTTTTTGTGGGTACAGGTTCACACAATAAAAGTTAGTTTTGTGTTTTACAGTATTGCTACTGTGTTCTTTATACGTAACTACCGCGTGGCATCTGGTGGAGGTGCGGGGTGTCAGGTGCTCACGCCGCAGAGCGCCATCTAAGAACTGGGTTCAGAGGACTTTTAAGAGACCACCAGGGCCATTGTTAGCGAACAACAGCCCAAGGTTTTGCCTTCGTCGCAGCCTCAATTGCCTCGATCGCCGACATCGTGAAAGATGAGGTGCAACCTCAATTACAGCAGCCCCAGCCGGAAGCGATGACCTACGCCGCCGTCGCACGCAGTCAAGGTCCCCCTCCGCGACCACGCCAGGGTCCTGTAACGCCACGATTCCGTCGTCCACCGCCGCCAGCACGCACACGCGTCGCCGAGCGCAGCTACGCGAGGAAGACGGACATTTTGCGCGCCCGCGGCTCTCGCCTGCTCTGCTATCACTGGACATAGCTGGACATAGCTACCGCCGATGCCCATACCGCGAAATGGAACTGAGGGTTCGCCGTCAACGCTCCGCGCACGCAGCAAGGTGAACGCCCTCGCGATATCGCCGACTGCCTCGTCGCTACTCAGTGGAGCTCTCGACGACTATCCCGTCCGCCATTACCAGGCCGTTACCTGTCGCCGTAGCGCCGTCCGTACACAGGCCCAGCGCGGGGCCGTCCGGCGAGCCCATATCCGGAAAAGTAAAAGCAGCAACCGATGGAGGTGCGGTTGGTGTTCGTCAAACTGACGAGGATCCTCCACCACCGACGAGGACGCCAAAGAGACTATCTCGGTGACATGACAACGACACGCCGCCGTCCCGACGAATAACACCTGCCGATTTGCAAGCTTTGTTGTGACACACCCCCGTCCGAGAGTTATTGGAAGCATTTTTAATTCAGTCATTGGGGTCACAGTGCATCAGTGTGCCTTCATTAACGTTGTACAGCGCTGAATTGGGTTTTTTGGATTCTGTCGCATAAGTGCGCTCTTGGGATCGGATGTTGGTGGCTCCACCGCATGGTGCTCACTGCGCATGTTCCTCTACCTTGAGCGGTCTATAAAGGAGGGACGCAATAAAATGATCTCAGTTGAGTGTAGCGCCTTGTCCTGTCGTCTTTCTTGTGTCTGTCGTTTTGCGCTAAACAAAGTAGTCTGTTTACACATTCAATTATTCACCTCACATTGCCCGGGTTTGATCTCACGCTCTCGGGCTTAGCAGCGTGATGCCAAAGCAACTACGCCAACGTGACGAGCGCAGAGAAGGTGCAAAAGAAGGCAGCCCTTCTCTCCAGCTTGGTAATTTGCAGGGTAGCATTGAGACGCAAGAAGGCTCTAAAAGCTGTAAATTGCCTCTATCAAACACACATGCATTGGACACTACCACGTGAAGCACAATGTCAGGCGTGGTCGACAAGCAATATGCGGGACACTTGAAAAGCATTGGCTGTAAAATATAGGATTTCCCTTCAAATTAATTTTTGTGGTGAATGTGACTTGTGTTTTCTTGTGTTGTGTTTCACCGCCGCCGTGGTTGGTTTTACAGTTTCGCTGTAAGATAATGTGTCAAGGGCCCGAACTGTTTCTTTTTTTTTTTGCACAGGTTAATGTAACGAATGGAAAAGCAATTCGGCACGCTTCAGCGGTAGAGTAGCGGTAGCACGACCAATTGCCCATTTGTGGCCTCGTGTTCAATTCTCTATCGAAGTTTTTGTTCTTAAGGCGCAAGCTGTTATGGGCTCATGATGACAGCCGTTTCGGGCGGTGATGGTGTCCGCCGCCCACCCCTCAACCGCCGGCGCCCGGTGTCCGCAGGAACTATCGCCGGGATTGAGAAAAAATACACGCAATTCCCGCACGGATCGAGCCCGAGGCTGCTGCGCGGCAGTCACCTACCACGCCAGCGTTTGCTAGCATGCAGTGGAAAAATGCCACATAAATGCGTCTTAGCGCGCGACGTGACCTGAGCGCCGCGTAGCGGTCCATACGTGTACGTTTCGTATTGCAGTTGCACATTGTTACACCAGGTAGAAACTGCGCAGGTAGCGGTACAAGGCAGTTACAGAAGGCGTGAGGATGAAAAAAGGTTTAACGAGATGCATCAACATTGATGTAATGAAAAACATGTATGACATATACTTGAATTTTGAAGCAGGGCAGGTGACTGTTTTTCACCGTCCCATTTCAAAGGGAATGCAACAAAATCATCATCATCGTTACCATGGTAGCGTGCCATTCGACATGCGCGCCGCGTAGCATCGATATGGATGAACTTTGCACAGTAGTTGCGTTATATTCCACCAGTTGTCCCGACATGTAGTAGTTGCATATAGCATGTTGCGTGCTGCATGTAGCAGGACCTGGTAAACACAAGCTGGCTATAGGTGACCATCCCGTTTCGAAGGAGATGCCAATAAACCATCATTATAATCATCTTCAACAGCAACATACCGTGCTACAGGTGAAGGATGTGACATGTGCGCCACGTCACGTAGTCTGGATGCATGTGTTTACTCTTCGGTACCCGTTATGGCGCCTCCTCGCATGGTGCGAACCTGAAGAAGCGAATCGTAGAGCTATGCGCGGGACTGCAACTATAGTGTGGCAGCTCGAGGTGACGTGTGGGCCAGGAATCCACTACGCCCACTGACGAGTAAGTCCGGTGGCAGGAATGAAGAAAAACTTTTTTGTTTTACATATTTACAATGGCGCCATATACGGAAGCCCACTCCATGTAGGAGGATAATAAACGTCTGATTGCACACCAGATACGGAAGCCCACTCCATGTAGGAGGATAATAAACGTCTGATTGCACATAAGGACACGTCAGCACTGCTTAACTCCACCAAATGTCTTCACTTTTAACACCATCCCCTCCCCTAGGAAAGTGTACCAGGGAATCTGATAACCGTATCGCGGTCAATCACAATCGTCGTATCGGTAGCAAAATCCCGCCCATGATATCGCACCGTTCCGCCGAGCTCGGCCTCCTATGTTACACGTCCAACCTTGCACATGGCGCAAGCGTGTAGCAGTCTGGGAATGCGAGGTCGAAGCCGTTCCCACGGTAGCATTCGACGTCGGCGCTTTTGGTGATTTAGTTTAGGGCACCAGGTTCAGGTAGAGGGGTCTTTTGTTGGACCGTTAACAGTCGGCGTCATTGCTGCGTCGACTTCTGGAAAGGTGCTGATGAACGGTGGCGAGGGGGCGGGGGTTGCCAGGTGGTAAACGTCTAAGGAATGCTCATCGCCATATTGAGACCTAACGCCAGACAACACCGGGTTAAGCAGACCTCTATGCAGTTAGCAGGACAAGCTTCTGCACAATCATCCGTCGACACCGGGTGAACAGTTCAGATCATTCTAATGAAAACGACGCGAAGACACTTCGCCGCGAAGACCGTGCAGTGCGTGGTGGCGAAAGTGGAGCTCCTATGGAGCCACTCCTCCAGCTTACGCTGTGACTGTGCTGCGTGTGCCGCGCAGGCCCCTGAGTTCTTGTTTTGCGGCAGTTTGTCTTATTAGTCTGGTAATGGTAAACGGCAGCAAGCAGCATGCCCTCACTACCGCACGAGAGTCGCTTACATTGCACCGCCGGGTCATGCGTCTTTAAGTATGAGTTTCGCTCCCTTTTTACACTACGTCATATCCTGTGTTTTTACATGTGCTCCTTACTGCGTCTAAAAACCGCACAGTAAACTTTGCTAAAGCATGACTCGATGGCCCGATGTGTGTGGCAGTCCGGTCATCTTTCCTTGGGAGATATACGTAAATGGAGAAAAAAAAGGTTTTGTGTGGTCAGGCAAACAGCCGAAAACAAAAAGTAAGTTAATCAAAGGAACAAACTGTAAGTTGGCGTCTAGTCCAGGTGCCCAGCGTAGCAATTAGAAAATTTACCACAACGGTAACAAAACAGCTGACTTGCGATCATTTGTGCATTTGTTGTAGTAACCATTGATTGCCAACTGTTTAGGCTTCAGCTAGATGAATTTTGCGGACTTCGGTGTTTCTAAAAACTAATTATTTACTCCAAGTTTACAATACTCAAACATTTTATCTATTATGTATTGAACACAAACAGCGACGGAATGTTCCGTTGGAGAAGCGAAACCTCAGCCACGTTGGCACTGATCACGTGCGATGTGCGCTACACATATATTCTACATACCCTCTGCAAAGAAGCTTGCCTATAGAACATTCACTACCTTAAGTAGACGAAACAGCACCAAAATAGAACTGTGCATATGCGGACACAGCCGAAAGTGCTTCCAACCGTATGCCGAACTACGACGTATCATACGACGCCATGATTACCGATAGCCATTTTTAAGTTTTTATTAGGGATCTGCATGGTAGTATCATTCAAGCAGTCTCTGAAACAAGTGTTAAGAAGAAACTGCTTTGAGCGACAAAGCAAACAATATGACAAGGATCACTAGCGCCTGTTCGCTAACGAAAACTGAAGGATACTTAAAATGCGGTTAGCGGAGCTAAGTGGTCGGAGAAGAGTTACGTTTCTGGGCTTTGCTTAGTACACGTTTGCTAAGTTGTGGAACAAAGTTTCAACTTCGACGTCTTCGTAATTGTGAAATGCTGCAACGCGGGCGCATTTTCACGAATCGCTTAAGTCTAACGGTGCGAGGGGCAGCAAATTGGATGCGTTGTATTGCTATATAAATTACATGGACAATCAAGGCGCATTTCTGCCGTCGGTGTCACTGTAGCCGTCGCTATCGCCATCGTCGTCAGTGTAGCCATATGGTTACGTATGAGTGAAAGCTTGTTAGGGTGGGCGCGCGAACGCAGTTCAGTCTCGCGTGTGCGGGCAAGGAACGTGGCCTGAATGGGGCTCTTGCATTGCCCAGGGGGCGCTGCGAAAAAGGTGCTAAAAAGCGCCCTCTGCGCTAAAATGGGTCGTACCAAGCTCGGTCGTCTGCTTCAGAAAGCACGTTTACACTATGGACCCGCCACTTTCGGTTGTGTTGTTTCACGGCCTGCAGCGAATATCGGGCGCTGAAGATTTTTGCAGGGGTGGCACGCTGCGTAAAGGCAAGAAATTATGCAGTGCCGAATACGTGTACGCCGTTCAAGAATTTGGCGGCGAAGTTTTAGCACCGTGTCAATCGCAAGTGAAGCGAGTCGCGTACGAAGTGGAACTTCAGGTAAGGTTTGCACGCTAGCTGCTAGATTCAGGCGCACAAACGCGAGGAAATGCTTGCTATAAATGAATCCACAGCGGCGATAAGCAGACATCATCTGTACGGAACTGCTCGAGCACACGACGGTACGCGCCGCGATGTACGAACTGCTCGAGCGCACGATCGTACGCGCCGCGACGGCAGCGGTCTTTCGACATGCCACGAAACGGCGGGCCTCCTGCAATCTTTGTTGACTGCATGCCGCTAAACAAGTAGTTATGCCTGCGTTGTAGTAGCGGCCATCTGTACTTTTTCGTAACTGGTAATAACTGATGCAATGCATATGAGCTCGCACGTACGTGCGAATTGCGCTGCAGCGCGAGCTCGTACGCCGCTCGCTTGATGTAGGTTTTAATGACAGCGCTCGAACATCGATGTGCTGCAATCAATACTGCCTTGCTGCGTTGCCTCAACGTGCTGGCTTGAGATCAAGGATGAGCGCATTTAACTCTCTTAACCTGTGCTGCTCGTAGTGGAGTAGTGAATTGTCATCGAATGAGCCCGACCATTTGTGCTCATTTGCACACACCTGGTCACTTCACCACTTCGCATCGGTCGAATTGTTAATTGTCGCTGTGGCCGGGTATCGAATCGTGAATTACCAGCCATGCCTGCTGCTATGTCGGTCTGCTGTCGGGACTGTAGGTGCAAAAGACCGAACATTAGAACGCAGATAATCAAGCAAGCTTCATGACAGGCGAAGCAGTCAGCATGGCGCGAAGTTTCGCTTACTCAGCGCGACGAACTGCAGCTATGCAGCGCGCCCGACGCTCCACTTCGTGAGGCCTTGAAGGAAAACGGCAGAATATGATGTTGGGATTCAGGCCTTCTTGTTCATGGCAGCCCACGACGCAGAAGTAATGACGGTGACGCCTTCCCGAGGCTGGGCTAGGTCTTTCCGGATCGGCGCCACCGATTCCGTCTGCTCCCAGCATTGCGTCCCACGGCACACGGAGAGCCCGTTTTCATTAAACTATAGGCTGCGGCGAGCTCGCAGCGTGGTCGGCATGGTCTGCGACAAGTGACGAGCCTTTTCGCACTCGCAACAGGGCAGAAAAAAGTGCGAATCGACGCAAAACTCGGCCTAGAAACGTGCTTCGCCACAGCCAGGGCTCAATACGACCCAAGCTGGTACGACCCAGATGTCGTTTCCCGCGCCGCCATCAGGCGCCGCTACTATACCTCAAACTCCAGCGCAAGACGCCCATACGTGCCTTCTCCTGTCGCGCGCGAGACAGGGGAGTCAGGCGAGGGTGAAGGGGGCGTTCTTATGCCACGGCTGCTAGGGTGCTTCGATGTTCTCCTCAGCCGAAGCCCTCCAGCAGGCGGCAGCCTGCAAGCTTCAGGAGGATTTGGAAGGACATCTTTTGGTGTTCACGGATGGTTCAGTCATCCCCAGCGGGTCGGCAGCAGCTGAATACACAGTTCCAGCTCTCACCTATCACAGGCAGTGTATGCTCCTGTTTACATCAAGTTCTATGCAGCTGAGCTCGCGGGGATGCACCTGGCTGCCGACCTCCTTGCTGAGCATCCTCCCCAACAGCCGGTGGCGGTGGTGTGCGACTCTAAGCCAGCTCTCCAGGTCCTCGTCAACCCCACGGCCGGCAGGACTTACAGGGGCGCTGCTGCTTGCCAAGTTAACGGCTCTAGCCGCCATCGGAATCCCAATATCCTTCCACTGGCTGCCCTCACATGTCGTGGCATCCGGTAACGAGGAGGCCGATACCCATGCCAAAGCTGCCTATTATGATGTAGTCCCGGTTACGAGAGTGGTAGCGGCTTCGGACTACACGAGACATCGACTACGGTGCCTGCTCGCCTCCATTCACCCGGACCCCCGAGTGGCTAGTGGCAGGGCCCCCAAGCCGCTTCCAGAGAACGGCCTCTCCAGAAGAGACCGTTCCACGCTCCTGCGCTTGCGGACTGGCTGCACCTGGACTGCGGCCTGGCTGTACGCCAATGTCCGCGCCACGTCACCTGCCTGCAAGAGGTGCGGGAACCCCGAGACTCTGGAGCACCTTCTCTGTGCCTACCCATCCTTGGCGCAGGAACGGTCCACAGTGATCAACACCTACAGACGCCACGGCCTTCCAGCGGCCACAGAGACTGACCTGCTGTTCCAGCTCCTTGCGCTGCTGAGCCTGCTGGAGTTTATAAGTTTCACTGGAATAGACACCATATAAGAGCCGCTACAGCGCTGGCAACTTTACTGAGGACTACCACCTGTCACGCAGAGTGGAGCTTGTAGGCCGCAGCCTCCCTCTTTCTCTACCATCTTTAACTTCCCACTCCCTCTCCCCTGACGACGCTTCGCCGTGCTCCCACACGGGTTGCAGAATAAAGTGTCTTTCCTTTCTTCAGATCACTATCATCATCCTCCTCGCCCACCACTTCGTACAGAGTGGACACAACCGCGGAGTCAACTACGGCGTTGGTCACGCTAATCGTGTATACCGTAGCAGACGCCTTTGATGGACCCGTAAGGACGCGTTGTCGGCACTCGTGTGTCTCGAAAACGATCTGCGACGTGGCCGAAGTGCGTTCCTGAGCGGGCCTCATCTTCAAAGCGATCTGCAATGTTTCCAGAGTGCACGCAGTGCCGGTAGCTTCATTTGCGCTGTGCTTTGGACGTTTCGTTCGCGTTGAAGCGAGACATGCGCGAAGGTCGATTCGCTTGCTGCTACCGTGATTCCTCACACCAGAATTTTGATGCGAAGTTTCCGCGCTCACCGAGCAAGATGTGTTCATGTCTAGCTGTGCGCGCGTGACACCATGCTGGTTAATTTAGTTAAAATACGCTGGCTTGTCAGTCGGTTTGAATCCGTGATCGGTGTAGGCGCGACTGAGCAAGGACGTAGAAAGAAGCAGACACACAAAGAGAACGCTGTTTCTCTGTGTCTGTTTTTTTCTACATCGTTGAGTGAATCTTGCATATTCTATCAATAATTTAGTTAGCAAGCAAATGTTTACAAGTTTATACGGTCGATAAAGCTACTATCCTCACTTCATAGTTATCTACTAATTTGCCATCGCAAACGGTGCTTCGACTTTCGGGTGGAGCTGCAAATTTTTTTCTGCTAATAAAGCATGCATGTTCGCTATGGAAGCAGATGCTGCTGTTGTTGCAGCAGTGATGAGTATGCCGGTCGGCACAAACTCGGCCGACCGCAACACACACAGAATGAGCACTGACACGAGAGGAGCGCAAACTTAGCTGTTCAGCACGCTTATGCCCTCTGTCCCTTAGGGCGAAACATGCGAAAACCAATGAAACACGTCATACTTACATACATAAAAACAGTGTTGGAATCGTCTAAAGTACATGTAAAAATACGTTTAGTTACCACCGTAAAAGTAATAGTTTTGTTTAGGGAAGCGACAGAAGGTGCTCTCACACGACCACCTGGATCATAACATAAAATATAGCAGCGTTCCGTCAAACCATGGCAGAGCAAAGTTTGTATTTCAACACGCCCTTTAAGTAGCTTTGCGCAGCCCCCGTGCAGTGTACGATTAATTGTTTTTTTTTTGTGCCACGAATATTCCTATGTCGGATAACGAAATGCAATAGTACACTGTTATAAGTAGGGCAGTGAAAGAGGAGGAACTAGCTCTTTTCCTCCTTCAGGCCGGTAAGTTGCTCCTTCACACGCACTTCCCATTTCGCGCCCTCTTGTGGCAATAAAAAGGGGAGGAACGTTTCTCACCTGCGTGTGTATCTGGCATCGCCGCCGCCGATGACCCGAACGTTGACTGCAATAAGTTCTTTTTGACGGAAAGTAATACTAAGTAGCATAACCTGAGGTCTAAATCTTTCGTGACAAGCGACCACCAGTGTCAACCCTCTAGCTCGAACGGGAGCTGCGATACGAGAATAGTTCAACTCAAAGCAGCGGCCGCTGCTGACGCACAGCGAGACAAGCTCGTACTCAGGCATCTCGGCCTAGAGGACGCAGACATCAGCCAGCGTTTCTCGGTGTGATGCGTGAAATTAGGTTGAGGAGAAGGTTAAGCTATCTCAAATGTATGCATTTGTGGCCGTTTTGAAGCGCCATCCGTGAAGGCTTCAGACCGAAAGTGAAATACGTATGCTCGCGCCGTTAGCACGGAGCTGGGTGGTGTGAGCGCATCACCGCCTCAAGGGATGCCGTCAAATCCACAGCTGAAACACAAACCCTGCCGCCAGAGCAAGGAGGCGCTCGAGCACACCATGCAACCAGATATACGGCTGTATATCCAGCGTCACTTGCTTGCCGGTTCGTCTGCGTCTCCACCCGCCAGCGGTGGCTTCTCCGGGATGCATCATGTAGCACGCACGACACTACAGAGACAGGAAGCACCGACCAGCAATAGAAGATGTATTTCCTAAAAGGCGGTATATAAGCAAGCGTACCAACAAACCGTATCCAGAAAATAAATTTGAAAAAAGCTTTTACAAATTGCTGACTTCCGCGTTGCAGTTTTGCACACATGGCTACTGGTGTCTGTGAAGAAAAGGACACACTCCCGAAAATAACACGTGCACGGACAATTTAAACTACAAATACGAAAAGCCTCATGAATGACACCACGGGTACGGGGCCAACGGAAACGGCCAGATGTGAAAGGGAGACCAAGCTAATGGGACACACATGGGTACGGCAGCGTTTTGCACTGTGTTGAGTGCCGGGATTCTAGAAAGCTACAGGGCACTGTCGAACTCGAACGTTGGTAGGAAGCAAAACCACCCTCTCTCTAGCAGAAAGGACGGATGGAACGGGTGCTGACACAAACTTGCAGTAGAGGCGCTCAGAGAGAGACGGCATACTCCAAAATCGGAGCTATCATTCCCGGTCACTAGTCGCGACGGTTACGCTTCAGTCACTGTATTTACGCTATGGTTATACTGGTTGTGGCCTAGTTGACTGTATCACAACAATCCTTTTTACCGCGACTCTCCTGCGGATGAATATAACACAACAGACTCCAGTAGTTAGCGTTCTGGTATCGTCAATGCTGAGTGGGGCCAGGCACGCCATCCGCGGTGGGTAATCTTTGGTTCTCGTATGTAGTAGTAGCCTAGCATCACGGCGACCAACCTGTATCATAGCCCCCTCGGATACTATGCTACTATTTACGCCCGCTCCCCTCCGATATCCTTACAGATCGTACGCAGCTGCTCAACGTGTAGCAGATAACGACGTTCTCGACTTAGCCGAATAATTTAGTCTGTGCAGGTTCCGAAACGTGATACCGAATGCTTGCTAGAAAGCGGTGGCTGCAGCGTCTTGGTCAGATTCATTCCTACACTTTAAGCCAAGCCTCAAGTCTGGCCGCCGGCTCGCACGTTCCTGCTTTGCAGCGGCTTACGCGCGCTTGGAATAGCAGATTGTCCAAAATCAAGAAAGGGGCTTACAGATGGAATAGCACACTGTGGTATAAAGTTTGTAAACAGAAATAAGGGCCAGCTTTTCTGAGGCACCATATCCCTGTTAACAAACTTTGTACCATCGAATGGCAGATTATTTGCCATTTCTGTATGAAATTAGGCGAGAAGACGTTGAAGCGATTCAACAGAATGTATTTTGTAAACGTCAGCGTTCTTGAAGTGCCATCCGCTACTGCTTCGAAGTGAAAGGCGTAGATCGCCGTCGCCACAGCGTTGATGATTGAAAGTCGTTGATCGAAAGCATTCATAATAGTGCGGTTGGGTTTAACAAGTCTGTGTGAATGCGCCGTGCCTATCAGGTGACTATACCAAAACAAGTATTCTGTTGACATTTTTTGCTGAATTACGTATAACAGAGTGACTCACTGGCACTACAATGCAGGTCGAAACATCATGGCTATATAAGAAGGTTTCAAGGCATATGTATGCAGGCAGCTAGATCAGTGTTGGTATATGTGCCGTGTGTTGTGGTTGCTATTGTCACGGGGTAGTGACGGTGAAGAAAGCAAGAATACGGTGGAATACAAAACTAGCTTTTATTGGGCGAACCTGTGCCCACAAAAACAGGCTACACTTATAGCACAACGATAGCGGCGAACACGGTCGGCGATCGTCAGAAATCTGATCAGCGGGTCAAGCGCGTCGGCTTTTATACAGCAGTCATCGATTGTTCCAGACTAAACGTTGGGACCCGCATGCCTTCTACAAAGTTCTACACCATTCGTGTCAAGCGATGAAATCAGATAATACAAGGTTCGGCGACAACAGACAGCGGATAGAAGCATCGATAACTTTCCAGAGACTTCGGATACATGCAGGCGCGTCCCGCGCTGTGCGATAACATTTGTTAGGTGGCGAAACCTGGTCGCCCGATAAAGATAAGTACGCGTGTCACTATGTTCTGCGTAGTTTGTGTGATAGTGCTCCGTGTTTCTCTGTTGTGCATAGTATGTCTGTGAAAGTGTTGCTTCGTCGTGACCTTGCCAAATGTAAAATAGAATGGGAGCTCTTTCTGGTTTTCGTTAAAGTCCCTTGATAATTTGAAAGTAGCGACACTCTTTGAACTCTGCCGCCGCCACACGACCTCCTCGCCTCTTGCGCGTTCACCCGCGGCAACCAGTTTTGCCCCCGTTTTTCTGCACGGCGATTGGTCTCCCTGCCCGTTGCCCTTGGAAACGCGCGGATCTTGAGTTTTGCTTGTGCTTTTCTTTTTCGTTCGCGCCATTTTCCTTCTGAGCACGGCTGGCTCGGCGCTTTAGCTCGGCGTAGCGAACGTTGTACGCTGTGTTTCCTGCTCTATGTGCTAGCCCTAAGCTGGGCTGTGGCGCATATAACTGCAGCAAGAAGCCTGAAGATGCTTATGCCGTTTTTATGATACCACAAGGAAAGCGTGACGGCTTGCGCAGGAAGCAGTGGCTGCATGACATTGGCCAAAAGAACTTTGTTCCGGCAAAGAACAGCGTTGTTTGCGAGCTGAAGCGTCTTTCTTATAGCTCGTAGCAAAGCATCCCGTAATGCTGCCTTTTTTTCATTCCTCTGGCCTGCTCACCAGCGTTTGTGTTGCGGTTGTGCTCAGTATGCTTAATATGCTGGGACGGCTCCTTCAACTCGCACGCCGCTAACTCTTGTTATTGGGTCGGAAGTGCAGAATTATAGATTCTGCTATGCACCCTGAAAAATGTATTGGCAAGTATACCCGTGGTATTGCAGGTGATGAGGGTTAGCTGGTCAACATTGAGGTTCTTTTAAGTTTTAAGGCGAAAGCCTTTAGATATTTATGTTTCAAGGTCGCGTTGTAAACTGGAAGTATCACGTGACCCAAGGAAGGCCAGAGGTGACCCAAAGCATGTGCGCCCCTGTATAAGAGAATGGTTACCCAAGTTAATTAATGAATCATTAGTGATTGATATAAGGTGGATTAGCGAGGATTAAGGTTGATTAGAGTGTAATAATGATTAAGGTGGATTAGATTGCATTAAGAAGGATTAAGATGCATGAATAAAGATTAAGGTGGGTGGAGGAGGATTAAGGCGGATTATGGTGGATTAATGTGAAGGGTTGATGAAAGGGTATTAAGACTGATTAGGGTGGATTAGGTTGTATAATAAGGGATTAGGGAGGATTAAGGTGGATAAAGAAAGATTAAGGTCGATTAATGTGGAATAAAGTGAATTAGGCTTGATAAAGGAGGATTAAGGGCGATTAGGGTGGATTAGGATAGATTAAGGCAGATTAGTGACCATGGAGCTGGATTAGGTTTGATAGAGGTGGATTAGAGTGGATTAAGGTACAATGGGACTATTAAGCAGGATTAAGTTGGATTAAGGAGCATGAAGAAGGATTAAGGTGGATGAAGGAGAATTAGGGCAGATTATGATGGATTAGGGTTGATAAAGGAGGATTAAGACCGTATAGGGTAGGCTAAGGTGCATTAGGGGCGATGTAGGTTGATTAGGTTGTGTTAAGGTGAATTGGGAGTAATAAGCAGGATTAAGGTGGATGAAGGAGCACTAAGGTGGATTAGGGTAGACTAAGGTGAATTAAGGTTCATTGTGTATTAAGACCAATTAGTCTACCATAATTCCCCTGATGCAAGTGAATCCACCAAATCCACATTCATCGACCTTAATCATCCTTCATTCACTTCTATCCACCATAATCCACGAAAGTCCTCCTTTATGCACCCTAATCCACCTTCATCGACCTTAATCTACTCTAACCGTCCTTAATGCATTTTAATCCTCCTTAATCAACGCTAATGCTCCCCCAATAACTTTCATCAAATATAATCGTCCTTAATTCACCTTAATCCACCCGAATCCACATTCATCTACCTTAGTCCATCTAATACTCCTTTATCCACCCTAATCCTCCCTCATTCGCTTTTATTCACCATAGCTAGCCACAATCCTCCCCAATGCACCTTAAACCTTCTTAATCCACCTTTATCCCTCTTCATGCACTTTAATCCACTATAATCTACTATAATTGTCCTTAATGCACCTCAACGCACCTTCATCCGCTCGAACCTACCTTTACTGGCCTTAATCCAACCTAGTCCTCCTTTATGTATCTTAATCCACCTTCATTCACCCTAATGCACCTTCATCGACTTTAATCCACCTTAAACCTCCTTAATACAACCAAATTCATCTTAATCCAATAACTAATCAATAATTTGCTAATCATTAATCATCTCTTATACGCGGCTGCACATGCTTTGGTTCGCTTCCCGCCTTCCTTCGGTCACGTGATATTTTCTGTGGCTCACAACGGGACCTTGAAACAGAGGTCTGAGGCTTTCGCCTGATGAGCCGCACACAAAAGGATGTGTCACAAGCAATACTAGATCAGCCGCATGAAATAAAGCATCTGCTGATGTGACAGAAAAATTGTCTGGAGTATAGAACTCGCCTCAAAGCTCCCTTTACATCGGTATACCCCGTTCATACGGCTTTAAGAAAAAACTAACCTCCTCGTAAACGTTGCCTCCAGCATTATCGATGCTGTTATTAGCATTTCGCAAAATTTTCAACCCCACTGGGGTGCGCAACTGGCCCTAAATAACACGCCTCGGGCGAGAGCCCAGGAGGAAAAGTGCGCCGTGCGCAGCCGGTGGGCGAGGAGAATCGAGAAGGAAAGCGCCGTGAGGAGGAATGTGTCGCTACTTTCAGATTATCAAGTGGCTTTAGCGTGGGCGTGTGCCATGGATTGATGTATGGATATCCCTATGTTCACGTAAGCTCAACACCGCGATGTTCTATCGAGGTCATTCCTTTTTCTCGCTTCGACAGTGGTTAGAGCGACGCTCCACCCGCATTAATAGCATGATCAGCCGGCTATCAACGGTGGGGTGATAAGCATGGCCTGCAGTCGAACGGAAGCCATCGCCACAAAATCGTGTTGTACCTGCACCTGGTTCCTTGTATGTGCCAAAGTAAAGCTTAGCGAGATTCTTTTTCTTTTTTTTGCAAATAGCAGTAACATGCACAATGCTTATGACGCGTTCATTGTTTTCTAGCTGCGAACTCACCCAGTTCATAGGCCTAGTTTCAAACATCACTTCGCTTGCCTGGAGTCGGCCATGTTGGTCTTGGAGAGGCAGGGACCGTTGCTCCCATCCATGAGGGAGGGAATTCGCTCCATTTAGAGACGAACATAGCGAACATCACCTTTTCTCGCTTAATGGACCAAAGGTCACTGCTTTTTTCCTTAGAGTGTATGTCTGCCTTCGGTCTGTCTTATACTGATGCACGGCTTGCCCTGCGTGAAGTTTTTTGAAGGTGAAAGGGAATTTATGGACCAAGTTTTCAGTCAAGCTCACGACCCTGTTCGCATTAGTTACTGTGAAAGATTTCTTATCTGAGTTCGCTCAAACAACTCTCGATTTTACTTGATACTTTGATCGTTGAAACACAAAAAATAAAGCCTGAGTATCACCCGGAACGCTGTGTATTGATATTGATAGGTGTGTATTAGACAATTACATGAAGCAAGGCTTATAGTTTTGTGGGCAGCATAAATTTCAGGAAACGTTCGCTTATTAACTAAGCAAGCGTGCAGTGACGCATCACAAAAAGATAAACCGCATTCATCGGTGACCACAGAGATTTTCTTGGATAATAGAGAGTTTAACTTGTCCGGTTCCGGTTACCGCAGACAGTCTGGGAATTTTACCTGAGAGGCGTAGGCGTCAACGTGAGTGGGTGCAGCGGTGCAGCCATCTGGTTGCGCAGAGCTCAGCAAGACAAACAAAGCGCTAATATTGCAATAACCAAGTGTATTGGCGTTCTTTGCTGGCCAAGAATTTCGCAAAGGATGTCCCGATTGGCCTCTGTAAAAAATTACAAAAGCAGTGAAGCAGAATACACTTAGTTGATGTAATATTAGCTCTGTCTTTGTGTGGTTCAGCTCTGCCCCACGAGGTGACAGCATCTGTCAAGCCTCTCACGTTCATGCCTCCCGCCGATCCGGTAAAACGCCCAATCCGCCTGCGTTTACCAGAACGGCGGATAAGCTAAAACGCTTTAATGCTGCCGCGATGAGGAGCACTGGGAATGAGGGCCCTGCGTGCTTGTCTCAAAGCGAATGTTCCGTGCTAGCACATTGCATTCGAACTGTGCCGCACCCCTAAAACTCGGCAGATCACATGACCTTGAGCGATAGGCACGCTGTAAAGCAGCTCGCATCAAGCTACCAGCCCTCTCGGCTCACCCTTGCATTCCGATATCTCGCCCTGGCACCCACACCAGATCGCGTGACTTCTAGCAGATTGGCTGGGGCTTAAATAAAATTCCAATGGATTATCGGGTTTTGCGTGCCATGAATACGATCTGCTTACGAGGGACGCCTCTGTGGGTAACTCCGGATTCATTTTGGTGACGTCGATTTTATTTGACTTTCACATAAATCTAGGCGCACGAGTGTTTTTGCGTTCTGCCCCTGTCGGAATGTCGAGCCCGTGACCTCGTAATCAGCAGCACAGCTGGCACAGCGCCGTAGCCACTGCACAACGGTGGCGGCTCTTGCGCGCGAGCTCCATCACACGACATTCAACATTGGGCTTGGGGCTCGACTACGCGCATCAAGCCACGCTGGCTTTCGCCCACCTGCTGCAAGCCACGCGACAACCACCCCATGGCGTACCGGCCCAGTGGGCTTGCTGGGCAGGGTCGCAAGGGCCAGTCAAGCGCCTCGCACTTGGGACAACACAGTGGTCTTCCTTTCCTTCTTAGTACAACGCTGTTTTTTTGTGGTTTTAAAGATATTCTTATGCTTGCATATATGCATTTGCTATATTTATTATTATATTATGAACATGTCATTCTACCAATTTTGGCAGCGACTGTCACTGAAGCAGTTTGAACCTTTAAGATGTAGTTCACCGACGAACACCATCGTCATAAATCTTGCTTTCGCAATAAAGTGGATATGAAATACAAGAAGTTGAATGAAAGAATGACGAGCTTACATGCACGCTGGATGTTCTGAAAACATTTTTGCGCCAGAAAGTTAACACCATGCAAGAAAGTGTGCTCTATTATTTGCTGTGCCTGAACGAAAGTGGATAATAACTGATAAGAAAAACGAAAAACAACTCCACAAGTGTCCACTAATAATTATTCAGATGTCCGAGAAAACAATAGTACGCATTCCTGTGGCCTTGTGTGCTCGCCAATGCATTAAATGCCGCAGCACGAAGATGGTCAAGGAGACGAGAGATAAAAGAGCTAATTGAATTCGTAGTAGCGATATGTTAGCGCAGTTACCCCATGGCCGCCCAAGTAAAGCCATTTTTCTGGCTGCAGTCATGAGCTGCCAAGTTGGAGCTGTTCACAGCATGACTCAAGCCTTTTCTTTATTTTCTTTTGCGCTCTCTGCCTCTTTAGCTGCGGAAAAGGACGCGTAAGTAATGCCATGAAGCCATTTGTTCTCTCTCCCCCACTCGCCGCACTTGGAAGCCACGCAGATGTATTACGCTCCGGTCTGATTTTTGGAGGGTTCATAAACAATGTCAAACTAGTACAGGAAATGCATGAACATATCGTGCCTTCTTTTCTAGTGTGCAAGCGGGTGCGAATCAGTGAATTCATTTAATAATTTCGAGTAATTTCCCCTATGTGGTCCTTGGCGGTACTGTTAGTTGGCTTCTTGTATATATATATATATATATATATATATATATATATATATATATATATATATATATATATATATATATATATATATATATATATATATGCGCTCAATATGGGAGAGGCTGCTAACTTTACCCGTGTATTGAGACTTCGGATTATATATTTATATATAGTGCGAAAGCTGCCGCAGAGAAATGAGCACGAAACGATAGCACCGCCTTTATATTGTTACGGAAGGATGAAAGAAGACAGAGGAAGAAGAAGATCGCGAGGCGCTGGCTGCAGCGTGTTGTTGGTGGTCAGCCATCTTATCTACTCCGACTCATCCTGCATGTATATTCTAAATAGAGTCTCTGCATACTCCCAACATCCCCGTAACATATTGGTGGGAGGTGCGGGGTACCCCGGCTGGAAACGGAGCTCCGCAGTGGGCGTCGCATCACCGTCAGTACCAGGAATGACGGTGAGCACGCAGGATCAATATCGTTGCCGCCTCCAACGTCACAGTCGCCACCTACATCGCTGTCGCCTTCGATTGGGGTTGTGCAACGCAAGAATCCTGGAACTTACAGTGGGACCGATGGTGCCGA
The DNA here is from genome assembly GCF_038994185.2 of Dermacentor albipictus. Taxonomy (NCBI): domain Eukaryota; kingdom Metazoa; phylum Arthropoda; class Arachnida; order Ixodida; family Ixodidae; genus Dermacentor; species Dermacentor albipictus. The sequence continues at coordinate 139,765,142 of NC_091823.1, read as the reverse complement.
CATTGAAGAGTGGCTGGCTATGTACGAACGCTTGAGTGGAATGAACAGATTGGATCCTACGCTTATGCTGACTAACCTGTTGTTGTACCTACGAGGGACGGCAAAAGGTGTGGTACGAAAACGACAAAGAGGAGCTAACCAGCTGGGACCAATGCAAAGAGAAATTGAAAGAGTTGTTCGGCAAACCAGCCGGCCGTAAAATTGCCGCAAAGCAGGAACTGGCCTCCCGCGCCCAATCTCCCACGAAGTCACATCTCTTGAACATGCAGGATGTGCTGGCACTTTGTCGTGAAGCCAATCGCGACGTGACAGAAGCTGAAAAGGTCAGGCACGTGCTTAAGGGCATTGCTGACGACACCTTTAATCTACTCATGTGCAAAAGCTGTTCTACAGTTGATGCCATCATTAAAGAGTGCCGACAATTCGAGCAGGCAAAAAGCCGACGGGTCTTGCAACCATTCGCCAGACTTCCCAATACTGCCGCAACATCAACCTGTGCAGATCAACCCACACAGCAGCATGCGTCGCTATTAGAGGACGTGGTGTGAATCATTCGACCTGAACTGGATGCGATGGCACCCACAGCTCTCTGATCGCGTAGGCCTAATGCTACCACTTTTTCGGTTCCCCTCGTACAAGGCATCGTTCGCCAGGAACTTGAAAACACTGGAGAACATTCTCTCTGCGCTGTCGCCAATTCCAGAGCTAATGAACGTCATTCTACTATGTTCGCTCCACCCCGACGCTTCTCTCCGCGTTATCACAACCCGAATGAGTGGAGGACAGCGGATGACCAGCCGATATGTTTCACCTGTCGCCGCATTGGTCATGTCGCCCGATACTGTCGCCACTCGCGGCCCTCAACACCGCGCATGCCGACCAACCTGAGTCGTTTTAATGGAAATACCCGCAATGTTTCGCCGACCGCCGAGTCTAATAGCGCTGACGACTCTGCAAGGCACACATGGTACAGTCACTCACCATCGCCGCGCGGAAACGAGCCTCGCTCACCGCAAACACGTCGCCTCTTTTCCCGTTCGCGCAGCCACGCCGCCTTTTGCCCCCTGCGATTTTGGTCGCACCCTTTCGGATATCTAAGAAATACAGCCCTCGGAGGTGGCGCTGAGTTGCCTACAACGGCAGCAAATCCTCTGTCTCTGCCTACAAGGAGAAGCGTAATTGACGTTAAAATAGACGGCGTACCTATCCAAGCACTCGTCGGCACTGGAGCCCAAGTTTCTGTGATGAGTACTAGCTAGTAGACGTTGAAAGAAGGTCCTCACCCCAGAAGCTGCCCGAGTGCTTCGTGTGGCCGACGGCGGCGTGCTGGCTGTTCTTGGAATGTGTACTGCGCCTTTAAGTATAACCGGCCGCCCTACTTCTTGTTCTCTTTGCTGTGATACACAACTGCCCTCACGACGTCGTCCTTGGATTAGACATTTTATCTATTCATTCTGCTCTCATTGACAGCGCGATCGGCGTTCTTCAGTTCGAACTGCCTCGACTCGCTGATGCTCCGAGCACCGCCCCACCGCACTTGGGCTCGCTTCACGATGTGCGTATGCCACCCGAGGCAGTTACGTCATTTTGACCGCTCAGCCACAGGTTCCTGACGGTGAATATGTGCTTCGCCCCATCATCGACATGCTTTTGAAACGAAGCGTTGCTGTTCTGCATACGCTGGTCACGGTTACTAATAGTGACGTCGTCCTACTACTTCTCAATTTCAGCCTGTGTCCTCAAGTGATTCCGGCCGGCATGTTCTTGGCCTGTGTTTCTAGTGGTTCCGAATTTGACATTGAGTGTCTGAATGCCGAGAGTGATTTATTAGAGCCAATTGCAGCTCCCAGCTGTGGTTCCTGAACGGATGACCTCGCGAAAATGATTGCACCTTACCTCACCTCAGCACAGGTCATGGGCATACGTTTGCGACTTGAATCGTATAGTGACGTCTTTGATTGCCATGACAGGCCTTTAGGCCAAGCATCTGTTGTTCACCACCGTACAAACACTTGAGACACGAATCCTATTCATCGGTGTCCCTATCGTGTATCGCATGCTGAACGTCGAGTCTTCCAATCATAACTGGACAAAATGCTCCGCAAAGGGGTCATCGAGCCATCAGCCACTCCTTGGGCTTCACCTGTCGTCCTTGTGAAAAGGAAAGGTCGTACCTGGTGTTTTTGCTTCGACTAAAACCACTTAAACAAGATCACACGAAAAATTGTCTACCCCCTACCACGCATCGACGACTTCTTACACTGCTTTCATGGAGCGTTACTTCTCGGTCATTGATCTTCGATCTGGCTACTGGCAGATTTAGGTTGACGAAATGGACCGCGAGAAGACGGCCTTCATCACGCCGGGTGGCTCATATCAGTTCAAAGCCATGCCCTTGGGACATTCGAATGTATGATGAACTCTCTTCTTCGAGGCTACAAAGGCACCACCTGTCTTTGTTACCTTGACGACGTTATTTTCTTTCTCCCACGTTCGGCAGCCACCTTACCCGACTCGCTGCAACTCTTGCGGTTTCCGAAATGCCGGCGTGCAAGTGAACTCCACGAAGTGTCAATTCGGGTGCCGTCAGATTACCGTGTTGGAGCTCCTCGTTGACGCATCCGGTGTTCAACACGATCCGAAAAAAGTTCTCGCCGTACGCAGTTTCCCTCTGCCACGTTCTGCTTCTGACGTGAGCTGCTTCGTCGGCCTGTGTTCTTACTTTCCCTGCTGCGTCAAGAAGTTCGCCGACGTTGCTCAGCCTACGACAAATGTTCTGAAAAAGAACACGCCATTCTCACGGGGCCCGGAGCAGGCTCACGCGTTCGCCACCCTCATCAGGTTTCTGACTACCCCTCCCATACTTGTCCACTTTGATCCATCTGCACCGACTTAAGTTCACACTGACGCAAGCGGCCATGCCATCGGCGCTGTTCTCGTCCAATAGCAGAATGGTACCGAGCGCGTGATAGGTTACGCCAGGCACCTGCTGCCACCTGCCGAGAGAAATGACTCCATCGAGCGGGAGTGCTTGGATTTAGTTTGGGCTGTCGCCATGTTCCGGCCATATTTGCACGTCCGCACGCTTTCTGTCGTTACAGAACACCACCCACTCTGCTGGCTGTCTTCCCCCGGGACCCGGCAGGACGGATTGGTCGATGGGCTTTGAGAATCCAGAAATTTAGATTTATTGTGAGTTTCAAGACTGGACGCCTCCACAAGGACGCTGACTGCCTCTCTAGTCACCCCGTGGATCCCCCTGATCCTTCTGTGCATGATCCGGGGACCTGCATGATGGGTTTTACTGAGATCACAGACATGCGCGCTGAACAAAGCGAAGATACCTTACACTCCATCATCGCCGGAGTGCAATCTGGCTGCACTCATACGTGCTGCATGTTCAGTCTGCATGACGGTATCCTCTACCGCCGCAATATGATCCCTGACGGCCCTGAGTTACTCCTTGTCCTTCCTGGTCATCTGCGATCCATCGCTCTCGAACAACTTCACGATGCACCGACGGCAGGACACCTTGCAGTTTTCCGAACATGCGACTGTGTACGACGCCGGTTCTTCTGGCCAGGTCTCTACAGCTCCGTGCGTTGCTATGTCGCAACTTGCGAATTGTGTTAGCGCCGGAAGAAACCTCCCCTGCCACCTGTCGGACGACTCCATCCAAGTGAAGATCCCTCTGAACCGTTCTTTCGCGTAGGCCTTGACCTGCTTGGCCCTTTTCCGCCGACGACTTGAGGGAATAAGTGGATCGCCGTCGCTACTGATTACGTGACATGCTACGCGATAACTAAGGCGTTACCGACTAGTTGCGCAACCGACGTCACCGATTTTCTCCTGCATGACGTTATTCTCCACCATGGTGCGCCTCGATAGCTGCAGACCCCGGCCGCTCGTTCTTGTCTCGAGTTGTCGACGACCTCCTCCACTCTTGCGCCACTGAGCACAAGCTGTCCACCGCCAACCACCCACAAACTAATAGTCTCACAGAACGCCTCAACCGAAAAATCACAGAGATGCTGTCGATGTACGTCTCCAACGATCACTGCGACTGGGAGGCCACGCTGGCCTACGTGATGTTCGCGTATAGCTCGTCCCGACATGACACCGCAAAATATTCACCCTTTGACCTTTTGTATGGTCGTGACCCCACATTGCCGTTAGACACTATCGTCCCTTCTGTGCCACGTGTTGCAACTGAGTACGCTCGTGAAGTTATCGATCGCGCTGAAATGGCACGTCAAGTCGCCCGATCTCGTTCATTAGCCTCGCAGCATGTACAAAAACAGCGTTATTACCGGTGCCATGGCGGCGTTATGCTACCGCCAGCTGCTTGGGCGCTCCTTTGGTCACCATTTCGTCGGGTTGGTCTCTCGCAGAAGCTTCTCTCTCGCTACACAGGGCCTTATAAAGTCCTAAGTCAAGTTGACGACGCTAATTAAGAGATTTCGCCGCTACAGTTTGATGCATCCTCAAGTCCGCCACCTGCTGACGTCGTGCACATTTCGCGGCTGAAGCCATACTTCGCCCGCAATTCTTCGCCTACCATGCGCCGAGACGGCGCATTACCAGCCGGAGGTCCTGTTACGGAAAAATGAAAGAAGACAGAGGAAGAAGAAGATCGCGAGACGCTGGTTGCTGCGTGTTGTTGGTGGTCAGCAATCTTATCTACTCTGGCTTATCCTGTATTTATATATTGAAAATGCAGTCTTTACATACTCCCAACATCCCCGCAACATATAAAACATTTGTGAGAGTTTGTTACATATTGTCAGGATTGGGGGCTCAATCCCATCGCTCGTGATCCGTTGTCAAGACTAGAGTCCGGCATGATTTCGAAGGTAGGTGGCCCATGCCGTCGTCCAACCTATCCACGCTGAGGACGTTGATGAAGAGAAGGACTGCTTCTCATCGAGAACAAGGAATAAGGGTTTATTTACAGTATTTACATGCAGTTCATCAGTCTAGCATGACTTCGAAAGTACGTCAGTCTAACACGACTGCTTCAGAGAGTGTCTCAGTCCAACATCACTGCTTAAGAAAGTGTGCAGAGCATCCGCACAACACTAGGTCCCCCCCCCCCCCCCTTGATTCCAAGGGGATGGAAACGTCCGTCCAGTCATTGTAAACACGCCGCCTCTCTCTGGGACGGCTTACACTGACACACGCACATACACACACGCACAGGTTCACGGTCCGGTCTGGAACCGATGTCACACCGACTTCGTAGAACTCGGCGCTGACCCTCGCAGCGCGCCCGGGTAGCCATTGTCCTGCATCTTGGTCGGCGTGTGGGAAGGGGTCCCCGGCTACTTTCCCGCGGCAACTCTCCCGCTCGCGGCCGACCCGGTTGGCGGTGTCGTGTTGCGGCAAAAAGCCTGCTTTATCGAACCCATTGAGTCACAATGGTGACGAGGCTAGACCGTAACGGTGGCGTTCCTTGAAAGTTGACGCCGCCGTCGTCGCAACTGGCTGCCAACACTTGCACCTCAGTTGGGCCGTTCTTAACAGCGCCTCCATCACCCGGAAAGTCTCGACTGTCCAGCGCTGATAACCGCTGAGCAGGAAGAGAAAGGCTGGTGGCCAGGGGGTGATGTAGGCTCGCAGTAACCACTTGTGTAATGATGTCACCGCCCCAAAACATCCAAAAAGGACCGGCAACTGCAAAATGAACCCCACAACACGGCTCTGCGCCGAGATGACGTACATTGGCTCTCACTTTAGACCCGCTAGGCTTCAAAAAACATAAGTGCAGAAACAAAAAATGCTGCATTTTGCTATGCCAATTTTTGAAGCAATTTCGTGCTGACAAATTCAGCAATCATGGAGAGAATCCTGCTAAATGAGAGTGGATCTTCTTTAACAAAATTAACGCTAGTAACCCTAAAATTTAGGCGGGACCCTCAAACGCAGAATGCAAATTAGCCTGCTCAAACCATCCGCATCGCTATGCAACTTTCCCTTCTTATATCTAAAGGAGAAGTTGTAATCTTGGAGAGTGAGGCTCCATCGGAGCAAGCGTCTATTTTTGTGTGACATTTGATTGAGCCACGTCATAGGACAGTGGTCGGTTTTGAAGATGAACTTCGCTCCGTACAAGTAACATGACAACTTCTGGGCGGCCCAAACTAAACAAGCGCATTCCTTCTCTGAAGCGCTGTAGGCTTCCTCTCTTACATTTAGTTTACGGCTGGCATAGAGGATAGGATGCTCCTCGTTATCGTCGCCGACCTGACTAAGTACCACGCTCATGCCTCTGTCACTTGCGTTGCAATGAACTATGAATTCCTTTGTGTAGTCTGGCACGCGAAGCACAGGACGAGAAACCAATAGCGTTTTCAAAGTTTGGAAAGCGTTCTCTCTTTTCTTATCCCAGTGTACGCTACTCGGTGTTCCCTATCGGAGAGCGTCCGTTAATGGACATGCCATTTGCGAGTAATTTGGAATGTACCGTTGATAGTACCCCACAAGTCCCAAAAATGAACGAAGGTCTGTTTTCGTGCGCGGCTGAGAAAATTCTCCAATCGTAGCTATTTTCAGCTCGGCCGGCCGTCTCGTGCCTTGGCCGATAACGTGGCCCAGATAAGTTACCTGCGAACACCCAAATCCACACTTTTCCGCTTTCATCGTTAAGCCGGCTTCCTCAACCGTGAGAACACCTGTTTGAGGTGCGATACGTCTTGTTCCCAGCTGTCCGAAAAAATTGCTACATCATCCAGATATGGCAAGGCGAACTCCTGCAAGTCTTTTAGGACAATATCCTGTAAATTAGAGAAGGTAAACGGCGCGTTCTTCAGCCCGAAGATGAGTGTGAGAGGGTGAAACGTGCCTACAGGTGAGATGAATGCGGCATAGCGGCTGGCACTTTCTGAAAGGGGAACTTGCCAGTACCCCCGTACGATATCTATAGTTGAAATGTATTTAGCAGCGCTAACCGTTTCAATTCGTTCGTGAATGTTGGGTATCGGGTACAGCTGATCCCTAGTGATGGCATTTAACTTCCTGTAGTATACACGCGGACGAGGGTCCTTTTTAGAGGTTTCTACCAATATTAGAGGTGACGTGTAGTCACTCTCAGCGGGCTCAATAACTCCCAACTCTAGCATGCGCTATATTTCTGCCTCCATAACCTTTCTCTGTCTTGGAGACACCCTGTAAGGCTTCGATCTTACTGGTTCGGCTGATGTCAGCTCTATTTGATGCGTTATAAGTTCGGTTCTACCCAGCCGATCGTTGAATCAGCCGAGATATTCCCCTAACACCTTTTTAGCTCATCTAGGCGCTCGGGTCTTAGAGCGTGCGAGCTTACGGAATGTTTTACTACTTCTTCTGGGCCGATTTCAGAGTTGGAGGTGGCCCTATACTCCTTAAACTTGGTACTAGCGCCATCCTGCTCTTTGATGATATAGCTAACGACTCCGCTCAGCTCTATATGCGGCTTCATCAAATTGCAGTGATATATACTCACCTCTTTCCTGCGACCGGGCATTTTCAGAGCATAGTTAGTATCTGAAAATTTGTGCAACACTTTAAACGGCCCGTACCAGTGAATTTCCAGCTTTTTCTTTCTTGAGGGTTTGAGGATCATTACCTGGTCTCCGGCGTTAAACGTACGAAGCCTCGCATTCTTGTCGTAATAGAATTTGGCGTTCTTTTGAGCTACTCCCATGTTCTTTCCGACTAGTTCTTGAGTTGCGCTTAGCCTTTCCAGCAAAGTTAGCACGTATTCAACCACTGTTGGACTCTCTCCTCTTTCTTCCCACATCTCTCTTAACATTCTCAGTGGAGAACGGTGTATCCTCCCATACACTAGTTCTGCTGGCGAGAACACTGTCGCTTCATGTGGAACCGTTCGCAAGGCAAACAAAGCTGCCGGCAGACAGTTCTCCCAGTCCTCCTTGTGCTCGTAACCGAGCGCACGCAAAACTCGCTTACGCACTGAATGCCACCTCTCTACACTGTTTGACTGACGGTGATAAACAGAACTGTGTATTAACCTTACGCTGCACTTTTACAAGAATGAGGAAGTCAGTGCGCTCGTGAATACTGACACTTGACCTGCCTGAATTTCGGCTGGAAACCCAACTCGTGCAAACACTGTCAAAAGCGCGTCTACTACTTCGGTGGAGCTGAGCTCTTTTAGAGGGATTGCTTCTGGAAACTTTGTAGCCGGAAACAGCATGGTAAACAAGTACCTGTAGCCCGATTTTGTTTTTGGTAGGGGCCCCACCGTGTCTATTACCAGTCGTCTGAAAGGCTCTGTTATTAAGGGAACTACCTTCAGGGGAGCTTTCCATGTCTCTCCTGGTTTACCAGAGCGCTGGCAGCCGTCGCATGATCTTACAAAGTTTTCTACGTCCTGGAAACAGCCAGGCCAGTAGTATTCCATAAGCAATCTTTCCTTTGGTTTGTTTATGCTTAGGTGGGCGGACCACCCATTTCCATGACAGAGACTCAAAAGGTCCTCCCTATACCTAGTAGGTATGACTAACTGATCTAAAATCCTACCCTTTCAACCTCTGTAGTGCCGATACAACAATCCTCCTCTCTCATGTATCTTCACGGTGCGCCTAGCAATGCCTTCTCTAGCTGTGTGATGTAACTTAGCTAAGCTCTCATCAATCTTTTGCTCGGCTGCCAGTGACTCTCTATCCACACGTAAGGGCGTAAGAGCTCATCAAAGTTCTTTGAGGCCGGTGATAATAACGACCCTGTCTCGCTTGCGTTTCCGTCAGCTTGCTTTTCCTGCAGGCTTGAACTTTGACACTCTAGTGATACGCTCTCATTGAGCTGGTCAGCTGGCAGGCTCCCCTCGACTGATTTTTCATCCCTCGAGCCTAGCTCGGATCCGGGTATTGAAGTTATCCCCTTTTCTGCTTCCGCTGGACCAGCTTGTGCATGTTCAGCGGAAAGCGACGCGATTTTACGAGCTTCGCCTCACGTCAATGCCTGTAATATGCCCTCTTCCAGTTTAAACCCTTTGTCACGCAGTAACTGATTCGAACGATTTGAAAAGATTTAAGGGTATTGCAGTGACAACAATTTTGAAACTGCAGCCTCAGTCTCTAGCACCCGGAATGGTCCACTGATTTTTACTTTGGCCATGGGCAGACACACGTTGTGTTTTACAGCCTGTTTGGTCCATGCTACTTCTCCTGTGAAATCATCTACCGTCACGTAGGACGGATGGACAGTGTCCATCATAGCGGCAATGTCTCTTCGCACTCGGCATGGTTTGCCATTAATTTGCAGGTCGTGAAGATATGTACTTAAAAGTTCCATATTCTCGTCTTTTTCCTCCACGTAAGAGAAAACTACAATAGGCTTCGCGCAGTTTACAGCTATATGTCCCAGTTTGTGGCATTTATAACAGCGAATTGGTCTAAAAGATTCGAATTTTCTTTTCTGTTCTTTTTGAGCGGTTTCTTCGGTAGGTTTCTCCTCACTCTTTTCTGCGGGCTTTTCTTCCACGTCTACAGGCTCCGATCGTCTAATCTGCGAACCCTTTTTGAATGGAACGAGTTTCCGCGGTTGATATCGACCATCCCAGTTTCCGTCCTCGGCGTACAACTTTCTACGCGTTGCGTACTCTTCGGCTAATTCAGCTGCCCTTTCCACAGTGTTTACATTCCCTCTGTCTTGCACCCAGTTTCACAGCTTGGGGGATGCTTTTGTAAAACTGCTTTAGGCACATGCATTCTTTGATCATGTCTCTGCTGTCGTACGCTTCCGTGCTTTTCAGCCACTCGATTAGGTTGGCCTTTAAGCTGTATGCGAACTCCGGATACCACTCGCTATCTTTCTTGCCTGTGCTCCTAAACCTTTGCCGAAAAGCTTCGGCTGAAAGGCGGTATTTCTTCAGGAAACTAGTCTTAACTTCTGCATAATCGTATGCATCCTGTGCACTCAGTCTGGCGATTACTTCCACCGCCTCACACGGCAACATAGACAGCAACCGCTGGGGTCATGAACTCAGGCGGAAGTTCATCTTCTCGCAAGCCCTTTCAAAATTGCTTAGGAACAAGCCTATGTTGGTTCCGAACTCAAATGGCTTTAATAGCCTGTCTATGCGGTACGATTCTGCCTCGCTTGATCGTCCCAGAGCGCCTTCACTTCCTTGAGAGAACTCCAAACGTTTGCTTTCAAGTTCCCGTTGCATTTTTCTTAACTCGCGATTCCTATCGCGTCTTACCCCCTCTCCCCCTTCTCTCTCTCTCTCTCTCTCTCGTTTTTCTATGTTCCGTTCTTCTCTTTGTCTTTCCCGTTTCCCTCTCTCTTTTAGGAGTTCCAATACCATTTCAATGTCTTCCTCACTGGCCTGTTCGGAAATTAGCTCCAATAATTCCGATTTTAGCTTTTCCTTGCGTACATGTAGGCCCAGTTCCTCACCAACAATCAACAATTCGTCTCTCAGCAGTTTCTTTAACTCCATGATTGCTGCTTTACTGCCTTGATTCTGCTCTCTAAATCTAGCTAGGAAAACACAACCTAGCTAACACTCAACAATCTAGCTTCCCTGCTGTTCTAAACAGAGCAACCACAAAATGAAGCCTAAAGAGTCAAAGCAAGAACCAATCACTCACCGCAGACAGAGCACCACGTCGCAAAGTCCATCCCACTGCTGCCACCAGTTGTCAGGATTGGGGGTTCAATCACATCGCTCGTGATTCGTTGTCAAGATTGGAGTCCGGCATGAATTAGAAGGTAGCTGGCCCATGCCGTCATCCAACCTATCCACGCTGAGGACGTTGATGAAGGGAAGGACTGCTTCTCATCGAGAACGAGGAATAAGGGTTTATTTACAGCATTTACATGCAGTTCATCAGTCTAGCATGACTTCGAGAGAAAGTACGCCAGTCTAACACGACTGCTTGAGAGAGTGTCTCAGTCCAACATGACTGCTTAAGAAAGTGTCTCGAGCATCCGCACAACAGCGGTTTATAAACACTCGGTCCCCCGTTGTTTCCAAAGGGATGGAAACGTACGTCCAGTCATTGTAAACACGCCGCCTCTCTCCGGGACGGCTTACACACACACACACACACACACACACACACCCAGGTTCTCGGTCCGGTCCGGAACCGGCGTCACACCGACTTCGTAGAACTCGGCGCTGACCCTCCCAGCACGCCCGGCTAGCCATTGTCCTGCGTCTTGGTCGGTGCGTGGGAAGGGGTCCTCGGCTACGTTCCCGCGGCAACTGGCCCGCTCGCGGCCGACCCGTTTGGCGGTGTCGTGTTGCGGCAAAAAGCCTGCTTCGTCGAACACTTCGTCGAACTAGACCGTAACGGTGGCGTTCCTTGAAAGTTGACGCCGCCATCGTCGCAACTGGCTGGCAACACTTGCACCTCAGCTGGGCCGTTCTTAACAATATCTGGGCTAGTGTTTTTAAGAAAAGAGTCTTTATAAAAATTGCACTGTATGTGTTCCTGCGGTCCTTTTTGTCTTGTGCCCAATATATGTTGCATTTTACACGTAGTTACGGCGAACTTATACCAAATAGACGCTCATGCAATCTACCCAAATGAATTCTTATGTTGAAGCTCAATGAATACCGAAGTTTTGGATCTTTCATGTATGCGGAACGAAAACATCTGTTCTCGGTATCATTAACTTGTCATCTTATTTGCTTACAATAAAGTGTGCAACCTATGTTATTATGTATAACGAAAATGCAATGCTGCACTCGAAACTTTGCACTGGAAAGGAAAATTGTTCCTTGAGAATAGTCGCTGTGGTGTTAGGTGTTGGTTCATTGAGTCTTTTAAGCACACTTAGCTTGAAGTGCAGGAATGTGAAAAATATAAGTCGCTAAAAGGAGAATGTTTCTTGCGTATTAGTTCCAGTAATCTCTAACATGGGAAACTGTACTACGGCTACTACGGCTACTAAGCTTGGTTGCTATAGAGACCGGCCTGAAGTGCACCGAAGGTAGTTAGAAAGCACCCCAGTATAAGGAACCAGGCATTTTTGTTTTGCTCTTAGAGCATCTGAATGCTTCACGAGGAACTTTTTTTAAGAAAGCGGTATAACGACACAACCATCTTCATAACAACACTACTTTACTTCGAACACGTTATCGCTTTCTAATTCCGCAAAAAATCTTCAGAAAGCGATAGAGCTTGTTCTCGAGAATGGCAGAATACTGAAATATTCTGCCAGTAAATTCCCATCTTATCAAAATGAAATATTTCGCAATATATAGTAGGCCTGAAAAATAAAAATAATCTAGTTTAACAATATACAAGAATTGATGGAGGTCCTCTGAAACCGGGGATGACGGGTGGCCTGGGTAAAGGTGACATCGTCAATGTCACCTTTCATTACTGTCAATGTCAATTCATTACTAGCAGAAATGCCTGCTACCAACTATATTAAACACGTTTTACGGCAGGAATATTCAGCTAGGATTATTTGCTGGCAGGTAATTTGTTGTAACTGTATAATAGGCTGCCCTATTAAAATCTATATTTGGTTTTGGTTCACTTTTGTTTGATGTGTTTGATGTGCTTCACCTCGCTGTGATCATTTATCAAGGAATTACCGGGAGTCACTTGTTCAGCACCGATGCCAGCTTATGTAATACAATGGTTCGGGATTGACTCCCGTTATTCTTTCAAAGTATTAGCGCATTTACAACTGCAGTCGGTCAACAACAAGTGGCAGTGATGATTTCGTTGTCTGATGTCTGAATGATCTGACAATGATCTGAATGTCTTTTCTGCCCTGCAGGAGCAACGCCGACAGCATCTGGTGGCTCTGCCTCTCGGCAGCCATCGTTCTCTTCTTGGTCACCGTGTTTGTGGTGTCATTGGTGATGTTCAGTGGAGGTAAGAGAATGAAATGGGCGCCTCCATGGAGTGCTCTCTTGTGCAAATTGAGGATAATGTGGATTTTTCTTTCACGCGTATCAGTTACAATAATTTTATGCTTAGCAGGTGCAATTGCCCTGCATTTCACGAGGTCATTTAAAGTAGCCGCATTAATTAGGTTCTTTTAAATTTTGTGTGTAGTGGCGAAACCATCCTAGTATTGCGATGCAACTGGCATGTCGCACAAAATGCAGAAGTATGAAGCAGCAAGAGGAGCTTCAATGCATACGTGGAATGATTAAAGATAAAAACCTATCGCCTTTGAGAACCACCAGAGAGTATTCGCGAGCTTGCAAGATGTGCGCGCGACACACGTGGAAAGTTTTTTTCGGATAAGTCGGGGGGGGGGGGGGGGGGGCACTGCTCGAGTTTCCAGCTCCGGTAAGAAAGTCTCAACACACAAAGTAATAAGTAACTCATTGATATAAGATGTCAGCACACACAGGCGCTTCCGAATACATAAATACGACTCACGGCTTTGCTAAGGCTGCGAAATGTGACAGAGACTGCATGAACAAAGAAAATAGATAGGACATGCGTACTGCTCAAAACGAAGGTTTTATTGGAGGGAGACGATTATTTACACGATAAAAGTATCTCCGCATTCCTGCTTTGCCCTGAAGTTGCTCAATGTTTCTTTGTTTTGGGCATTTATATATAGAGAGCGACGAAAAAAAATGTAGAACGTGCATAGTATGCAGCTGGACGTGCGTTTGTTTATTCTCCCTGCCTTTTCACACTTATGTCTCTTAGAAAATGGAGAGGGCTAAAATACCCGATTGTTCTGGGCGATGTATTCCTTGTGGCAGCGCACGTGGGAAATGCTGAATCACTGCGAAGGCCGATACTACCGAATTGTTTTTAACAAATCGCTTTTTTCATGTGCTTTGAAGTGCACGCTGGCATGGCTGAAATAAAGCTATCGAATTGTGAATACGGAAGTGGACACATGGTGCCACGTTTCTAGTGCGAAATCTCAGATACACGTCCCCATGATATGTCGGAAGACCTGACGTACTGGCGGTTTGATTTAATACACTTCTGCATTGCGAAGGAGAACGTCTAAGCGAAAACGAAATGTAGCAGAGGAATATACTTCACCACAGAATCTCCCCGCGCCTGTTTATTACGTGCGATGTAGTTGGCACTCCTCGAGAATAAAAATATCGAGTGCTGGCTGACGTCGATTTGAAAACGACATAATGCGTAAGAAAGCCAGTAGAAAAGTTTTTTTGAGAAATCCCGAAAAATATATAGAGGTAAATTTTTTGCAGTAAAATTTCCGACCACCAACTGTTGCGAATATTTACCTCTTTAAATAGAATGAACTACTTTCATTGAATACTAAATTTTCGCCGAAATCATTGAGCTTTTGGATTGTGAAACTGTCAGAACATTCCAATTTATCCTTATTTTTGTAAAAAGCGTTGTCGCACTTTTTTTTCTGCTCGCGTTATAGGCAATGACTGCGCCGACTGCACCACCGAGGACGCCGACGCTCGCGGCGGCTCTGACACAAGCCACCCGGTTGTTTACAAGAAAAGTATGCACTGCTTATGTCTCCGTAACACAAACAATGTGCTTATAAATAAAAAGAGCCAACAGTAAAGCAACTGCTTTATAATGATGTATTCATGGATATTCTTTCATATGCGAAACCTTTGCAAAAGAGCTAACAAAAACAAATTACATCAGTCGCTCAAATTTTTAACTGACTAAACTTTCATTCTTCGTTAGCACATAAATCATAGACGAGCTTCGCCGCTGATTACTCTCATGAGGCAATTATTATTGTACTTACTGAAAATATTCTAATTTTGCTGCTGTTACTGTTCGTTCACTGTTCCACGTATGTGACGCAGTTGAGCATTGTTTCGTATTATGCAAGTGTGTTGTTATTTACGTGTAGCTTAAATAGCGTTGTTTTGTATTTTTTTCTACGCAAAGCGCTGCGTAGCATTGGTGATGTGTTATGCTTTCGTTACATTTCCACCAAGGGTTGTATGTGCGTTCCATAATGACAAATGCGCTTTACTAAGCTTCACTGCAATGCATTTATGTAATGCGGCGGAAGCATTTAGCCTACGAAAATCAATATGCCAGTAGATGGAGGCCATCGGAGAGCACCTGAGGTAATTATCGAGGTGGTGGGGAGGCCATAGGATATACAGAGTATGCAAAGGGCATTGGGGGGATCAAAGACTGGACGAGAGAAGTCCGTGAGTTGAGGCCCAACAAGATTTCGGCTTTGGGGTCCCCGTTGAATTTTTCGCGTCCTGGGTATGCCTCTGCCAAAGTATACCAAATATTCACACCTTCTTTTCCGTTAGGGCTTGCGCCTATTTTTAGTTTTCTTCACGATGCTAAAGCCTTTACGGAAGGCGTATAAGACCCTTGTCGCATTTTCGCCCTTATGACTATGATGTGAGCTTTGCGATGGAGCCAAAGTGAGGTATATTTTACCTTTAACTTAAGGGCCTCGGGAATCATGGCCAGACGCTCGACTCTCTCGCGTTTCCCGTTGTTGTTTCGCCTTACTGACTGTTGCGTCTCCTGGAATTCGGCTTCATTCTTTGCTCGTGTGGTAGGGGAAGGCCGTGCAGTGGCGCAGTACAAGAAATGATGTGACTGTTGCAGTTGCTTCCGACTGTTAGGTTGACAGAAGCATCTTCCTCGTGTTTGCCAAAACCAAAGGTCCCTGGAGCGAAATTCGGGGACCTTCTCCTGAGAACTTTTGCTTCTGAATAGGTGCTTTTGCCCAGATAATACGAAGGCTGACGTGCTTTGCTACCCTGTTTAAGCACCTCTTAAGGCTACACCCCATGAGCGCGATTTTGTGCGCGACAGCGACGAGCGACGGCTTCGAGCGACGGATTGGGTTGTCGCTTAAACAGATCGCTCGGTCTTGTCGCGCGATCGCTCGGTTCTTCAAATCTAGAATTTGTCGCTAGTCGCCCGGAAGTGCTATGAGCGAGCAGCCAATAGCGCGAAGCCGGAACTGGACGTATATAACTCAAGTACTTCCGATTATCGCACGGAACGAGCAAACGATTGAATTTTTATACATGCAAAGATAAGAACCTACTGGAAAACCTTCAGATATATTTTATGCTGCTTTTTACAGTAAAACACATCAACTTCGGTTAATAAAGCACGCGTCACGCTAGTTTCGGCGCCTATATTGCTGCCCTCAAACCGGTAACACTGGGGAGACGTCGCTCGAAGTCATCGCTCGCATGGGGTATCACTTGTAGGCGACGAGCGAACGCGACATCCATCTCCATCGCGTCGCTTGTCGCTCTCGCGCGCAAGATCGCTTGCATGGGGTTTATACTTTAAACTATCGTGCAAACGAGAGCGTAGCGGGCGATACAGAGTCCGTAAATGCGAAGCGGAAATTTTTTTGCAGTCAGTGGGTGACCCGTGTCACTGGGCTGCACGTAAGATAAGCCTTGCCATTATATGGTGCGTCTGCGGTGCGCTCGCCATTTGACCAGCGTCGTCGGTGACGGGAGGCGATGTTTAAAGTACGTGACACTCTGCGCATGCTCCGCCAATAGCCATCAACACGAACTTCAATATAACCTGCAAATGGATCTTGTATAATAAACGAATTGGCAGCAACAACGTGCCCCTAACAATTGGTCTGCAGCTGCTAAAGCGGCATCTACCCAACCTCCCCACCCCCCTCCTCTCGCTGCGCGCCAGGTCGCACCCCTCCCTTTGGCAGGAACCCTCCGTGCAAGGTCTGGCGTGAAGCACAAGAAAAACGACGAGTACTGCGCAATTCGTAGGGCGAAAATGGTTCAATATTGCAGCAATGTTTCCAAGGAAAAAGTAAACATCGTATATCCAATGCGTGAATCAAAGGGATAATCTCGTTGTTATGAGCGCAGTGCTATTGCTCGGCGTAACGAAACCTGAATGGGAGTGAGGCTGTTGCGGAGTATTTACCTGTCGTAACGTAGTGCAGCGCGGCTACAGGTACAAACGAAGCAAAGTCAGCATCAAGAGAAAGGCAGATCTGGTTTCATCTTTTCCTTCCCCATAGCCGGCGCAAGGAAGGACCGACGTGTGCATGAGCAAGGAAAATAAATTCACTACTTTCCAGCTTTTTTGCTGGTACAAATCGAAGTCTCCTTACATGAGCATAAAGAAGCTTTTATTTATCCTATGAAAAGGTTCGGGAGTTTCTAAGCGGAATGTCTAATAACCGAGCTTGAGTTTGTGCGAAGGTGTCGATATGTGACATTGCTGTTGCACTGTCTTGTAGAGGAACATCACCTGCAGAACTGCGGAGACTTAGCACACACAAAATAAATGAACGACAAATCACGCGCCGTAGGGCTTTTACCGCGAGCAGTCTGCGCACCACGCACAAGGGGACGCCACGGGCGCGCTGCCATCGAATGCCTTCTCAGTCTGGAGTAAGCAGGCTTCAGCCGCCGCCGGCTGCCCCATTAACTTTCCGCCGAGAGGCCGGGGATCACTTAGCACCAGGACACTACTCATTTAAAAAGTGGAAGACCAGAAGGAAGGCGTGCTTCATCGTGAACTGCAAGGAAAGTTAATCAGTGGCTTGAAGGCGTGAGAGGAGACTCCGCACGAGCTTTAAACGTGTCAACTGTGCCAGGAGTGCCCGTGTTTTCAACCGTTCTCCATGCGCACCTTTCCGCAAAGCGAGAACAACAAGCTAAACCACCAGCGTTAAATAGCCAATTAGCGGCAATGATCGGCAATTGATCGCTTGCAATTACTGAGAGGCTAACGCTGACTACAACGACAACAACACCGTTACGGTCAGCACGCCTGGAACTAAATATTACGGATTGTTGAAGTTCGTTAAGGATACAAGTCAGCGCTGCGTCTTCCGAACGCAAGTGTGACTGACCTACTCGAGCAACTTATCTTTCCACAGAAGTGAAGTCAAACATCGAAGAAGCGTTGGGCAACGCGAGTTTTCCTTCCGCACCGTGAAGCAAAAAGCAGGCGGGAATTTGCTCTGCCACTTGTAACATTTATTTCCACGCGTAAACGACTAAATCGTTACCGGAGCTGTAAATAATCCGAAAACCTCCATCAAAGAAAGCTGTCTGTTCAGCAATGATGGAAAGTATAGCACTGTCGTGAATCAACCATCGTGGTGCGAGCATGCAGGCCGCAAACAGGCATTTTCTGTGTGCGCACACCCGACTTTTCCCGAGCGGAGTTGTTGCACACACAGTAAACGAAACAGTTGCACAGCCGTAACTGCCTCACCTATTTACCACAGTAAAGGCTAAACGATATAGGGTAAAAAGGAAGGTCATGCTCCTACAATCATTGCCTTCAGCCGGTAAGCTTCCTTAAACTAATAATGCACTATGTGGGTGCCCACAGGTATGATGTTGTAAAATGTCTGATAATTTCTGTAAAATGTCCGTACTAAATGACTAAGACAGTTCGATGTTTTTGTAAGAAGGCGGGCGTGGGCAATAACCAAGCTGAAAAAAAGGCAACAGCAAGAAAAAGAATGACATCAATATATAACAGCAGGAGAAGCCAATGCATGGCCAAATGTACTGATGTTAAATGACAGATATCGTGGAGATCTGCAGGATAAGAAGATTTTAACATTACTGTGCACGGATAGGGCTCTTCAACGTCTCCCTGCGTGATTTCATCTTGAAATTCACCCCGTACTTCTGCATAAATCGGGACTGCACTTTCTTCTTACACTTTTTGCCACATGCATGTAGATCGGGGCAGTAATTGTATTGTAGACTGCAGCAACAGTGCCATTCTTGTGACTGCAGCTCAAGTGCAAACATTGTTTATTCTAGTTATGCTCATTGATTTGGCAGCGTTGCTCGCTCAAATGATATCGTATGATTTGAATGTGCATCAAAGCCGCGCAAGCACATATTGAACTAGTGCTAGCCTGTTTAGGTTCATTTAGTGTTGCTGATAAGACGTCAGAAATATACCCATATCAACCTTTCAGCTTTCTGGTGAGGTGGATTTGGTGACGTGCTATGATTGTACAGGGAACTGCAGCAATATTTCGAAGGCACTTGAACGCGCGATAATAAATGCTCTGCTGAGCACACATTGAGGCAGCTTTCTATTTACGCGGCTTATGCCGGCCTAAAAAACTCACATTATCGGCGCGATGCCTTCGATTGTAAAAAAAACAAACTAATTTATGCATTTTTCTAGCCCGCTGCTTCCCGTGGCTCAGTTCTCTTTTGGTTGAAGAAAAAGTTACGCTGGAGAAGGGACCGGGTGTATCCAAACTGCCTATTTCAGACCCCGACAGCATAAATGAATGTGAGATATCGCCGCCCTAATACAAAAACATTTCACCCAGCTAACTCAGAGCCTTCTGTGTCTTTGACAGCTGAAAGAGAGGATTTCGAACTGGCAAAATAGCTCTGTGGTGATGGAATTGTTTTTCTAATCTTGAGGATTCAATCCCGGCAGCGGCGGCCACGTTTGGATGTGGGCGAAATCCCAGAACGGCCCTGTACTTGCAAATTAAACAGCCCCATATGGTCTAACATTGATCAGGAGGCGTTTTTAGAATAGCTACTAGGTACGGCGGGGCGTGGCACTTTTGACGGAGCTCGACGTTTCTGCGCAGGCGCGAGTTAGATCGGGCGCGAGTGAGAAAATCTGGGGGCTTTTGCTCCTTGAATATATGACTCAGCCTAGGCACTACGGATGAGGTTTCTTAGAGTGCGTTGTATTCTTTTGTCCCCTAGACATGCCGGCATTGCGGAGTGCGGTCGAGTTGGTTTATACGCTCCGCCGCTGGCTGCCCGCGCGGTCAGGCAGTGGGCTCGGATACCGCTTGGTGACCTGAAGAGGCAATGTTCTGACTGATGTTGCCTAAGTCGCGGGTCGCTTTTTTCATCGCGGTGATAGATCGGATTTTTTACAAGCAATGCTCCAGGAGGGCACATGTAACCGGCACAAAGAGGCCTCAGGAGAGCACCCGAGGTTATATTAAAGCAGGCGTCGCAACATCTCCGGGGCACCCAAGCGGTAGCGGGGGGATCAAAGCTGGAAGCAGGGTGGCCCGTGGGTTGGGGCCGCAGAGGCCGAAGCGCGCCAGGGGGTATTCGCATAAAAAATTGGCTGTACGCGATAGCGGACAGCCCATCTTATACTCCCCTGGCACGCGCACGTCTCTGCAAGCCCCAACCCATAGACCAGTCCGGCTTTTAGCTTTGATGTCCCCGTTGCCGCTTTGGTGTCCTGGAGGTGCCACCAATAATGCGAAATAATGACACCTTGTTTTCATTAGTAAAAACATGATCGAATAAATATAATGGCCTCGAGCCGCCAACTTGCGGATATAATTGCCTCAAGCCGCCAACTTGCGGTGGTAAGTTCAGCACTACCGCGCCCCGCGACTTCTGCCGGCACGCCTAGGGACAAGCGCATACAACGTGCGCCAAGAAACTCCTCCGTAGTAGCTAGGCAGAGTCGTATTTTCAAGCAGCAAGACTCCCTACATTTCCTGTCTCGCACATGCTCTTACTCGCGCGTGCGCGCAAACGTCCTTCGTGTCCGAAAGTGCCACACCCCGCTGTACCTACAAGCAGTTGGAAATACGCAAGTTTTGGCTTTTTGGTACATATCCAGGAACATCAGAGTAACCACAAAGTAATAGCGCAAGACCGAGACACGGATAGAGAAGATGAGACAACAAATAAACATTCGTTGAAAGCGATTGTGTGTTTCATCCCCTTCTGTCCCTGTTTTTATTTTGTGCAATTACTCTGTCATCAGCTTAAAGTGTCCAGAGTGGTAAGATAGGAAATACTTTTATGCAATAAGAAAGGGGACCGTGCTAGGCGAAGGAGGGCACAGAGAGATATGTCACAACCAACAGGGACTAGTGAAGACTTCAAACACTTTTTGATGAAGACACACCAGCAATATAAATGCGATAAATAGATCACTGATTGTGAAACGCGCGAAAACAAACAAACTTGAACGCGAGTTATACTCAGCCAGTCACACACGAAAGAAAACGTTATTAATAGGTGAAAAACAACGTCAAAGCGCTGAAACCAGACCACCCATATCCCATCACTTTCCATAACACAGTGTATGCCAATCGAAGAAACGTATTAAAAAGAAGCTTAAAACCAACAAACTAAGTTTAAGTGTCGAAAGAATTACCGCCACGAAAGGAAAATGCCTTGTTTGCATTGTCATATATGAGAATATTATCGGCTAAAGCAGACACCTGGCTTTCGAAGCAGTGCATTGATCTGAGCTCTCTGCTTTGCGTTTTACATTTTGTTGCTTAGTAACAGCAAGCACCACAAAAAAGCCAGACCAAACGGTTTCAAGTTCTACTGAAGGCAGCACATCAGACGCCATGTCTAGCCTTTCTTCAGATGTCGAGACCAATTCCACGGAGGAGCCGACAACAATGAACCCTGCACGTGAGTACTGGCCGCACGAAGTGATTGCCTTCCTTAACCATATGGCCTGTAGCTATTCTGACATTCTAGTCTTATCGTAGCATGAATGGTAAACAAAGTGCTCAGTGGCTATGGTGTTGGGCTGCTGAGCACGAGGTCGCGGGATCGAATCCCGACAACGGCGGCCGCCTTTCGATGGGGGCGAAATACGAAAACTCCCATGTACTTAGATTTAGGTGCACGGTAAAGGACCCCAGGTGGTCAAAATTTCCGGACTCCTCCACTACGGCGTGCCTCATGATCAGAAAGTGATTTTTGCTCGTAAAGCCCCATAATTTTTTCCATGGTAAACAAAGCAACGTTAGCTGAGGTTTCAGGCCTCTGCAAACCTTGACCGTTACGGGGTAGCGCACGTTTGTGTAAATAAATAAATAAATGCTACGCTATATATTCAAACACCACATGAGCTTGATTATAGTAAATGCGTCTTCATACTACAAATGGTGTGCAATAATAATATATAATACTAATAATAATAATAATAATAATAATAATAATAATAATAATAATAATAATAATAATAATAATAATAATAATAATAATAATAATAATAATAATAATAATATGATAAATTTAAAGAGAGCAAACAAGTTTACTCACGGGTATCGAGCCATTTATTCAGAGCACGTGTAGAGGCAAACCATTAACTTGATTTGAATGTAATAGTTGTGAATACACTACATGTATTAGTGCGTACAGAAGAAAAAAAGAAACGCTGACGTAGACGAAGCTGTTCGTCAGGCATATAAACTAGGTAAAACTGTTCTGAGCAGAGGTACTTCTTCAAGAGCATTTCCTTGAGCAAGAAGTGTAAATCGCTTACCTTCCGGTACAAGAACAGTCGTTTTTTGTGGCTCTTGTGCGAGCCACACATAACAGAAGGCAACATCACCAGCTTATATTTGTGTCCACTCAAGGACGCCTGCCTCTTCCAGCAATCTCAAGTTAGCCCTGTCTTGCGGCAGCTGATTGCCACTTGCGCGAGCACATTTCCTCATTTCATCACCCCACCTAATTTTCTGCCGCTCTGAACTGCACTTTCCTTCCCTTGTCACCCATTCCGAAACTCTAATGGTTCACCAGTTATCTGCTCTACGCAATTTATGGCCTGCCCAGCTTTCGGCAGTTCATGCACTTTCATGCATGCAACCAACCATCCATCTTCATCCATCTATCCATTCGTCTGTCCCTTTATCTATCACCGTCGGATCAGCTCGGGTCACTGAGTAGCTGGCGATGTGTGCATGCCACTCATCAACGAGCTTCTTTCACGCCGACATGGGTCACTGCGGATACGGGACCGCTACTCGAATAAACTCTGCCGCTGACTTCGAGTACTGCGTATGTGCCACACGGTCTGTGCTGGCCGTCAATGAACCTATTTGATGACAGCTTGGGTTACTTGGCATGTGCCACTGGGAATGTGCCGCTGCGCAATTACAGGAAAGGTGCCTTAAGTATGCCTGGTGCTGCGCGTAATAGAACCCAAGTCACAAGGCTTCCTCAAAGACGGGAACCCGACGCATTAGCAGGATGCGCGAGGAAAGCACTTCGTATGTACCGCTTCTCAATGAACGCCTTTCACGCCAACAATTTAACGAGCTGCGCCATGAGTGCAGTGGGTACGTCCCGCTTTTCAATGAGCCTCCTGCCAACTTAAGTCACTGAGTGCGTGCCACTCGGTATGCGGCAAGCGAGGGAACAGTTGTCAGCGTTCACAGGCACCGGTAATACAGGCTACTTGTTTCGAAGGCGACGCGCGAACTTCTCGGCACTGCCATTACATTGCGCAGCATCTGCAGAAAGAAGCGCGATGGAACACAGCCCGGTTGCAGGGTGACGTGCTCCTCAGCGTTCGCGCGCATTGTTGCGCCACGCATTTCAGAGGCCACATGCTGGCTTAGCGGTGGCAGTGCTAGATGGCGGCTAGTGTTCCTAGTAAATGGCGAAAAAGGGGTCCCTCTGCTGTCGACGCTTCGGAAACAACACTCTGTTTGACAGTTCCAATACGCTTAAGGGGACATTGCACTAGCGCGTAAAAGAAGCACATGGCGAGGAACATGAGAAAAGGCACGCCGAACGCTAGACATCAACTGGCTTTATACTCATAAGGACACAAATATATATGCAAAAAACACGTGCTACAAGATGAATTCCCGAAGCGCATGCGCAATGGCACCTTATTCTGCAAGAATTTTATTTCTTTTCCCGTCCAAGATACGTTAGGTTTGCTGACGCACGCATGTTTTGGCCAATGAATAAGCAATGCCTCGAGTATTTCACGCTCTCTCTGATCTGTGCTAGACGTAATCGCTTGAGTCTTATCAAAGAGCGGCAAGCATTCATTCTCACTGCGTTTGCAATGTGCCGCCAAGTGCCCAGATCCCGATGGTGCCTCGACAAGCAGCCTTTGCTCCATTAAGCCTGTTTCACATATGATGAGATTTTCTTCGCACCGGAAGTGCGATTTCCGTCGTTTCTGACGAAAATCGCAGTCGCAGTACCGACCCCCCGATTTTCGGCTGCGTCCAACCGGTTGGACGCAATGTCGCAGAGTCGCAGTGATCGCAGCAATTTTGCGTCGAAATTGCGCGGAGAGCTATTTCGCCGGTTTGTTTTGGTAAATTGCTCCTCGCTCAACAAGTGCAATGCGCGGAGACGTGGATTACATAATTTGGTACGTGCGCGAAGGGGGAATAAAAAACTTGTACTGCAGATTCCATTCTCCCATTTCGGCGCGTTCGGTGATACGCAACGCAGCAAATGAAGTGCGTTTTCACGTTTGCTTTGTACACCTCTGCGAGTCGCCACGAGATGACATAGCCTTTTGGGGTCTTCGCAACTTTAGTTTGTTGAATAGCACACAAAAATTGCAGGTGCCGAGCAACCTAAATAACTTCAACCTCAGCAAAGGCAAATGACAAGACAGCAAATGACCCGAAGTTTCAAGGTGTCGCTGAACGTGGTATTATGTTGCATTTTCATGTCGGTTTTAAAGCGTGAATCTTCCGATGCATCTTGAAAGGTTATCTTACCTCACTTATTAAATTAGACATAGCTAAAGTGCAGACAATCCTAATGAATTTTCTACGATAGCATTAAATCTGTGGCTTGAATAAACAACGCCGTTAATTTTTTTCGAATATTACATGCACGTTTAGTGGCACCTCTTCACTGGAGAATTATTGTTTCTTGCGCAGAAACCAATAAACATTGAATAGGTTGCGGACTTTGTATCCTTACTGAACCTGTAATAACATTTGCTTTGAAAGGTAATTAACTCTACAGCTAGTAAATTAAGTCAATTATTCGCTTGCTATTGTGGCACAGTGATAACGTACCCACCTGCACCGTCGCGTAAAACTCGTGCAACACTGCGAAAAGCAGGCAAACAGCCTGTTCTTGTGGTAATTAAACGTAAATGAAAAGTAAATCAAAACTGCGCAGTGAAGTCAGCCAGTTGCATCCCTTCCTGTGAAACTTTGAATCTTCGAGTACAAGCACGTTCTTGCACGTTCACAGCTGATCAAGTTTTCAGAAACATTCATGCCTTATATGTTTACAATAAGAGTTTCTAATAAGTTTCTGATCACATATATGAATGTGCAAACACATATAACGATATCCGCTGCGAGTGCTATCGTTGTAAATAATGATATGCATGCTACTTGCGAGAACATATCACCCGGCGATTTTAGAACAAATTTCTGAATTTCAACTATACACAATATGTGGTTTATTCAATAAATGACCACAAACTGTATTTTTTAGATGACACACTTTTTGCAAGCTTTACTTACACACAGGCAACAAAAAAAATAACGTCTGCAGACAAACTGTTCAATTTATTCGCCTGCCATTGTGGCTATAGCATTTTGCTGCTGTCATAAGGTGAGGGGTTGAATTGCCAGCCATGGAAGTCGCATTTCTAAGGGAGTCATAGGTAAAGAAAGCTCTTGCAATTAGATTTAGTTCATCATCTTTTATTGAGCCCTTAAGCCTTCAAATACTATTGCATAGGGGGGCATGCTTATGCATAATCTAATACCTATCGAGAGCAAAATCACAATTGCAGAAGAACCATGTTTAGTGATAATTCAAGTGTGTAAACATTCATTGCATCAATATGTATTGTTCAACAGCGCTGCACAAATAAGCACAATCAGGTATAGCAAGTACTCTGTCAGAAAGCTGGTTCTACAGATCTACAAATGTGCAGACATGAATGCTCACACTACATCGCACATACAGCACAAGGAAAACATTTTTCAAGAATTGTCCATTCTGCCAGATATGAATGGGCTATAAGCAGCATAAACTTTATTGAAGCGCATGGTGTAATACCGCTTAAAAAACAATGAAAAGAGTGAAGAGGTTTTAAGAGCAGTACCACATGCTACTCTAATAGGACGAATGGTGAGCAAAAAAAAATGCTGTTAGAGCATTTAAGTTAAACAGTAACATTTTGAAAGACAAAAAATTTCAGGTGAGAGTTGGAGGTACATTAGGCCCACCCACACCCACAACACAGGCGTACTACAAGAAGTACTACAACCTATGTTGTACTACAATCTATGGGAAAGCTATCTTATACAAAAATCATGAATGATGCAACAAGCTCTCGACAATACTCCAGACTTTCTTGGACAGTCTGGCCTCTCGCTTTCTCATAAGTCAGCTTACATCGAAGTCGGAAAAAAGACTAGAATCAAGAACTACCCCAGGTTGCACATTGTGCTCCACATAGCTGGAGAAATATACCCGCAAGTCAACATCCACAAATGCTGAGACAGGGCAAGACAATGACGGCACAGCCAGCACGTGAACGAAACAATTATGCCATGTCTGGACGCAAATTCTACACCTGGTGAAAAAAATAATCTTGAAATCATGGGGAGTGGACGAGTGGATACTATGGAAAATCGCAGATGCTGTGCTTGTGCTCAAGGTATGATACAGTATTAATTACCAGCAGCGCACAAAAAAGAGAACTCATTGAATACAGGCATCGGGTAATAACAGTTCTTTCCAACTTTAACATGCTTGGAGACCTCTATGAGAAAGAGCAAACGAACAAGGAGCTAGACAAAGTAGAGTTGGAGCCTGCAGCATAAATTCTTTGCCTCAAGAGCTCAAAACCTGGTTCCAAGACACTATGCCATCTAGCATATGAGATACAAAGAGGACTACCCCTCCCTTCAGAAACAACTTCGGGAGCACCTGAACTTGAAACACAACAGGCCCATACCGTGCAATATAGGGGTAAACAATTAGGCCACGACGAGACTATATACAACTGCCAAACATACAGAGGAGGTTCTTAATCATGAAGATGCAAGCAAACGTCAAGCACATATAGCACGCTGATGTGGCAATAGCAGTGTATTAGTAGTATGACACTACATAAAATTAAACCCCATATAAGTGAGTACCGTTCCAGGTCATCCTACACCAAGAAAAGCTGAACTGAAAGCAATAAAAGCAACACTTGTAGTGCAAATTACACTCTGCAGAACACCCTGCACACCTGCATGGATTCACCGAAAACTGCCTGGGCCTGCACATCACACGATATTGTCGGGAAAATCAGGAGGTTGACACGCGATTTGCAAGCACATAGCCAAAAATAAATTACACGATACATAGCCATGCAGATATTCCAGGACACAAGCGGGCTTATAAGCCCCACATAAGAACTGAAATCTGGATGAGTTGGTGCGTATTCATTATTAACTAAATCACAACAGATACACAATGGACAAGAATGGAGCGCTCTGTGTGTTCACTTCGTTCTTGTCCATCGTATGTCTGAATTCATGAGGCTGCACAGGAGAAGAATGATACATCCGCCCAAGGTCCTGTTTTACATCCAAATCCATGCGCGTGCGCGCGCGCGCGCGCGCGCACGCACGCACGCACGCACGCACGCACGCACGCACGCACGCACGCACGCACGCACGCACGCACGCACGCACGCGCACGCACACGCACACGCACACGCACACACACGCGCGCACACTCACAAGCGCACACACCCGCACACACCCACACACGCCCACACATGCGCACGTGCACGCACACGTACACACAGACGCGCGCACGCACGCACACCGACACACACGTGCACGCACACGTACACGGACACACAAATGTTGCAAGGCTGCATAGCTTTAAGCAGTATCAACAGGATGAATTAGAGATGGATGAGGGCTAACTTTCAAATAAGGTTCATTGTAAAAATGTAGCGATTCATACAAATTACCACAAAAACAAAGATATCCTTGAAGGCTAGATAAAAATTGGTGCTTGATGCGGCCAATCATAAATAAAAATGCTACAGAAAGAAAATACAGAAAAATTCCAACTTCATGAAAAAAATCATTACAATTGCCAATTCTCCATGCCCGCACCTTTAAAGAAACACTGTTCTTCTCAGAGTAGACAAACTGACAGCTTGCTTATGCAAGCACACACTTCCAGTTCCATGCCATTGGAAAAAAAGCGACTTATTTGGAAGGTTGCCACATGCGCACTTGGTGATCACAATCTTTTCCCCCTGGACTTGCATATTTATATGTGTGTTGGGCCTTTCCTGTTTTTATGTTTGGTTTCGTCAAGCACTAGTTTTATTATGTTTTATTGCTGTAATACTTTCTGGCAACCTTTATAAATGACTGCATTTTCAAATAAACCTTTTAATTAGAAGTTACCGTACCCTCTTCTTACTGCTTCCCACTATACATCCTTGTTACATTGGCCAAATGAAAAATTTTATGAGGTAAACAAAAGCATCATAAGGGCTAATAAAATGACTTATATAAGTCTAAAAAATAAAAAATAGCCTGGCTGCAAACGGCACCAGAAAACACATAGGATGAAGAAGAAAACTGAGAAGATTTCGCAACCAAATGTTTAATGTCCACAACGAGTAAATGCTGGCTGACAAGCAATAAACCAAACATACACAAAAAGCAGAAGCAAAAATTAGTGTGTGTTTCCTGACAGTATATGCATCCATTTATAACTGAGGCCATGTTGACAAGATTCTCCCAGCATTTTTAGATCTACAGCTTCCATAATTTCTCTAGGCAGCCGATCTGCACAGAATGCTAGCTTCTTCTACAATGCACGCTCAGATCTCGAGGATGCATTGTAGAGGAAGAAGCTAGCATCTGTGGATATCGGCTGCCTAGAGAAATTATGAAAACTGTACATGCAAAAACACTGGGAGAATCTTGTGTCAGCATGGCCTGTGTTACACTTTAAGAGATAGTTGCGTTTCCTGTAGGCATCTGTGGACACAGATCAGATTTTGCTTCTGCTTTCTGCGCACTTTCGATTTACTCCTTGTCGACCAGCATTTACTCGGCATGTTCAATAAATTATCACTTGTTAATACACCTCATGATCGTCTTAGTTCTAGCAAAAAGGTGTTCATTCTTTTTACAATGAAGCTGTATATGCCTTGGCGAAACACTCGTGGTCCGATCACAAAAACCACCCCTCAATGTTCTCTTCTGGACATTGTTTTCCCACTCGGGAACCAGCTAGGAAGGAGGTTTCTCGCCTTCTTTTAAATTACCTGCAGGACACGGATTTGGCCTCAGCAGGGTGACCTCAGGAGTGACTATGAGTAGTTGTAATTTATGTGATTTATGTATTTTAAGTGTCACTACGGTGGAGCAATTGCCGGCAGCAACTGCAAGGCTAATCCCACCAGTATACCACTACTCAACTCAACACAACTCCCTAGTGTAGGGGTATGAGCCATTGTTTAGGGGTGTCACGGATCTCCTCCAGAGAACACTTTGGCCGAAAGAATGGAATAGGCGACAGGTGTACGCACACATATGCACATTTAATACAACCCACGCGACACGAACAGCAGCACACAAACCTAACAAAACTAACACACAAGATACAAAGACTGTCAGTACATACGGCCCGGTAACAGTGCTACCAGCATTCTACTCTTAGTGGTTTGAGTTCATGCTCACGTCTGGTTCGGTGTGGATGCGGCGTGGTGTGGGTCCCGTAGCCGGCGTCGGAGTGGCGTTCGACGTTCTAGGGCTGGCGTCGCTGGCGGCGTCGTTGTCTGCGTTGGCTGCGTCGTACACACTCCCGGTCCAAACGCCCGTGGAGGTGTGGCCGATGATGTTGGCGTTGGGGCACCACCCGGAAAAGTGGCAACAGCGGTAGAGACAACCCTGGCCGTAGCAGGTGGTAGCGTCCTCCGTGGACTCCCCGGAACGGGCTCAGGAACGGCAGGAAGTCTGCGGTGCAAAGGCGTAGAACACGAGCTCACCGGAGCAGTAGCCGGCGTCGCTCTGTTCTGGTCGAACCGTCCCTGACCCGACGGGTCTCCGCTGCTTGTTCTTCCCCCCTCGTATCTCGCCCTTCCTCGCCCTTTTATAGCCTTCTTGTTATTCCGCGTAATCCTTCTCTTCGTCTTCTTCTCTTCTCCACCAATCATCGCTTTCCATCTCACCGGATACTTCTCCACCAATCATCTCTTGCCACCTCACTGAGAACTTCTTTATGTTCTTTCGTCTTCGGTTAATCAATGTCATTCTTAACGCCATCCTCGTCGTCTTCTTGAAACCGTTCTTCGTCTACCACTTTATTTTATCTTCCCTCTTATATGTGACAAGGGGGGTGTGAGCCATTGTATTTGTCTTACATGTTGGGCGAATAAATTTCTTGTTGGGTAGACATAAATATGCTTATGCATTTAAGACATACACATTTATCTACGTATTTTTTTCAGGGAAGGGACACAGAGGGGGACGGAGTTAAGACAAGACAATGGGATAATTATCTCGCATCAAAGGTGTGGTGTGCTGTTGGCCACACCGATAGTGACATCGCTTCTCTCTCGCAGCAGAGCGCGTGTGCAGCAGTCTCTCTCTCCGACATCGAAATAGGTATATAAATGTGTCCCTGTATTTAATTAAATGAAATGTGCAGCCCCGGTGTTTCAATTGGTAACTACAGTGCATAACCAAATTATAAATACTATGATTAGCCCATTACAAGACACAAATGCGTAACAGAATTTAGAAAAACTTTGATGGTCCCGCTGGATTAACATATTGAATGACTCATTTGCCTTTCCATGATGGTAATCAAGCGAAGCGCGATGTGTGGCATTCCAAATAAACAATGTGATAAACCCAAGCAGAACGTGTTTGTAATCTCATTAAGAAACACAAACATGATCAATAATATAGAACGACTTCAATAAACCGTCGGAATTAACCGAGAGATAAACACCGGGGCGGCACATTTCAGCTTCACTGGTTTACCATCTCTAGTAAAACTCTTGCTTTGGCTAGTTGGTTCATGCTTGAAGTAGGTAAAGGCAATGCGCAGAAGGCCAGGACTTAGGAAGAAGACCACAAACGACAAGACGGGCGCCACTCGAGACTGGCAAGCTGAGACGGCGATCAAGTTGACGCACAAAGTGGCAGGATTGGTGCGAAAGCTTTGATGAAAGAAAGGGCCCAATGTAGAAGATTGCAGGATTGGTGCGAAAGCTCTGATGAAAGATCCTGCCATTTTGTCCGTCAACTTGATCGCCGTCGCAGCTTGCCAGTCTCGAGTGGCACCCGTCTTGTCGTTTGTGTTCTTCTTCCTCAGTCCTGGTCTTCTGCGCATTGCCTTTACTTCAAGCATGAACCAACTAGCCCAAGCAAGAGTTTTACTTGAGGATATATCTTCTACATTGGGCCCTTTCTTTCATCAAAGCTTTCGCACCGATCCTGCCATTTTGTGCGTCAACTTGATCGCCGTCTCAGCTTGCCACTCTCGAGTGGCGCCCGTCTTGTCGTTTGTGTTCTTCTTCCTAAGTCCTGGTCTTCTGCGCATTGCCTTTACCTACTTACCATCTCTGCAGGGTGCATGGGCAGTAATTTCTTTGTTATTTTTTCTTAAGTATTGTATAATGTTGTGCCAGTAAAACACGTTGGGCTAGTTGGTACATCGTATTGGTGCTGCTTTTCTGCTGGTTTTTTCTTAATGTTGTGCCCTTCTTCCTTTTGTAGCTATTTTTTATTCCCCCTCACCTAATACTCCAACCTTGGAACCTGCGAGGTATATAAACAAATAAGTACGTAAGCCCATGCCAATAATTCATCTGCATACCCCTCGCAGCATTCCTTGCGCAACAAACGCCATTGTGTTGTCTCCCAGTGAGTAGCTACATTACCTGCCGTTTGCATTTCGGTATAGTTTATGAACACTGTAGCGCATAAACATTACATGACACTAAGGTTGTGACCTATGCGGTAAATAAGCAAACCTTGTAAAAGATTACATGCAGGATTGTTCAAAATAAGACCAATTGTATATATTGCAGTTACATTAACAGCATTTAATTGACCCCTTGACAAAAACTTCACTTCGCATAGATTCCAACGCGTACAAATGAATCTGCAGTTTTTTTGCTTCATAATGTGGTCCTTACTGCGTGGCCACATTGTAGATTTGAAAGCAAAGTTCAAAAAAATTCGTTTGTTGCAATATAAAAATATGCGTAGATCACTGCGATTGCAACACCAGAACTTTATACAAACATGCACACTATAGGATACCGGCAAATGCTCAGGACAAACTCCAGAATACTTGCATCCTGATACTTATGCAATGAAGAGTTTCATTCCATGGCTGTCAATTAGAGGGAGAAAGAAAATTTAATTGTGTTCATGGAACAAAAACGCATTCACAAGCTTAAAGATATAGTCATTGCTTAACACTTTCGGAATGAATAATTATAGTTTGCTATTGACATTAAAGCAGCCTTTCCACAGCAAGAAAAGAATAAATTTTTCCAGCTCTGAACATTGAATTGCAGAAAATGCAAGCAGGCACAAAATTCTGCAAATATAATCTGTTTAGGAATACCAAATTGGCATCAACATTCAGACTTTAATTTGTACTTTCCCTGGCTGAGCAATCTAGTTTGAAATGACTCCCATAAGCATGTCGTAACAATGTTGATCTAATACAGGTTAAATTCATGACTAGCTTAAAAAATCTGCATGATTGCTACAAATTACAGTGAAGAAACTATAATATCTAATAATAATAATATAATACTAATATTTATTTCCACAAAACCAGCTAACCCTGACCGGCGTGCGACGCTGAGCAGAAAGCTGAAAACCCTACGGCAAGAGCACCTGCCGTGGGCCTACCATCCTGCACTATGGATAGTGCGTATTGATATGGTCTTTCAGTTAGAAGCTCAGAGTATAGTACTAGTGCGAGACACAGGACAACAAAGTGGACGCGAAGCTTGTCGTTTAGAATGCTATGCTGCAACGTACAAGTTTCTCCATAAATGACGGTAACTGCTCAAAACATTTGATGCGTCGGCTTTTGCGCCTTTAGAAATATGTAGAGAGGGCGCCGATATATATTCACAGCACACGCATGACGATGGATGAACCATACTAGCGCTAAGGTTCAATTTCAAAACACAATTTTCATTCCACGTTCAGTTTTCACACAGGTCTTTTGCGGCTTCGTTCAGGGGCACACGCGGGCTTTTGGGTTGGTGCTTTTTGTTGCGCTTGGCGCAAGAATATGGCTAGAAGGAGGAACCGCATATGCGCAATCACGAGCAATAGACATACATCATTTCTACTGAAGCTGACGCCGAGCACGGGTAGCGCGAGGATCTTGTTGGGCTGACACGACGACTTAGTGGCAGCCAAATTCCGAATACTGCATATGCAGTGAGGGTAGCTATATAAACTTGTCGATAAGTCATCTTGTAGATTGTTGTAGCGCAGACAGCATGACATGGTCATAGAAGGCAGATGAGACTAAACACCGAGCTGAACCACCTGCGAAGAGCTGTTTACGTGCGCGATGTCGCACTGATCTTCAGAAACCGGTGTTCCGCACTTCAAAACAAATCTTAACTAAAACGTTTTTAAATTGATAAACGTGCATATTATTTGCTCCTAATCAGGGAAAGCCAATTATTTTATAATGTTAATGTTTTATTCCATACAATAAAATAATTATGCAGCGTGTGCCACGAAACCTTGCTGTAAGTGACCGTGGGCGTCGCACCAGTCGCATTGTTGAAATCGCAATCATGTGAGATGGGTGCCCTAAATATTGCATTGCTACGCGTGCGACTTCACCGATTTTTGTCGCTCCAGTCGCAGCATGTGAAACAGCCTTTAGTCGAACGTTAGTCGAAATTCGAGCGCGAGGCCATGTGCATAGGCTCATGCATGGCCCCCGTGCTGAGTGAATATTTAGCTAGTTTGGGCAGACGCATTCAAGCGTGCATTGAAGACAACCACATTTAAAAAATTTATAGGTACGTCGATGAGTCTCTGGTTCTCGCGCACATTGGTCAAGGTGTTAGGAGCGGGGCGGTAATCCAAAGGACGTTAGCTGTTCTTAAATCATGCGCTCAACGTCTGACCTTCACCCATGAGCTTGACAACGAGGGAAGCCTACCATTCTTGGATTTTTGGTTTTTCTTCAGCGACTCGCGCATTTGTTGTATGTAACAGCCAAGGTCGAAAAAAAAAATGGCTGTGGCTTAGTAAAGGTTAAGCCCAGGATGCGAAGCATACTAGCCTTTATTTTAGTTGTTGAACCACTGTTTAGCCTGGTGAACTGCTGTTGCTTGGCTATATTTGGTTCGGCTAGACGAAGAAACAACTCATGCATTACTTCTTCGCCTTCAAGAGTGGAACGCGACAGCGTTCCCGTCGACCCGCCAAGGCGTGTAAGACAATGGGCTACAGGGCAGCGACTACGCGCCCCGCATTGGACGCGGTGAGCGTCGAGCAAAGCAGCGTTCGGCGCGGCAACGAAATGTGCGCCTGAGCAAGAGACGCACGCCTTAGAAACAGCGCGTTTCTAAGGCAACACCGCATTCACTAGAGGCGCTTTTGTACCGCTTTGAAGCGTTGTACTCGTGGCTCAGTGGTAGCGTCTCCGTCCCACACTCCGGAGACCCTGGTTCGATTCCCACCCAGCCCGTCTTGCAAGAGTTGAGCCAAAGCCACTTCTCCTCTGTCGTGACGTCACGGTGTCACGTGATTTCATGGTCACCGCCGCGCCTGAGGAGCTGGGTTGAGCCCTCGTAATATGCTTCGCATAAAAGTATACTGAATTTTGATTCGGCACACACCAAATTAGTAAAAAAACAAGAACGCCAAGACATGCTTACGCACTGCCGTGGACAAGTCCTGCCCACACAAGGTTCACGAAAGTGCACATTTAGAGGCAGTTCGTCTGACAAAGGCAGGGTTCCCTAGTGAACTTGTGGCGTCCGTGGCTGAAGGCCTGACAAAAGTGGTTAAATCTGGTGATCAGGCGTTTACGATTGAGCGACAAGCTCATGAGCGGGCTAGGTGCGTGGCACTGCCCTATATTCACCAGCTGACACATTGCCCTAAAAAGGTGGCGGGGAAAGGCAATGTACGAGTTGTGCTCACGGGACCGGATAAACTCGCGAAACTTTTCAACGTTGTCAGTGGCGCCACTTGCAGGAAGCCACCCTGCCCAATTAAACATGAACTACCTTATGTGGAGTGTAGGACAAATGTGGTGTACAGAATTCCGCTGTCATGCGGAAGTTGCCACATCGGCCACACTGGCCGGTGTATCAACGTTCGACTAATGGAGCACAAGCTGCTTGTCGAGGCACCATGGTATCTGGGCACTTGGCGGCACAGTGCAAGCGCAGTGAGAATGAATTCATGCTACACTTAGATAAGACTCAAGTGATTGCTTCTAGCCTAGATCAGAGAGAGCGTGAAATACTCGAGGCCTTTCTTATTCATCGGCAAAAACAGCCATGCGTCAGCAAACCTAACGTATCTTTGACGGCAAAAGAAATAAAATTATTGTACAATAAGGTGCCATTGCGCATGCACTTCAGGGATTGATCATGTAGCTCGTGTCTTTTTCATATATATTTCTGTCCTCCTGAGAAAAAGCTAGTTGATGTCTAGCGTTCAGTGTGTCATTTTTGATGTTCCTGTCGGTGTCTTTTTTTACGCACTAGTGAAATGTCTCCTTATACGAATAACCACAAACTAGCCTAGCTTTCTGCCTTAAATGCATGGGTTGCAATACGTTGCGTCGCTACATTCATTGAATGCTAGCGCATTGCCATTGACTGTCATGGTCTTGACTTAATGACTTCAGTCATTGACTCATGGTCATGTCTTAATGTTGACTAGAATATCGGATGGCTCCGTTTTCTCTGAGTCACACTGCTCTGTTCTTGTCTCCTAATGTTCCACGTAGCATTTTTTTCGTTGCATCGCTCTTTGCGCGCTTCCTAATTTGTTCTCGAGCTTGTTTGTTAACCACCAAATTTCAGCCTCACATGCTAGCACTGGTAAAATGCAATGATTGCCCATTATTCTTTTCAACGACAGTGGTAAGCTCCGTCCAACAATACCCAGTCAAACATTACCAAACCATGTCAGGGGTTGGTAATGCCTATGGTATGCACTCCTACCCGTTTTCATTCTTCTGTAAGTTTCATTCTCATGATCAGGGTTCCCTCCGAGTATTTGACCTAGAATAACGCACTCCTGCGCAGACTTTAAATGCCGACTGGTGTTCATGAATTCTTGATCCCTTTCCAGGCTACTTAACGTTACCTTTGTCTTCTGCATAATTATCCTGAACCCTACTCTTGCACTTTCCCGGCTAAGGTCCTCAATAATTCATTGTAATTATTTCACACTGTTGCCGAATATCACAATGTCATCTGTAAATCGAAGATTTTTTATATATTATCCGCTGATCCTCGACCCTAACTAACCCTTCCATCTAATAGCTTGAATTTTTACAAGAATGGAGCACCCGCATTGATATGCATAGCACGGGCTGATAGATGTGGTGCCTTGGATATACTTTGTCTCCTTGCCTGACCCCTTTCTTGATAGGGATATTTTCCGCTTTTCTTGTAGAGAAGCGAAGTAGCTGCGAAGTTTTTGTTGATAATTTCCAAGATATCCACGTATGCTTCCTGTACTGATTGATTACGCAGTGCCTCCACGACTGCTGTTATATCTAATGAATCAAATCCCTTTATATTATTTATGAAAACAATCTAGAGAAACCGGTGGTACTCCGCAGATTTCTCGATTACTGATCGATGACAGGGACGTGATCCATTATAGAATATGCCATCTGAAGCGAGCCTGTTCTTTTGGCGGATGAGAATATTACTTCGAGTTTTTTTTTAATATTATTTTGGTGAACACAATTCTGAAAGCAAGCTAATGGGCTCTAAAATTATTCATTTTTTAAAACATTTACTTGTTATGGATTAGTATATTGTTGTCCTGCTTTTATTTCTCTCGTGTACTTGAAGTCGCGAGGCATTGCGTATAAAGGACGGGAAGATTTTCAAGCCTAATATCTCCTTCATATTCGATTATGTCGACTGTTATTCCATCTTCTTGTGATGGTTTCACCCACTACTTGCCTTGCAAGACCCTTCTAAATTTATTGCGTGCTGTAGAAACAGCCTCTGTATCTGTTCATTTCTAATTCCAATGAAGGTTGTGTAGCAGCTCTGGATACCTTATAGGTCACCAGAGAATTCTTCTGTTTCGTTTAGTGCATCGTGGAAATTTCTCATGACATTACCTTTATTTATATTTCACTCCATACATCTTGCCTTGTGTTATGCGAAGCTTTTGTCCGACTGATTTTAGAATGGGCCCATTTTCTTGCTGCTTCCTCAGTGTATTTGAGGTTTTTTTGAATATCGCTTGCATTGTTTTTGTTTATGAACTTTGACAGTTCAACAAATCTATCTGACCTCTTGAGTTATACACTTTGATGCTTCACCGTTTTATTAGGCCCCTCGTTACTTGAGAGAGCGTACCTACTGGTTGCCTTAGTGGCTTACCTGCCACTTCAGTTGCTACTTCTGAAATTTTGCTAGACACGGTTTTATTTATATATTTACGCTATCTTCCTCTGCCTCTCCTAAAGCTGCATATTTGTTTCTGAGCATCGACCTGGATTCGCCGTCTTTTACCGTTACTGAGTCTAGGTTGACCCGTTTCGTTTTTGGCTAATTTTGCTCTTTCTCACTTCGAATTAAGAGCAATCAAAGTCCTCAGCAGCCGATCATCACTTCTTTTACCCTCCTTAACACTTCTACAATTTGAAATATGGTGGAATCAGCAGACAGGATAAAATCTATTATAGTTCTTGTTTCTCCATCGGAGATTTTCGACGTCCACTTCCTGTTACTGCGCTTTCTGAAGGTTGTTGCGACTGTGGGCCCGAAGATGTGGAATGTACTTTGCTCGTGGTGGAGTAAGGGAACGTGGAGCTGGGCCCGATATTCAGGACGTTGTACAAACAAGTTTATATTTGTGTATTTAGAAGACAATTCAAACTAGTACAGAGAAAGGTCATCACGCTGTCGTTGCAGCCGATTGACTCCCGCCGTCCGTTGCTGTTTTTACGCCCTGCGTAGTCATTGTTCTGTGAACTCCCCCAATCCGGCGTCAGGAGACCAATAACATCAGGTCCCACCAATCCACAGATGTGTTGTCCTTTCCCTCCGAAGGGATCTTTCTCGGAAACACGCGCATATCCCTGGGCACAAACAGGGGAAGGGGGATCGTACACTGACTCCGGCGTGGGTATGCCAATTTGTGCAGCTGACAGATGAAGGACCATATCCTTGTTCATTGCCAAAAGCTCTCCTGACCGAGGTACTCCCGTGCTGGCCGTGAATCATCCGTTTTGCGAACCATTTTGGCGAGGCCATCCGCCCCTTCCCCATAATCGCGCTAGCCATGACCGGAGGTTGTCGCGGGATGAACGGCCGATCACAACACGGTCAACTAGAGTAGCAATGTGGGCTTGAAATTATTGCATGACGAAGAAAGAGTAGCACTAAAAGTCACAGGGAGAGAAGAACAAGGGAGACATACACGCAGCGACGCGTGTGTGTCTTGGCGGTAGATGTGGAACATCCATTCTGCCGGAGGCGTCACGAGAACGTGATCGTTTTGGGTGATATCTACCTGCGGCAAGTTATTTCTTCATCCCATTTTTCCCATTAATTTATTGTTTCTTTATTTCACGTATTAAGCAGAAGTAATTTCCACTATGTTGTCCTTGGTGTCAGTGTTGCTTTCTTAGGATATGACTAATAAACACGGGCCCATCGGTTAACCCCCTTTCTTCTCGTTTATTACATAACGAGGGTCTCGAATCCGGCAACATTGTTGCCTTCAAATACGATGTGTGGGTTTATTGACCGGTTGCCTTCACTGAAAAAGATCGTTCTCGTGATGCTTGCGGCAGAAAGGATGTTCCACATCCGCCGCCGAGGTCTGTGAGTGGTGGCGCTGGCTAACACTCCCGGGGTTCTACTAGGAAAACATAAATACCCAAGATAGTGGATGGGGAAACCACCCCCGGTCGCTCAATTGGTACAGAAACGCACGCGAAATGCGAAGGTTGTGGGATCATTCCCCGCCTGCGTGAACTTATTTTTTTCATCCATTTTAATTTTGAGTAATTTTCGCTTCTTTATTTCATTTATCAAGCACAAATAATTTCCCCCATGTTGTCCTTGGTGTCAGTGTTTGTTGGGTTCCTAGGATTTGCCTTGGGCCGCTAACATAACCCTTAATACCTTTGGAAACCTCTTTAAAGTGAACTAATACACTAATATAAAAGGTTGATTTTCAGGAATCACATCTTTTTCCCGAATGGTGTTTTGTCGGAATGCGCAAAACGGGTTATTTCTATAGCCATATAAGTTGTTCTATCACCACGCTAGTCTTCTGGATGTTCACAAAAGTGATCCTCGTGTGATTTCCCATACGTTTATCTCTAGAATTGCTCTATAGAGTAGCACCAAGGTGAGAGAATTTAAACGAAGCTGAAAGTAAGATTTAACACGCAGGCGAAGAGAGAAGAGTGCGATACTACAAGTTGCGATGGAGGTGCAGCAACTCCACAAAAAATGCAGGGTCCTTATGCGTAGGAGGTGGCTCCGTACGTACATGCGAGTCTTTTCTGCAACATATGCTGCATGAAAGAGTAGAGGGCTTACTGCATTATGCGCACTAAGTGTTACGCCACCGCGGAAGTTATACCAGAACGAACATGCACCTGAAAAACGGATTCGCTGGTGTTTCGCAGCAGATCTGTAAAACAGCATCATACCTCACAAACTTAAAGGGGGCCAGTCATAAAAAACGAAATGCAGAATAGGAAATAAAAGAACGAAGCCATGTCCTTGGGTCCTTCATCCCCACTTCACCACCGGGGACGCCAGCCACATGCAGTGGCAGGGGGATATCCGCAGTCTTCTGTGACCATATGACACGCTCGAACAATGACTTCTCACTAACTACTGCAAAAGAAACCCATAGTGCTTTTTTATTGTTTGAAATGTTGAAGTGCCAGAGTACCTTTAAAGTTTGGAAGGTTCTTGTGCCGCATTAACACTATTTAAGCATCTTGAATATGAAGTTAGTGTATTCGCTTACGAGTACATTCATTTCCAAATTTCAGGAAAAGTTAAGCGTGCATAAAGGGTAATTAGATACCGAATCTGCCCTCAAGGGTGCTATTTTTCGAGGTGTGATAGAATGTTCATAATTCGAATGCCTTAATATAAAGCAGAATGTCGTAAACATATTGGATCATTCGAAAGATAGGCAATATGTCATTACCTAAACCTATCACGTGCAACTTACAGAAGAGAGCTGCCTCAGGTACACTCGTGGTAGGGAATACGAATTGAGGAGATTAATTTTGAAAGGCCTTGATAGGCATTTTGATTAATTTTGTTGCAGGTAACGCTAAGTTTCCGCGAAGTTTCGCATAAGCAAATGCGCTACCCTCGGAATGCTTTCTCTCAACGCCACTCCTTCGAGAGCACAGGACTATTGAACCGAGTAACGCCTACCTCACGAAGGGCTAGCCAACGAAGTTTCAAACCTATCTGTTGCTAACCGGGGGCACTTTGAATGTCTTCGCCAACTGATCGCGCTACAACCACAGCTCGCCTGCTGCTGTAGGCTCGGATAGTTGTGGAACAGCAAGTCAATTTTCTTTAGGAGTTATACTTTTTGTATGATTGCCGGTGGTGTTCTTCAAGGCCGAGTAGGGTTCACTACATACGTGTGGGACAGGCTGAAGCTGATAATTACTGTTTACATTAATTAAGTCAAGAAAACCAGCGTGCCTAATGCGAGATGCTTCCATATATACTGTGTGAAGCAGTATGCTGTTTAAACCTCTTATTGTGGCTAGCGAACAGGGTAAACGAATTTCGGCAAGTTTCGTCCATCAGACAGCTACTAGTAAATGAAATATAGCTCGCACACCGTACGCGTAGTTTCGGCACTAGTTTCGCAAGTCCTTTCTAGTGCTAATACGAAGACAGCTAGTGGCAATATTAACGCCGCCATGGCATAGCACAAAGCGGGTATCGGTACTTCAGCAATTATACCGGTTAAACAGACGTTGACGAAGTTGTAGGCGAGATGCGTCAGAACACATCGGCGTGTTACCAACACCAATATTTCTCCTGCATACCTTTTCCACATTACTACAGCTGCGTTGGGGGAATCTTCGAAAGCCAGGGTGTTTAATCGTTCCTTTCTCTCCTCTCTCAGTGAAGCCGCTCCCGCCTGGCTCGCTCCTCTGCACACTGAGCAGCGGTTTCAACAAAAGCACGTACGTGTTCCCACCGGACGGCCTCTGCGACATCATCACGTTCAACTCGCTCATCACAGTTGAGAAGGACACGTTGAATACGCCCTACGATGAAGACTTCACCTACTTTCTGGAGACGGCAAAGAGTCATCAGACGACAGAGTATGGCATCGGCGTCGATCACAAGTGAGTCTACCGGTGGCGTTTGCCTTGTGTATAGGTATAGCAAACATGGACCGCTGCTCACCTCGGGATTAGCGCACGTCACGGGAAATCCACGGCTTACACACGTGAAATTCAGGTAAACTGAACTTCCTTCAAGTAGGGGTGCACGAATAATAAATTTTGAGACCGAATCGAATATGAATCGAATAGTGCAGGAAAAGAATGGAATGGAATCGAATAACAAATATTTTTTCGAATAATGTCCACCCTTTTAAACATTATGTATCACATTTTCCGCACCGTTGTATTCAAACCACTAACGAGTTGCTGTGATTACACGACGCATTGACATAGGGCGCATTTGACATGTTCGTAAGCATTTTCTTCGGAGCATACGCCATTACTCATTATCACACAACCTTTATAATGGCAACCTTGCTTGCCATCTGGCGGTTGTCGACACGTTTTCCACCAAACCACGACGGTCTGTCGGCTTCGGCGATGGCACAGCGAAAAAAAAAAAGCAAATTTTTTCCTATTTGGAAAAGTCGTGCCAGATGACCCCACTGTACTATCAAGCATGTTGTGTTTAGCATCGTGTTGTGCAAGCATCGTGTTTAGATTTAGCGCGACGAGAGGTCACAACTGCCTCTATAAAATATATCAAAGTATATGCACTGCGGAGTGCTATGTTTACGAAAAGTTTTGTTACAATTGGCCGTGGTTTTGCAAGAAAAATGTTGTTCCGTTACTGGCGCTGCGTGCAACAGTATGGTATGTTCACTAAGGATCACATGAAAGTTACCATGTTTTTCGCTTCTGTTTGTATTTTATCGTGAGCAGTCAAAGACTAGAAGTATTCGAAATCTATTCGACAAATTTACGAATTTTGCAATAATGACTATTCCATTGCAAGACCGAACCAAGTACGACAATATTCGATTCCTGAATCGAAAGTTTAGAATAATCAGACACCGATACTTTGAAGTAAACCCCTTGTTTATTTGTTGAAGGACTATTTGTTGGACTAATGAAAACTAATTTTGCAACAAACGCACGGCACGGCGTGGGCTCTTCTACACGTTTTTCTGCAAGAAACGTAAGGGAACACATGGTATTTCTTCTTTAAACAAAAACTCACATAAAAGTGAAGAAATGCGGCGCATGCAGTCATAATAGCGTCGCTGCTAAGTGTAAAATTTCTTTTTCGAGGGCCAAAATTACTAATAACCGTCATTTTGTTTCACCAAGCTACGTGATGTTAAAGAGCTGCGCGCAAGGTTAGCTCCTTAGGCGCATTAGGGCGCTAGCATGTCTCCCATGCCGCAGGGACCTTCGCCAAAAGGAGGTTTGCCTTTGTTGTGTTTGACCCCCAGTGAACGCTTTTCTGGTATGTGTGTCCCCCAACCTGAGGGTCTTTGTAGTACCCGTGTGTTAGGTTCAAAACCTACTTGAGATAAACATCAAGTACAGTACCACCTTCGGCTCAGGCAGCACTGCGGCACCCGATTTGAAGCAGCCGCAAACGAGCAAGCCGAGACAACTTAGAAGAGAAAATACAGCGGCACCACCGACATTATACGTTTGAAACTTCGTCATATTCTGCTATGTTTTCAACAAGGGACATCCCTTTGTTTCAGGTGACAAGAAAGAATATTTTTACGTACTGCCTTTCTTTATCTTAGATATGCGGCATGCGGCTAAAGAGCATGACATCACAGGTAAAAATGGGTCCCATGGGCATTCTCCGACGTCTGTTATTAAAAGGAAATGCTGCTGAGTGAATCTATAAGAATAATGTAATAATTTCGTTCTTTCGATTCTATTATTCATTATCCACCCCTCACGAGTTACAGATTCTGGTGATTGCTCAGTTGGTACGACCATCAGTACAGTGACGAAACGCACATGAAAAGTACTTAGAATATATTAGCTATATTATAGTAGTCCTACTGAGCACACATGAAAGATAAATAATCAAAAGAAAACCGTATGTAGCGCATGGAACATGGAGTATAAGAGATATCTATGAGGTCACCCGCCATTGCTGGAGTGTAATTTCAGAAAGTATGCTGTTTTTTTTTCCTCAGTTCTGCGTCAGAGAAGGCTTTCCCACTGACGCTTTTGTGATCCTGGCATGACTGACCACCATATTTAATATAAGGCCATTTTTGTTAGGTTGTAAATTGCCTGATTATTTCTTTAAACATCATCCTGTTAACTCACCCTGACCAACACCTTATGAAAGTCCAGCGGTCTTAACTTTGACAGTTGGAGATGAAAGTTCAGTTAAAATATATTTAGTTAAAGAAACTGCTCCAGGAAATAAAGGTGCCCACATGTTAGCCGATGTTACCCATGGCTACGTACTTTATGGTAAGTCGGCATATTCCTCAAATAACGTAGCAGTGTAGTGTTGGTGAAATGCAAAAAAAAGCACAGGAATGCGGGTTCAATAATGAATCTGATAACGTAGTTCGTGAACTTCTGCGCAGCAAGCAAAAGAACACCTAATTGAGGACTATTACGACTAGCGATGTCTGCGGTCATCGAATCTAATCTGGACCCCTCATGTAGCTCTGTTACTTATAATGTACTTGCGCGTCGCCGTACCTAGAAAGAGCAATCAATGGTTCAAGCGTTGATTCCAGAATCTATATACTACCAGTCATTAACGAGACAGGCAGTGTGATTGAAAGTGTTTTTTCGGCATCGGACAAAATCAACAAAGTTTAGGGTATTCAACGCGCCTCATATGTAAAGAATCAGGCGACAATATTGACAATGAAGAAGTAAAAGAAAGAGACGTCGTGCTGGGAATATAGGGGGTTGTTGCTGGTTAGTACTTGCGCTTGCTAAGTGGCAGGCTCTTACAGGTGGTATTTTTCTCTGAAACAATATAAAGGTGAGGTTTCGACAATGAAACGCACTTTAGCGATACTATAGATCAGCCTGAGCACAACAGTACCTCATATACGGTTTTGACGGCTTTGGGAGAAGGAAGCGAGACAAGGCAGGTATGTTTACCAGAAATGCGTGCTTGTCTACCCTACACTTCGAAGGAACAGCCAACAGGGGAAGAACTGCTTGCAGGAAATATTTTTCGGCAATAAAAAAAATGAAACCTCTCATAGACTGTCGGTGTTAAGGCGGTTAGCATTGAAATAATTTAGAGGCACAAGGCATTGGCAATGCTGAAATGTGTGCCAGCCGGGTTGCTCTTTCAGGCTTTCTACTCCACACGATGCTCCATCTAGGGGAGGCACCATGAAGTCCGCGCCTTGGCGCGGGTTTGATTCCTCCGAGCACCAGAGGATCTTTCTTTTTTTTGTAATTGAAGATCGGCACACACCGAGTTGCACTTACCTTGGAACCCAAATTGGCGACTGGTTAACTGAAGAGTGGCACAGACCCATTTGCAGATGCCCGTTGCTGCATATTAGCATCGAAGGGGGTACATTGAAGAGCGGCAAATACCCAGCGCCACACACCCTGTGACTGACATGAATCCAAGGTTGGCTTTGAACACTGTTTCATTAGTGCTGCAGCCCGATGCGCTGCC
Source organism: Dermacentor albipictus (assembly GCF_038994185.2). Taxonomy (NCBI): domain Eukaryota; kingdom Metazoa; phylum Arthropoda; class Arachnida; order Ixodida; family Ixodidae; genus Dermacentor; species Dermacentor albipictus. Next base: position 139,720,353 of record NC_091823.1, on the reverse strand, counting down.
CATTAGACGAGTAGTCTCCAAACGTTCTGGCAAAAGGAGTGGGCAGGCCACGAGTGGTGGTGTTGTTGGCGGGACAGTAAAGAATAAATGAATATTACTAAAAGAAATTCCTAACTATGACAAACGGTACAAGTGCGAAGCTTTCTTGCTGAGAAACCATTGTACCTGTGTGCTACATTTGAGCGGATGCCAATTGCCCCTTTCACAAAGGACATTGCGCAATGACAACATGCGTCAGCGCTGAAACAGGGGAGGGAGCACAATGTGCATGACGTCGGAAAGAAAATTCAGCAGAAGCGCGGAGGATTGAAACTTTTGACTAAGAACAATATCCCGGCCATCGTGACCGCATTTCAATCGCGGCGAAATGCAAAAGCAGCCATGTACATAGATTTATGTGCAAGTTAAAAAACCCCGGGTGATGAACATTTTCGAAAATTCTGTAGAAAGTGTGTTTACAAAGGCACGTAGTGCCCTAAATTGACAATTTCCAAGGGATAAATCACTTTAGGTATGGAAAGTCTTCAGAATCTGGTAATGTATAGAATTTGGTCAGATCTTTTTGGGTACTTGTCTTTGAACACGTTTTTTGACTGCAGTTCAATTGTCTTGAATTGAAGGTCACTCGAAAATGAATCATGCAGTGAAGAAAAAAAATACATTGCGACCCGTCAACTTCATCGACATTTCTTATTTGGCCTAGCAGTACATTTTAACTATGGACATGTCCTCCTCCCACTCCCTCTGCCCGCATTACCAGTGACATATTTTAGTTGATACAGTAGGTAGGTTATCCATTGTGTAATGGGTAGCGCATCGGTTTGCTGTGGCGAGTGATCAGGGTTTGAACGCACACCTTAGACAAAGTCTAGGGTTTGTACTTCTGTTCAATCAACACCTTTCACGCCAAACTGAGCCACTGGTTTCATTCCACTATGGGCGTGACGCTCCTCCAAAACAAAAAGAGATCCTTTGAAATTCATACAGTGCTCGGTGGAATTGAACTCGTGCCACGAGGTGCCATCGCTAGATGGCGCAGCGTTTGCGGTGGGATGCGCGGGAGGAGAGGAGTTCGGCGGCATACATGCTCCGGCATTGGCAGTACGGTGTTTGGCTACATTGCTTCAGTGCTAATCGCATTAATTTAGACATTTATCGTGGGGTCAGCTCTGACATATTTTTTTTTGCTTTCAATGTGGGCTCTCTGTCTCAAAAACCTAGAAAAAACGCCTAATAGCCAGTTTATTGGTTTTCGATCACGCGCTGTTATGGAACGGGAGAACATTGAAACTGCAACGAAAGACACACCCCCTTTTCGAACTTTTCGGTCTGTGTTTCCGTTTATTTTCAAAAGTTTCTGTTTACATAATAGTGTGTAATAAAAAAAATGTGTAACAAACAAGCCTCATTTGCAGCCCAACAGCTTATTGCGGTGTACGCGAAAGTCAGTGGTATCAGGTTGACAATTGAGCGGGCGTATTTTATTTTTGCCTCTCTGGAGCCTGCATGTTGCTTTACCTTTTTTAAAGAAATGATCGCTATGCGAGGTAACGCATGTGCGGATCATCTTAAAGAGCTAGTTACTGTTGACACAAGGGAACTATGCACGCAAAGAGTGTCCTTGCCTTAATGAGTACAGCATCGTATTTTTGTTCTTGGGTGAGTGGTTTGATTCCTTCATCGCAAGCGTAAGGTTATCTATTGAAGATGCAGGAAACGAGACGAAAGCGGAACATCCCTGCCGAAAAGCACTCTACCTCATGTCTCGCTTCAAACAATTGCATCGACTACACGTCCCCTAATCCCCGCAAGTTTTAGAGCACAATGAGTGACAGAAAAAATACGCATATTCAGTTATTTGAGTCCGGCGCGCCGGTAGCTTCAAATAAGCGCTGCGTAGTGCTAAACTCTAAATTTGTTATATACTTGCCGAAATGTGTCTTCTCTGTATCTCCATTATTTCCATGCTTTTCATTCATACGAATGGACCCTATTGCGATCAACGCTGTTGGTGCTGACAGACTGATCGATAATTTGAAAGTGTCCTCATCTGCAGGTCCTAAGCGCATTTCATAAATATACTCAAGTATACAAAAATATATTTATCGTTGATTCGATCGAACCTTGTTCAACAGTCATTGCAAATACAAGCACTGACCTCGGCCTGGAAAGAAAGTGGCTGCCGTGCATAGGTCAGCTGATGTGCATTCTCCCAAAAATTCCCTCCCATTTCGTTAACGTGCATTCCTGTCAGAATATTAGAGCGGATAATAAACTGGCAGCCTATAGATTTCTTTGAATATAATAGTTTTTTTTAGTTATTCCCAGCACGGGTACCCGCAAAACGTTTTCAACGGAAACGCAATTGCCATCTTTCACTAACGACCTCTTCATTATTCCAAACCTGAGATTTGAAATAGATTGTATATTTACTGATTTCACAAAGGCTTTTTATTTGGTTTCTCATGATTTGCTTACCTTAAAGCTTAGCTTAATATAGGTCCCAACATATTAGCATGAATAAAATAATTTTTGTCTAGCCATACCCAGCATGTGACAGCTAACAACGTCTGCCTCTACTGCAGTAAAATTTGGCGTCCAGCAAGGCTCAGTTCTCGCTCCATTACTCTTGCAATTTGCACTAGCTTCCTTTCTTCCTGCGTTTCAACTTCAACTACCAGCTTTTAGCAGACGGCTGTGTAATCTACCAAAAAATTACGAACAATACAGATTCCCTTAAAATTCAATGTGACGTCGACAGTGTTGTTGATTGATGCACTAATTGCCTTAGGACACTTAACACAACTAAATGTAAAATAAAGCGTATCTCTAGACGTTCTTCTACTCAAAGTTTGCCTACTTACTTCCTTAACAACGTTTGTTTAACCCCCGCTGACTGTTACAAATATCTCGGCATTCACATCCTCTCTCACACCCGCAGTGGTGGCGTAGTGGATGTTGAGTTGCACTGCTAAGCACGGGTTGCAGGATTAAATCCCGGTCATGGTCGCCACATATAAGCGCGGGGGCAATGCAAAAAGACCCGTGTACATTGCATTGAGTGGACGTTTAAGAATACCAGGTGGTCAAAATTAACCCGGCGTTCTCCAGTACGGCGTTCCTCATAATCATATCGTGGTCCCTTCAAGTAAAATTCCAGAATTTAATTTTACAGCGAAGCTGTATATGGCTACTTTCCCGAAAAAAGTGCGCATGTTGATCGAGCCGGGTAGATAGAGAATTTCTCTTAATACTTGGACAGATCTAGAAGATAGTGCAATGACGGGCCGACCCTCGGCGGAGGTGAAGCAAGCTTTAAGAGCTTCACCAACTTGCCCAAATCTTGGGTCCAAATACGACCCGTATAAGATATAAAGCTGAGAAAAGGAGATCCTGCACTTTGACTCATGTCGACCATCTCTACGCTCGCATCGCCCTCTCCTTGTCGGTATTCCAAGCAGTTGCGTATCTCCTTTGCTTTCCGTCCTCTCTCCCGTGGTGGCGGTCACGTTAGTGTGCTGCCTGCCAGGACCCCGAGGCGGAAAGAAATGCAAACCGTTCATGTGGCCCCGATGCCGCAGACATGAAACACTTCATCGGAGCAATTGCCAGTCTTCAGAGGGAGTTTGTGGGGAACGAATTTTGTGTGACCTATGTAGTTTGTGACCGCTTGTAGTTTTCGTGTGACGTCACAACCATTACTGCACTGTGGGACGTGGACAAACGCACGATCGCCTTGTCTACGGTGAAGCAGTGTGTTCTCTTGGAGTGAGGTGGTCTGTTCTACGTCCACGGATTCGTTAGTAAAAGGCATCGTGCTGCGTTTTGCAACAATACATGGCTATGTATACCCCCCAGCGCCTTATCTTCCGAGGCTCACCGTCGTGGAGGAACTACTAGTCGCACCTCACCTTCCGTTCATGTGCATGCGGCGTTTCATGCATGGCGATGGGCCGTTCGTAATTAACGGGTCCACATACACAGCTTCGCTGGTCGTCTACCTTCACAGACTGGAATGGCACGGAACTTTTTTCTTCAGACCACGTCTAATCTGTCTTCAGACATTCATACTGAACATTTTGCTAGCAACGCGAAACGGATGCTTCGTTATTTGCGTCTAAAATTTTCCACTGTACCATCTCCTTTAGTTGAATGCTTTAGAAAACCTTCGTTGGCTTAAAACTAGACTACTGTATGCATGCGCCATATGGGACCCCAGTCAAACCTCTCCTATCCTTGCCCTCGAAACACTTCACAACCGCGTGGCGCGTTTCATCTTGTCTAATTACTCCCGTTGTTCTATCATCAGGTCCATGAAAAGAACATTAAACTCACTGGACCTTGCCCTCTGCCCCAAATGCTACCGCCTGAATTTTTTCATAAAATGTACCACGACAATCAAATATTGAACGACGATCTATTTTTCTACACCCTTGCTACGTTTGAGCTAGAACCGATCACTTTTCCAAAGGAAGCTTGCCATCGGCTTCCACAAACTTATGTCATGATTTTTTCGTCCCAAAAAAAACCACCGTATGAAACGAGCTTCCCATCTATATTGCTGTCATTACAGATGCAGAACGACTCATAATCGCCTTAGAAATCCGTTGTAATGCTTTATTTGTTATTTCACTGCGTGCGTTTGTAACCATCGGACGCCTTTCTATAGTGCCTTTGGGACCCGAGATTATCCGTATTAAATAAATAAACAAGCAAATAAATCAATAAATAAATAAATAAGTAAATATATTAACATGCATGTTAATAGCGCAGCGTTACTCCATCTAAAGCACAACCATTCTAATTTAAATGTTTCATCACGGTATCCTTTCTTGGCAAGAAATATTTTCGCAACAGTTTTTACAGAACAAGTGGGGGCGATTTCTAGGCCTGTTAGTGTTGCTTAGTAATATAGACGCATGGCAGGTGGCACTGCATATCCTTAACGCCATAAACAGTTATCGTGGCGTTAGAGGCAGGTTCGTCCGAATGTTTTGGAATGTGCACATTATCTTGCAGAAAGTTCTTATGTGCACACTGGTGCGCATGCATTCTGAACAAAGATAGATGTAGAATTTCCCGATCATGACCATATTTTGCTTATTTTTTACTAGTGTGTGCAGGAACATGACAGCCACGGAAGCACTGGCAGCTGATAATAACACCAAGACGGAATTGGACGCGCTGTGGGACCAGAGAATATACCACTATGGGCAAGTCAACACACCTCTGAGAGTCGCTGAAGGCGATGCGGAAACTTTTGCTAAAGATTCAGCTAGAGGCCTGCAGGTCTGTATCGCACAGTGCACGTTATCCGCAGCCGTACTCGTGCATTTTACCTGCCGTCGTTGCCTGTGGCTTAGGCGTTGCGCTGGTAGGCACGAGTTCGCGGGATAAAATCCGGGCCATGGCCGCCGAATTTTGATTGAGGTGAAATGTAAAAAACAAAACAACAATAACCGTGTACCGTCAATTGGGTGCACGCATAAGAACCCAGGATGATCGAAATTAAGTCGGAGCCCCCACTATGGCGTGCCTCAAAATTACATCTTCAGCTTGGCGCATGAAACCACAACATTAATTAAGGAAATACTCTGGCATTTTGTGATTGCACGACAAAGGTGCCAAAGAAAACTACAACCGGCACAGATGTGTTAAATAATTGTGTGCTGCGTGATCGTGATGACGTTAACAAAAGGTGCACAGTGTCACAGTTGGCTTAATCCATATTTGCAGTAAAGGTGTGTCTGTTTGTGTGAATAAAATCAAGTCTAGTTTTGCTAACCAAAGGACTAAAACCCACACAAGATAAAATAGTTTCCAAGAACTGAACCAACTTCATACCTAAAAGGGTGATACTAAATGGAAAGCGATATTGACAAAGCCTGATCAATGCTTCAAAGTTGGAACATTCAAACATCCGGACTGGCAAGGAAACGTCAACCTACCTTAACGATTTTTGAACCTCACTAGAAAAGAGAGTTTCCCTGAGCACGAGTTCGCGGGATCGAATCCCGGCCACGGCGGCCGCATTTCGATGGGGGTGGAATGCGAAAACACCCGTGTACTAAGATTTAGGCGCACGTTAAAGAACCCCGGGTGGTCAAAATTTCCGGAGTCCCCCACTGCGGCGTGCCTCATAATGAGAAAGTAGTTTTGGCACATAAAACCCCATAATTTAAAGACAGTTTCCATCGTAGTAACGCGGTTCTGTGCTCGAATCTTTCCGTGATCTAGCTCTGATTACCCGACACTGGGAGAAGAGAAGTTAGACAGCTTTTTCCATGAAAGCGTGAACGCAACAAAGCTAGGATAGCTATCAATCGCCATTTTGAGCATGCTCTGGCGAGCGCGTTTAGGATGTGCCCTGCATTTTCACTGATTTAGTGATGCTCTAGTTTTTATGCATGAAAAACAAATTTAATATGCTCCAAAGTAAGGGCCAGTGGTTCTATGACCTTCTGCGTTATGCGTGAAGTCAAGCTCTCTGCAGAATTTCGAAATCGGAATTACCTCTCTTCGTTGATGCACTGACTTCATAAACAGTTAGCGATGGTAAGGTGCATTTTGTAACGCAGAATATTATCGCATACCAAAAGGCTTAGTTACAGGCGAGAGATAAGCCATCTACTCTTAGCAGTGACACGGCGAACACTGCAGTGACAACTACCCGCGTGGTGACTCAGTGACTGTGGCGTTCTGTTGTTGAGCATGATGTCGAAAGTTCTACTTCCGGATGCCAAATATGGAGTCACGAAATTAAAAAAAACTCGCGTACCTAAAATACTACGGTAGAAGGTATACCAGAGACACCTGTCCCCAATACCCCTCCCCCCCCTCCACACACACACGCGCTTTAGTATATGTTTTTGTTAACAGATTTGCTTGCGACGTAATTTTGTAGTGTTTTTAAACTTTATGGGCTTCTTTCATAGAATCAGTGTCTGACTTGTTGGTATTCACCTAATTGTATATGGGAATAAATACACCATAACTTATATGTATTCTGGGCAATACTGAATATGTGCATCAGATAACACTTTCGTCGAATCGAAGCGTTTAATTCGTACAAAACTCTGTTCTCTTTATGACCCGGGGGCACTTAGTTCATAAAACATTTTTTTCACGATTGCTGTGTTCTTGAAAAAAACAAAAATTGAAATTAGCTTTCAACATATGGTAGCTCACATTCGAAAGAGATTATTGTGTTTCCCATTTTACGAAAAAGTGCAGGCTACTTAAACAATGTACAGACTCAACTGACTCTCGCGTATGAGCTAATTTCTCGATGCCTTTCCCATAAAAACTCGTTTTACAAATGTTGCCGTTTGTTGATTTAACTTTTTCTTTTTACTCTAGGTATTTGCCAAACTGATGTACAACAAAAGAGATGAAGCAAATCGGCCTAGTTACCTAATACTCCACTTTCCAGTGTACTCCGACCAATGGGCTGCAAGGATTGCTCATACGCTCACGTAAGACAACAGTTGACAAAATTATGCGCATGGGCGAGCAAACGTCGTCGTAATGTTAGTCAAGAAATATTCATCAGTGCAATAATATAATAGTGTTACTGAAAAAATATCACCACAAAGACAGAGCAACATTCTTAACTAATTTTTGAGAGATATAATATTTTTATGGAAAACAAAAAGTTACTGGCACTCTTCACTTCTATTGTAAGGCGTTCCATATTTTTGTACCATGATACTGAATTAGTCTTTGACCGTATGTGTTTCGGGTAAATGGCAAATTAAAACTTATGTTAGTAGCGTATCTAGTATTTCGTGTAGGAATCACAAATATACTAAACGACAATGAGTGACTGCGACATATTATGTTATTCACTAAAATAGCAACGTTCATTTTGGAGGATAGGGTAAAGGGAAGTATTTTCAACCTGCGAAATAAATGACTGCTGGATTCGAATGGACTAGAAAACGTCATTATCCGCACCACTCTGTTTTGTAAGCGCAAAATTGGATCCAAATATGTTTTAAATGTGGACGACCATGATTCGCAACAATATGTCTTATGGCAATGAAAGAGAGAAAAGTAGATTATTTTCAGTACCGAAATATCGAAACATGCCCTCTCCTTTAAGATTCCTTAACACGCTGACGCTAGCTTCGAACATACATGATCAATGTGAGGCTTCCTGTTTAAACTACTCTCTACTGTCACGCCCAGATATTTAATTGTGCTCACCTGCTCCAGAGTGCTATTGTCAAGACATATTTGCAGAGGTGCACTTTTAACATGACTATGGCTAGAATGAAAAATCATGTAGTGAGTTTTAGCTTTGTTGAGTGTAAGTTTATTTGCTCCAAACCATAATGAAGCACAGATTAGTTCTTTGTTTGCAATCTGTATTACTTCGTGAAGTGTTTTGCCTGTAAACACCAGTGCAGTATCGTCCGCGTACATGACAGCGTTGGCAGATGTGAGAATTGAAGGAAAATCGTTCACATACAAAGGAAATAAAATTGGTTCTAGGACAGACTCCTGTGGCACACCAGTTTTAACAGAAGAATACGAAGACGTAAAGTTAGTAATTTTAACAAACTGCTGCTGGTTGCTTAAGCAACTAGAAAATAAGTTGAAAGCACTGGCACTGAAACCGTTGTATTCAAGTTTCTTTAAAAGTATGAAATGAATAACTGTATCGAAAGCCTTCTTGAGGTCTATAAATATTACTAAGGCTAATTCATTATTATAGAGTGCTTCGGGCTTCGTTTATATGCTGCGACAACTCTAGTACTGCTGGGGACGTAGAGCGACCGGTTCTGAAGCCATGCTGAGATCACTTTAAAATGATGTTTGTGCTCAGATACTCTTTCAATTGAATAGAAATAACCTTCTCAAACACGGTATTAATAAAACTCAAAACAGAAATTGGTCGATAACTTCCAGGGTCATTATTATCACCGCATTTATATATGAGAGATACTTTAGCAATCTTTAGAGTTTCAGAGTATGTACTGCGTGCGATATTAAGATTGAATATGGTTGTAAGAACAGGGCAGAGGAGGTCAACGTTATCTTTTAAAACTTTGACAGTAATGCCATCGTGACCAGCCGCCTTGTTAGCATTCATATCGGTTAATATATTTTGTACTAGAGTATCTTCTATTGGTTCAAGGCAAAATGTGCTGCATAATAACGGGTAATTAATATCACATATCTGATGAGTTACACAGTCAGCTAGAACTGGCCCAGCGTTAGTAAAGTATGTATTCAACTCATCAACGTTTTCGGTGTCAATTCAGCCAGGAGCAATGTGCCTTTTCACTGGTGCACTAATTACATCGTTAATAATGTCCCACATCTTCCTAGAATTACCCTGAGCCTTACGGATCAGTTGCGTGTTAAACCCTTTTTTCCTGTTATGAATGATTGCAACGACAAAATTCCGGGAGCTGCGCAACTGCTGTAAATAGTACATATTATGTCTTGCTGTTTCCACTTCGGATACCAAGTGTTTCTTTCCTTAATGGCGCTTAATGTAGTCTCAATCATCCATGGACCTAACGGCTGCTCGTACCTGTGATGATTGGTTGTTTTGCATTCAGGATGACGCGGGAGAGGGTTTTCAGTAGCTTGTCACATTCCGTATTGTGAATGTATTGTATTGTCAATGCGTTCAAAGCCGAACAACGGATAGACTAGACACCAAATCGGAGCCACTCTTCAGTTCTGCCCATTCAATTGCAACAAGCAGCTAGTGTGCACATTATGGGCTCCTGTACAAAAGGAACTACTCAAGCACGGGTGCACGCTTCCTTCTATTGGTGCCGGAGCGTCTCCAGCCAACAGCAGGGTATGCACGATGACCTCAGGGTCCCTCAGGGTATGCACGATGACCTCACCTCTGGTCACTTAGGCACTGTGCGCACCCTTTAGCGCATTCAAGAACGCTTTTACTGGCCCCGGATGCGACATTCTGTTGAGTTCTTTGTCTCCAGCTGCATACAGTGCCAACGTCGGAAACACCCAACCACTGCCCCATCTGGTCTCCTTCAACCTGTGCCGCCTCCAAGCTCACCCTTTCGGCAAGTTGGAATTGTTCTGTTAGGCCCTTCTCCTCAGCCACTTAAGGGGAACCGCTGGATAATTGCCTGCGCCGACGATTTCACACACTATTGCGAGACGGTGGCTATACCATCAGTCACTGCCACCGAAGTGTCGCTTTTCCCGCTTCACGTTATTGTTCAGGGACATGGGCCGCCTGGTGTTATTATAAGCGACGGCGGACGCCAATTCAGGGCGGATATCGTGGAAGAGCTTGTGCGTTTATGTAATTCGCACCTCAGGCAGTCGACGCCGTAGCATCTGCAAACGAACGATTTCGCTGAGCGCACTAATCAAACAATCACCAATATGCTTTGCATGTACGTTGCGTCCGATCATAAGAATTGGGATGAAGTTCTACCCTTTATTACTTACGCCTAAAATCTCGCCAAACACAAGATAACCGGCTACAGCCCTTCTTCCTTCTATATGCTCGGCTTCCCCGGTATACGCTCGACACTGTCCTCCCTTTTTACCACCACGACAATCCTACGGTCGCCGATTCGCTATGCCTCGCTAAGGAGGCTCGGAGACTTGCGCGTCTGCGGACTTTGGAACAGCAAAAAAACTCCAAAGCCCGCTGCGACGCATGACATCGGCCGGTTACGTATCACCCTGGTGATCTCGTTTGGCTTTGGACTCCTACAAGGAAGCGTGGTTTGTGCCAAAGCTGCTGGTAAACTGCGATGGACCATATGTTATCATCGATGAAGTCAGCGAAGGGAACTGTGCTCTCGCACGCCTCACGAACACTGGTAGACGTTCTGCTAGGACACAAGTCGCGCATGTCGGAAGGTTGAAATCATCCACGTCACGACAAGCTAGTTGACTGTCCCAGCGGGCTTTGTTTACTAGGAGAGATATGCTGCGTCCAAGCGCGTAAAAGGGACGCGGGGATCAAGAAGAGAAGGGAAGAGGAGAAGGAAGACTGTGCAGCGGCTATTCCTGCTGTTCGTAGCCTGCTGTTCCTGCTCTCGCACTCCTAAATAAACCCCTTTTCCCCATGCTTGTAACAAAATATAGAAAGATAAGAAGCACAACTTCGCGGTTATCTTTTCCTGTTTACCCAACAGTTTCTGTCGGTGGACCGATCTGCTTTTTCAAAAAAGGTCGGTCCACTGGCCGAAACTGTCTCTTGGCTAAATAAACCAAAGATAAGCGCCAGTCGTGCTTGTCATCTTTCTAAATATATTTATCCCCAATGCAGGTCTAGTTAATTTATATATAGGGCCTTAGGGAGAGAGGCGTACAATGATACATACAGTAAATTTGGACAACGTATTAAAAACTTCAACCTGCCGCCTGATGCAGCAGTTCCCTAGTGCGGCTTTCTCTTTCACGGTGCAGGGACTATTCGATAGATGTGTTTGTGGCCATCGGGCACCACGCTGACACCGACAGCTTCTATAAACGGTGCACTATGGTGCCCCCAACGATACTGCAAGAAGGATTACTCAAGCATAATCTCCGTCTATCGGAATACCCGGTGCGCCTGGTAAGTAGCTTCACCAACATTAGTACATTGCTGTGTTGCTGGACCTCTAACATCTTCAAATATAAGAAGTTTCCGATTAAAAATAATAAGTTTTTATAATATACTAAGTTTTCATAATGTGATTTGCGAATATATTTTAGCTGTGAAATACACAGCCCTAAAAAAAAAACTGGCTGTTCACTTTTGAACAGAAAATACTCGAATGATCCACCATCCTGCTTTTTTTAACGAACGAAGAATAGTGGAGGATCAATTCCTGAAGTCTGCCAAAGTTCAGCGTATTTTGCATCGCAGTATACTTTCCAAATGTGGAAAAAATTATAATTATAATGAGCACCATATTTCGTCGTCACAGAAATATATGGTAGAACTAGTTCATAATCTCACGGATATTCATGTAAGCTCCTAAGCGTACATGTTCCTCAGTTCATCTAGATTCGACGTTTGCGCTTGAAAGGATGTTTCACATCTGCCACCATGGCCCTGAATGGCGCTGTTTACACACTATGTGAGAGACCTTGTAGACATTCACAAACCTCTGAGAAACTTGACAAGGAGAGAGTCGGCGTTCGAGGTCAGTGTAACTCAATGCGACAGATGCGATTTAAGCTCATTTTTTTCTGTCTCAGGTATTTACACAATTTACAATTGTCTTTTTATTTAAACGTTGAGTCTTCTACTTAGGACTTTCACTTGTTCAAGGTTAAAGTCAACATCAAGCCTAGGACTTTCACTTGTTCAAGGTTAAAGTCAACATCAAGCCTCCATGCTTTCCTGGTAACATGAAGTTCCCTAGCAGGCACTTATCGTTCGGTTCCGGCATGAGTTTATAATATCTCACAAAACCTTTTCAAAACGCTTCGGGAACGTTCATCAAGCCTTTTAGTATAACACCTTGTCCTATTCTACCAACGTACATTTTCCAATAAGATATTACGAAGCTTCGTCTTCAACTGAAAGCGAGTGCACCACTAAAAATATGCTTTATTGAATTTGAGCTGCAAAAATTCGAAGTGGGCAAAAAGCTCCTTCTGCGTGAGGACACATACCGTGATTGAATGTTTTCCTTCTACAACGAGACAAGTGAACAAAAAAGCACGTTCACCGCATACTATTTTGTATGACCCCAGCTTTTCTGACAAGAAGCTTGAAGTAGCCATTCTGCATGGTTATCAGCAAACGGTCTATTTCATGCTCCCTTTCTTGCACTTTAATTTCTCATTTACAGGCGACGACGTTAGAGAGCCTGGCATTAAAAGCCAGTCTATGGCCTTCGACGAGTTCGTTCGCCGTGACTTTGGGTATGGAGGGTCGATGGTACAGGCCAAAGTTTCCGGACAATATAACCGACATGCCAGGCAACTACTCGCTGGGCAGGCGTTGCGCTAAGAAAGCTCCACATTCAGGGCAACTGGCTAGTATTTCCGAGGTAAGATTGCAATTGATCAAATACTTATGTCTGTTTTAAAACACTACCGCGTGAGAAATGTTGATTCTGCAGCTTTGCTGTTTTGTTTTGCCACGGCTAAATTCTGTGTGATCATAGATAGTGTTAGTTTGTCTTAAAAGAGATATCCTCAAGTATTTCAGTACGAAGCCGATACATCTGCCCAACTTGTACTGACTCCTTACGCATCAATTTGGTTGCCAGGAAAGCTGCTATTACCGCCACTGGTCTCACCAATTTCTCATAGCTTCGTGAAATCATTCGTTGTCATTCAGGAGGTAGTCAAAGAAGGATGATACAGGACCACCTGCGGAATTGCACGATCCTTCGTCTGTGCTATTAATATTCTGCCTTTTCATGCGGGAGAGGCAAGGAAGTCATCTGCGCCAGCATGTGTTTCAACGAAGTCATCCTGCTTCAGAATATAAGGCATGAACAGAGGTCAGTTGAGATTGCTTCGCTGTACATTTTTAATAGATACCAACTAGAGGACTGCAGCATGACTATGAGGACCATGCAATGCATAAGCATCAATAATCCTGCGAACCCTCGTCGGGATTCGCCTCCAGATCTTGTGGCTTCTTTGAATTTATAGGTCACTTGACACAGCTAGAAAGCAAGATGAATAAATTGTGGCGTTTGCCATTCCAAAACCACGTTATGATTCCGAGGCGCACCGTAGAGGGGGACTCCGAACTAATTTTCAGCCTAAAGAGGAAAAAAAATTTCGCGCGACAAATCATAGAGCAAGACCACAAAAGCAAAAAAAAAGCAGGAACCTTTTCTCTCACAAATATGAACATGTAACAAGATGCACTCCGTATATGGTTATCAGTGCGGCTTGTGCTACGGGTATTCCAGTGGATACTGTCTGCCATGCAAGCTACCTGAGAAGAAGAAGAAGAAACTTTAGTAAAGAATAGTCCGGCAGTTCTTGATGTGGTGGCCTCACGTGACGGCTCGAAGTTCTTGGACTCGAGCGGCATCTTCGGCTTGCCGGACGGCCCAGAGCTGGTCTGCCAGCTCTGAACTTCTGATAGCCGCCTCCCAGCGGCGGCGACGCCTACGGAGAAGGTCCCCGGCGGCTCCCGCATCCGGGGCGGCGTCGGGAAGAACGGAGCTCGAGCCTTCTACTCTGGCAACAGCCGCGATTATAGACGCGTCGCCAACGGAGCTGCTTTGATTACCGTTGTTGCCAGTACACTCCCAGAGCATGTGTCGCAGCGTTGCTCTGCGTCCGCATGTTTTACACGCTGAGAAAGTGTTTGTTGCTATTAACAAAAAACGCGTCACGTGTTTTAGGAAGAAAAGCCGTAGATCATATTCATCTTGAGGTTAGTACAGAGCAGTGTGCTCAAGACCGAAGAGATCGAAATGATCGATGGCCGATTATCGCTACCCCTATTGGTCGTGCATCAAGAAGCGCAACCAGCATGATTGCCTCATTCTGTAAAAGGTTTAGACGCTGCTATCGTGTTACCAGCTACGATGAGCATGATGCGCTTCGAACCAAGTGTGCATCTGCAAAAGTTTTCGTTACCTATATATAGGTAATGGTTTTATAAATGGACGTGTACTGAGTCAGCTGTAACTGAACGGAGACATGGCAAGCCATATTCAAGGTGATACCTATGTAAGAGTCATAGATGATACCTTACTTTGACTGGTTTTTATATTATGATGAAGCAGTGCTGAAAACATTAGTGCTACAACCCTCAATCACTTGCACGGGCATCCGATGAGTGCGTGTTTGTCTTACAAAGACTAGCTTTGAAACAGGAGAAAAGTTTACAGAAACACAGAGGCTTGCGTAATAAGCAATAGTCAACGAAGGCATGCCGATGAAGGGTGCATTTTTATGATGGGATTTATTTTACACACAGATCTAAAGAAGCGACATGATCGCGTAGGCGTCACTGATGGAGCGCGACATTTACGATGAGCTGCGTGTGAAAATGAAAAGCGCGTGGCCAATGCCGAATGAGCCTATGCGTGATGTTCTAAGCACTGAGCACAATCACAAAAGTGGCGCTAGCGCCATGCAACTGTAGGCTGTCCCGCGGCTAGATGCGCAACGAAGGCTTGCCCACGTATAGTAATTATACTATCTACCGTAAGAACACCGCTGAAATGTGGCAACTGCGTTTTAATTCACAAAAGTAATCGCTAAGCATTATAATAACAGCTAAAGAATGTAACACACAAGAGCGTCACATATAGAATGCTATTGCGCTGATATCAACAAGCCGTTGTAGAAATTGAGATTGTAAGGTTGTGGCGCTGCGTACTCACCAGCTTGCGTACCATTTGCGACCAATGCTTTCTTTTTTTATCTTATTCTCCTGCTTAACTTCACTGGAGCACTATGAGTGCGCCGAAGCCGGCTATCCTGTTGATCTGTGCTGTGATGAGCCTGTGAGAAGCTTACCGTCGTTACATTGTGCTCAAGTCCTAATTTAAGAACTTCATTTGTAGGATGAAACCTAAAGCGCGAAGCTTTCCTGACGCGATAAGTTGAGAGTAGTGTCCGTGTTTCTTCAAGCGTGACTACTCAAGTCAGAAGCAAAAGCCAGTGATAGACCTTTCTTCGGCACCGCTTTCCTTCATTGCTTGAAATTTCAGCCGCCACGAGTCACTGGTGTACAACACGGATATCATGTGTTACGTGTCCACGTGATCACTTTCATAAGGCGGGTGTTAATGCCGACATGTTTGATATTTGATTTCGCAGACAAAAAGAAATACCGCCCAAGCAAAGCTAAAGCGCTGATTTAGCGTTTCCAGCACACGAAAGCCAGGATGATCAGTCGTAAAGACGTGCGAGGGTGCGTAGGCACCTGCGTGTCGGAGCCCTCTACCTCGAACCCAGCTGTCAGTGTCATGGGGTATTCCGCGTTAGCCGGAGCTGGGGGTTCATGTGTTCTATACTGCAACGAACATAGCTTTAGAAAATAGATACACCACTAGGAAACGTACACGCATTACGACTTTATAAAAAGGAGGAGTATGCATATAATCTGAGCGCCAGGCCTTTGTTTATGAACAATAATGCGGCAGAGGTATTGTTGTGGGCTGAGGGTTAATGTGCTATTAAGCGCTATGCTGACATATTGGCTATGGTGTGGCGCTGCTAAGCACGAGGGTGTGGGTTATCTTCCTCACTGCGACAGGCGCATTTTATTGATGAGCGAAATACAAAAAACTCTCCTGTACAGTGTGCTGGCTGCGCTTTAAAGAACGCCAGCTGGTCAAAGTGAATCCAGTCCCCTACCACGGTGTGCATCACAACCATATCGTCTTATTAGGTAGGGGCACCTCCCGTACAAGCAGAAAGAGACCTGCTTAGCCTTTATTTTTTTATAAACGTTTTTCTTCCTCCTCCTCCTCCAAGTAAAAGCGCATAATTTGTTTTTGATAATTTCGAATCAAAAAAGCTTCGGTCTTCTTAACGCAAACAAGGGCTTGTGCGTGGGCTTATATATTTTTAGAACTTGGAATTCCAATTATTTTGTCAACAGGTATGCAAGAGGCCAATCTACAACAGCACGTTTCATTTCGACAAGAAATTCAAAGCACTGGTTACGTACAATAAGACGAAACGTTGGCTCTTCACTTACGACAATGCCTACGCACTTCGGCTGAAGGTGAGAGCGTGGGGTGACAAATTCCTGCGTCGATGTCTCTTTTTTTGATAGTACTGATGCTGTATTACTGGCTGGCTTGCACGTGTTACTACGGTGACTAGAACACACAACCAAAACTAATTCAGCATTGTAGTCGTCTTCACCCACGTTGCTAACAATCACTGTTTAAACGTCATCCTCAGATAAAGGAAATCCTGTCTCTGCAGAGCATATGCCAGGAGAGAAATTTAGCAGGTCTACCGTGAGCTACACTGGGATTGCTGTAGCTAGGATGGACAGCGATATGACGTGTATTTCTTATGTGTGACAATGTACTTCTAAATGTGTAAAAATAAGCTAATGTGTGAATTATAGTGGGCCAAAATTGGTCATTTTCAAAATTTGTGTAATATACGTAATGACACCTAGTGAATCTGGAACAAGGTTAGCAGTCTATCCAGTCCGAGAATACAAAAAACAAAGTGCATCCCTAGAACACTGACAAACTCTGGTGGCCTTGACGTTCGAGAGGTAGCAACTGCAATGAGTAATTTTCGCGCCCCAATTTCTAATTAGGATGACGTATGAGATTAGCAATCAAAATTAGCGTTAAATGGCTCTGATGTACGAAGCTCTGATGTATTGGCATGATGTTTTATTCTGTTAAACTAAATAATGGTTCTGTAAGATTTTGTTTTATAGTAACAGTTCTTGAAGGTTGACCTGTGGTGTGGAGCATGCGAAATTGAAGCTAACGTTCAAGAACCCTTCCTAAGAATCACACGTAAAGTAGAGCCTACTAGTTAAGCCTGTGCACTTTACAATAAATAGTACAAGCAACTAAACACAACTATTCATATATTTAAAACTTTATATATCGTGTAAGTCATGTACAGTATAAAAACAACCCCTCAGCAAGTTCTCAGTATCAGAATTCAGGCACACACTTTCGCCAAACAATAATAGTCCAGCGCCGCAAAGTGGATGACCGGCAGTTGAATGATGTGCGCCGATAAGTGCCTCCGAGGCAGCCGCTCAGTATACGCTTGCATGTGCGAGTCAGTGATGAATATTTGAGACCAAACTGATATCAGTGACAAAAAGATGAAATACAAAACAAGGATGATTGCATTGTTGGAGAGGCAGAGATAATTTAGTATGGTCCTGGTTAGCGTGAGCTTGTGGAGTTGCCTGACGGAAGTCTTTTGCGTACAAAGAGGCACTTGCGTTTGTGCAATCTTCGTTGTCTAGGTTGTTGGCGAAAGCCCACCATCCTGATGCTGGTAATTGTTTCTGTGTAGGACCAGCGCAAAACAATTGTGGATCGTGTGGTTAAAATGCACAAAGTGCAGAGTTTTGACGCCTGTGAAACTAGTTGGCAGAGCGTACGCGATTATTACTCGACCAAGGCACATGTGCATGCATGATGAGCCACAGTATTCATGACATCGGACTTCGCCTGGTTTCCGCTCTGAATATATGGTCCCACTGCAGGTAACCCGGCAGGCAGCTGAACTTAGCCTCTTATCTAATTGGTATTTTTACCAGTTCAATTGTAGGTATAGCGTATTTACTACGCTCTGAATAAACTTGCCCTTACACACAATTACACGCCTTCTGTGAGCCTGATGATAACAGTCATGTCAGTAATTCAGTGCTATGGAAAAATAGAACTGTTAATGCAGTCTTCGGACGCCGACCTTGACTTGTGCTCGGCATAGTTGATGCATATACACGGCCCGGTCAGGTACCTGGTTGATTTGCGGAAGTGCGTCCATGGTGCAGTGGGCAGGCTCGAGAAAGAATTCCTCCATGAAGCGATCTTTTGCTCCACAAACTTGCTACCTAATGTCGTTTCAGGGGTTGACTGTGGTGATGCATTCATGTAGGGACATTTATATTCCATCCTGCGTTGAAGAATATTGCCTGAATATTGCCTGATTGCATTGCCAGTGTGAAGTTTGTATAGAACACCAATATAAAATTAGAACTATAGGACAGCAATTTAGGATAGCTTTCTTTCTTGCAGTTGTGCGAGGCCAATGTGAATGCACTGTCGCTGAAATATTCCCTCGCCGCGGTCAACATCGAGTTTGAAGACGGGAAGGGTGACTGCGGTTTCGGACCGTACCATCGGCTCCAGCAACTCAAGACGCTGGCTGCTTTCTTATCAACCAATTACACATCACCTGCCGATGAAAGTGCATGCATGTCCTTCACCTGAGAATAAATTATTCCGTAATAAGGAATGTTTTATTGTTTCCTGTGCCATTGCTATCATTCCAAAGCGCGACCGAGTTAAAGAATGGAAATTACTTACTCTCGTGCACGACGCAATTCCTTAACTATACTGCTTTGTCTCACCTCACTATGAGATAAAAAATCAGTATCCTTGTCATTAAATGCTGTGTAAAATGAAATGTGCGAAAATTGGCAATCAATGCAGCTTTGATGCTTCTTAAACCATACTATTACGTAGTAGCGCTGTTTATAGCACGAGTCAGTTTACCGTGACATCACATGGCCACAAGTTTGGCATGGCTGTGTCACTGCTCGGACATCATTGCGGAAAATGGGGAGAACTGGATGCTGTCCTTCCTTTCAAACTGGCCACTTTCATTCAAAGCTTACCGGGTGCGTTCTGCACGCACTTAGTAAAGTGAATCCGTCGACACCCTAAAACCTTTTTTTTTTCATTAATCTCGCAGTACACGCGCTTGTGCACAGGTTTTGAGATTTTCATGTATGATAACTTGCTCTTTTTATAGGATGCTCCATCTGCCGCCTCACAGGTTTAAAAAAAGTGCTTCAAGGTACGGTATGGGGCAAACAGGGTTTGATCACGTGTTTTCTTGCGCCACCAGGGTAACCTTTGAGTAATAATTATAAGGTTATTTATTTGTGTATTTATTACCGCGATAACCTTAAAGACTCTGTGTCACAGAAAATCCGACTTACGAAAAAAGAATTTCGAACCAGGCATACACACACAGGCAGGCCATCCATGTGGCACAAAGAAATTACTGAAATAATTGAATTTCGCAAGGTAAAATACCTAAAAAAATCGTAAAGTACGACTTACACGCAACCTACAGACATGATAGTGTCAGATTCTAATTTGAATATACGAGAAAACATAATTCTGCAACGCGGAAACTCAAACACAAACCCATTTTAACTCCTTTTAACTGCCGTTTGAGGCCTGTCTTAGTAAAAGCGGCGTGACCCCCTCGGTTTATTGCACATCATCAAAAAAAAGAACCACAAAGCTCGCTTTCGTGGATAGCGTTCGCCGCCACCGTCTCCAGTTAAACATTACGGTTGCATAAGCTGCGGTTGTCGGGAAGCGTGAGAAGCACTCAGGCATCTTTGACTGCTATCGCGTTCCACTCTTATAGGCGAAGCTTAAGCCTTCTCCCAATAAAAAAAATACTTTTGAAGCCCAAAGGCATTACAGAAAGGAGTGGTATACATGTACAAGTACATACATGTTCAGCAATAATGTTTTAACCCAGTAAACATCACAGATAACTTTGCCTAGTTTCTGTAGCAATATTTAGGTAGAAAATAATGTTTAACTGCAGTCCTATTGTCTTAAGTAAGAGCGCGATTTCCGATGGGAAAGCTAGTATTGCGGTTTAAAACATCTCAATAGGCTGTTCTCAGCGCATTTTCTCCCGGAATATTTCCGTGGTTGACTCGTAGTGCTGAAAATACGAAACCGTAAATTCGTAAACTCTCGCTGGCACAACACCGATAAGTGCAGGAGGGATAACACGCATTCTTTTAAACCTTGCCCTGATCGCGTGCTTTTCCAATGAATAGGAAATCATTTTAATAGCAACAAACAGCAAGTAGTGAAAAGCAACACATTGTTAGATCACAAGGACTTTTTCAGGGATTGCTTGGGGAGCTTGTCTGCACGAAATCATTAAAAGCAAGTGTCCCGCCTGCGTTCTTTAACCATCGGAAGACTTCCAAGAAAAACTTCGGAAATAATCAACGAAAAACTTCCGCGAAAATAGCTCCGGTTTGTCTAATCTTGGGGCAGTACTCGTAAAATCGTAAAATGGACCCCAGTGTACGTTAGCTTTACGAAAAATTGCAGAGAGTTGGAAGGCATGGGAAACGCACCTCCTCATTGCCATCTATCGCGACGCGAGCAGCCCGAGAGAGTCAACTCCGTTAATTGCCTTATATGGCAGCGGCCTGGATGTGGAAATTGAGCGCTCAGTGTCGGCTTTAGCATACATTGTTTAACGTGACGATCGCATCCTGCACAACGATTGGTTGGTCGCCGAGTACGGCCACGAGCGAAGTTAAGGGTTGCTCGCGTCCCGGCGCGCTGGTATGTCATCACGGAGGCCCCGCTTTTGTATTTCGCGCACTAAACGTGTAGCGAGGAATTAGGCAGACTAGAGCAGACTAGAAACAATCGAATGCAATGTTTGAAAATGCTAGAAGAAATGTACAATGTGATTTGACGCCGTAGACGAAATTGCCTAAATAATATTTTGTGATTATCCAGGTGGTAAGTACAGTTGAACACACACACACACACACACACACACACACACACACACACACACACACACACACACACTCACACACACACACAAACACACACACAAACACACACACACACACACACACACGCACGCACGCACGCACGCACGCACACACACACACACAAACACACACACACACACACACACACACACACACACACACACACACACACACACACACGCTTGAACCCTTTAACCAAAGAACCCATCGTACGCTCGAACGTTCCTTGTGCGCTGCGTACACCGGATGACATTACTTTGTACTCATATAATCCACGAGGAGGGACGAATGCGGTCTTCTCTCGACCCTTTTCATCCAAGGAAATCTGCCTGTAACCAGAGGGAAGGTCTATTGATGTAGAGTAATTGGCACCATAGAGACCATCAAGGGCGTCTTCAATGCGGGGCAAGAAGTAGGCGTCCTTTTTAGTAATGCGCTTTCTATGACGAAAACTACGCAAAAAAGCGACGTGCTATCTTTCTAACAAGCGCAACGGGTGACACCCAAGGACTCGACGAGGGTTCAGCAATTCTTTTGGCAAGCATCTTGTTCACTTTATCTTGAATAACGCTCTGACGCTCTTACGCTAAAACTCGATATGGTAGGCGACGAATGGGACTAGCATCATGAGTATTTTTGTGATCCTTAACAAGTGAAGTATGACCAAATAGTCGATTGTTGAGGTAGAAAATGTCTTGAAACCAAAAGGTGCCAGAGAGCTGCTGCTTGGTACGGCAATAAGTCCGCAGCACTCATTGGACTAAACGCGACGTCGAGGCAAATTCATCCTGTGGACGTGCTAACGTATCGGACCAGACGTCTACCGAAAAAGTCGTCAGGCGGTCATCTGCTATACCACGCAGCTTGGTAACCGATATGCCATGGGGTAGGACTTGCTTTATCAGACTAAAATTGATGACGTGCAGGCATGCCCAGTTGTCGGCAGTAGTTACGACGGAGTGGGGCACAGTGATATTGCGTATCAAAAGGACATCAGGAACAGGTGTGACGACGTAGTAGCCATCAGTCAAGTGGGAAGATGACAGCAAATCGACGAAAGTCATGGCTTGAGGCGGCAGACGAACGAAGGCGATCGTACTAAAGTTGTTCGGGAGTTTGGCACGATTATGTGGGAGAAGAGGAAGTTCAAGACAGAGGGTACCGGCAGAATTATTAATATTTCCTATTATTTCATTTATTTACTTTACCTTATTTATCAAAATTCTTCACAATATTTTCCTCATACGTCTAAATTACAGTTCTAGTCTCACGCTTCACAATTTAAATCTAGTTTGGCTTTACTACTAAGCATACGAAAAAGCACCTGCTCCTTGGCCAATCCCCCATAGTGGGTATGCGCCACTGTCTGGGACACAAGACAAGAACAGTCGATGAGACGGGAATGCACCGCAAGAAAGTAT
Organism: Dermacentor albipictus; assembly: GCF_038994185.2. NCBI lineage: Eukaryota > Metazoa > Arthropoda > Arachnida > Ixodida > Ixodidae > Dermacentor > Dermacentor albipictus. Next base: position 139,697,727 of record NC_091823.1, on the reverse strand, counting down.
AATCCGTGGATAAGCTAATGGAAACACTTAGTCAGCACCGTAAAAAGAAGTGGAACGTGGCCGACGCCGACGCTTATGCGGGCAGTACACATTCCAGGGACGGCAACAATGCTGCGAGCGCAGACGCGTACAGCTCGTGCGCTAGTAGACGTGAGAACCTTCTTAAGCCAACGATAGAGGTTAGCTCTCGTTATCGATACTCGGGCTCCAGTGTCAATTCTCGTCGCCAAAGCGCCACAATCGATGTCAACATCAAGTAAGTTTTGGTTCGCTGGGAGCGTCAATAGAAAATTTCGTCATTATGAAAATAAGGCAGCCGGGCCTCCAAGAGTTGCACGATCTACTTTTCCGTGCGGGAGCGCCATAAATGGTAGGCGACGAATAGCAGCGGAGCTGGGGCGACAGAGACCGACGGCGCTGAGGTGACGGCGAGTGTCGGGACGAGTGTCGTCTACAACGACGTCAGAAGTACGAAACATATGGTGAGCATAGTAGCGGTGAGGATAGGCATACGGGTGGGGAAAGAGGGAAAATTAGCTCCAATACGAGGATATCCTGGAAGTGCGACAGTGTCGAGCTACATAGCGAATTCGGTCGCAACGGAAGCAGGCTGGCTTCTCGCCCGGCTTTCTCAATTCTGTAGAGTTATGGAATCTGGGAGGAGAAAGGTCGTGGTGAGGCACAGCTGTCGGCACCGGTCTTGGGTTCGGTTAGGAAAAGTTTAGCGATTTTCCTGAACCAGCCTAAAACCTTACACAAGTCTTCTTTTGCCCGCAGGTCAGGCTTGACATGCTGCACAGCCCATTTGAATTTACGTGAAACAGCTGTAACGACCTTCCGAAAATATTTTTTCCACCAAATTGAAATACCGTCACCGTATTGTGTCGAAGTAACAGCTTTGCCGTCAAACTTATATGAACCTTTTGAAATTTTCGATTGTTGGCGCAAGTGTTTCAATTGGCAAGTTGTTAATTATTTAGTAATACTTTAGCTGTCCTCACACGCAATTATCACAAGCGTGTCGCTGCGTCACAGCAAATTTACTTTTTTTTCATTTTTCCCGGTAGCTCTAACAATGGATGAGCTATCAGTGGGCTTAGGGAGATTAGTGAGATTAGAGGTGTGGTGACCTATATGCCGTGCCGTCATACAAGAAGGAAATAAAGGCAATGATAATTTCTATGGGGGAAAGAGGGGAGTTATACTTGAGGACTGCCACAGAGCACGCATACTTCCTTACCGTTTCCGGGACTTGGGGAATGCGCGTGCTTGTGTGGATTGCAGTATGCTTTCTGCATTGTTATATTACCTTCAGTTCCCATATAGGTCAGTTTTACGATGACCGACGTGGAAAAAGAACCAGCCGGTGTGCGCCGAGCTCTAGTTCATCTTGTGAAAGAGTGAGCTGTTTCATTTGCAATCATGGTCAACCAGCTCTTCCGTGTTGATGTGCCCGATTGGCTGCCTGATGCAGTTTGAGCGAAACATACCATTCTCTGGCGCTCACGCATGTGGTTTGTGTACCCCTATAACGTGTCTGCTCACACGGCGCGCATTGAGCAGCATTTTACAAGAAAAATGCCATGACAATGCCACCTCATTCTCCCTATACAGCCGCAATCTTACCGCTTGCGACCTCCAGAGTTTATGTGAGGCCTTAAAGTAAAACGTCTTCCGTGTCCAGGGGCAGCATTGAAGAAGGCGACGGAAGTCTTGAGGATCGTGAACATTGCACTATTTATGGAAATGTTTTAAGAAATAGATGCAGCGTCGCTACTAGTTTATTGTGCTTCAGGGAGAGCACTACGAAAGTGATTAAATCTTGATTCTTCCTTATATGGAGTACAGCCACATGCACATCAGTGTTTAGAAGAGAAGCACAATATATACAGAGAAGGGGAAAGAATATAAAGCAGAAAATAAAAGAGAAATGCGTGAAGCACGCGTTGGGGAGGGGGGGGAGAAGCTATATGTATAATACTGGGTGTTTCAGCGAATACTTTTAAAAATTTTGAAAAATTGCCTGTGGCAGTAGCACAATACGAGTCCGTGAGCTGGTCTAATCAAAGAGTAGGACCTTAATTGCACCAAAAATAGAAATGCATAAGCAAGTAATTAAGGAAATTTCACTAATTACGTTTTGAAGTATTTACGTTATGCAGATATTGCAATTTTCAAATTCTAGCCGGGCAGTTGGCAATGCTGATCTACTTGGAATGAATTCTCAAGATGATAACAGTTCCGTGGTATTGATTTGCGTACTTTGCGGCGAAATGCATTGTCGTTCCCGTTACTTTTGTGCTTCAACGCAGAAAACGAAGTTTTGTTGAGGAAGTAAGTGCAACGACAGTGAAGTTCTACCGTTAGTTTGACGGGGCGTCTATTGTAAATGGCGTCATCAACACAATTATTTTCAAGTGGATATACCTTGCAGTCTCACCCACTGAAATTTGTAAATTGCAATATGTGTCACGAGTTAATTTGTTCAAAGCTTAATTATTGAACTTTTGTTAATTAGTCAATTGTGTATTTCAATTCTTTGTGCGAGGAATGCCCGCCTCTTCGAGTATACCAACTTATTGACTATAGAATTGGGCTATGTGCCGCAGCCAATTTTTAATAATTTGTGACAGTGTTCGATGAATCATATATATTACGTAATTAGGCGCATTCCTTCCTAATATTTGTTATATATATATATATATATATATATATATATATATATATATATATATATATATATATATATATATATATATATATATATATATATATATATATAACAAGACGACGAGAATTGCTGGCTTCCCCGTTTCGCCATAGTACCCACCTGTTTAAGCCTACCGCTGCAAACCTAGAACTAGTGCTGCTAGGCAAACACCCCCGTTGTATTTGGTGGAGCTGCTGGGTTTATCTTTGACATCCTAGAACTCTGCAGTCGGACACTACCACCAGCTATTTTAATGGATGAACCGGGACTGTCCCGGGCTGTTGCTCCCGTGCCTCCAGCCATCGTTTGCTCTGCCGTCATTCGGCAGCGCGATCCGGCTATATTTAGTGGCACAGACGACCATGACGTGGAAGACTGGCTCGCCGAATATGACCGTGCAAGCGCCTATAACAAATGGGACGACCGCGCCAAGCTCACGAATGTCATATTTTACTTGACTGACGTGGCAAACCTATGTTTCTGCAATCATGAAGCCGATTTTACCACCAGGTCGGCTTTCACGACAACTTTGGCAGAGGTCTTCGGCCGCCCCGCCGTTCGCCGGCTCCGCGCTGAGCAGCGCTTGCGTGGCCGAGCTCAACGCTGACGAGACCTTCACAAGTTATATTGAAGACGTGCTCTCGCTCTGCAAGCGCGTCAACTCATCTATGGACAAAGCAGACAAGATCAAGCACGTCATGGAAGGCATCGATGACCATGCCTTCCAGATGCTCGTCGCGAAGAGGACGATTGCCGAGGTCATACAGCTTTGTCAGCACTACGACAAGCTGCGCAAGCAGCGTGCATCAACACGCGCTGCTCAGCAGGACACCGCGGATTTGTGTTCGTTGGATTTCGGCCGCGACGCTGCCGACATCTCTGTTTTAATGCCAGAGATAAAGCAGTTCATCCGTCAGGAAGTCGCACGCCGACTCTCTCTGGCGAATAGCGCACCCGTGCAGTCTTGGCTCCTTCGCGCACCTTGGCTCCTTCGCTTCGTTCTGTCATTCAGACGCAAGTTGACGCGGCGCTACCATCTGCCGCTCCTCCGCAGCCGGCTCCTGATGCCTACCGGGCCACCGGTACCTTCCATGTGCCGCCGCCTCCTCCCCGTCCGATTGCCGTCCCCTACTCGGCCGCTGGAGCCCGTGTCGTCAACACATGGCGTACAGCGGATAACCGACCAATCTACTATTACTACCATTTCGCGGACCACGTAGCACGATTCTGCCGCCGTCGCAGCCGGCAGCTGGACCGCTAACTTACGCGGACGTTGTCGCCCGGCCTTACGCCGGGCGACATGCCGTAGTGGTAACTCCGGATTAATTTCGACCCCGTGGCGTTTACATTAGGCGGCATTTACTGTGAAAAGATGTTCTGCATTCCATGTATGCGATGACACACAGAAGACACATTCGGCGGCACATGAAAGGATCCAGTTAGCAGTTTCTATGTACCATTTATTCTGATTTTCACCGAAATTGATTACAGCGTGGTGTCAATACCCGTGCGTCGAACATATTTCAAGAAACTCCAAACACCATTCAATAAACCGCCGCCGTTTTCTTTTGGCCCATGAATGTCTCGGTCACTGGGGAAGACATTGCCTTGATGTGGGAGCTATTATGCAGATCCCATGCACTGTGGCAATCAATGTCAGCGAAGCTTTCTCTACCATTTGCTTTGATTGACGATAATTAGCGGTGATGTTCATGGCGAATGTTTAATTTCTTCAACGTTTAGCCCCACACGAGAGTGGTGAGTTGATGTTAAGCATTACCTTGCATGCACAGCTGCTGTTTTTCTGCGTAGTACGCGTACGCTGAACACACCTGGGGAGGTTTTTGCTTGCGTCGCGCTTGTGTGCCGTACATCATAACCTCTGAGAGAGTTGAGGATATTGATTGCCTCACGTGGCACACCTCATCGTGGAGTAGAATTAAAATATGGGGCTGTACTTGCCGAAAACTAGAATCGAATTATGAGGCACACCGGAGTGGTGAACTCCGGATTAATTTCGACCCCGTGGCGTACTTTAACATGCCACTAAATCTAAGTGTACGAGCACTTCTTTCGTTCTCGACGAAATGCGGCCGCCGCGGCTGGAATCGAACGCGTGACCTGTAGCGATTCCATAGCCGCAAAGCTACCGCAGCGCGGAGAGAAGTGTTGATTTTACGTGTGACCGCTTCCGTAGTGTCGACAGAGTCCCTACGGTGCGCCTAAATGCGGCTCTGCGTCTGCACCTCCTGCGTAAGTTGTCCGCTTGACATATTTTCATAGTGTATGTTTTTTAGAAGGCAGTAACGTAACGTTGCGTACCTTGAGCTTAAATTTTTCCCGCAACCTATTCGTGTCTATATAGTAGTAGCATTTTCTTGCCTTCTCATGTGACCTTTTTTACATCCCTCCCGCCCCTTGAACTGTGAGCGAAGAGAACTGTGAGTGAAGAGTAGCAAGGCTGTTATTCACTTTTTTCGCGACTACGTTGGCTCTACAACTTCTGTGGCACCTCACCTCCGCCTTTCTACTATTCTATTTAGCTTCCCTTTGGACTTGTAGCTTAGTCGAAAGGTAAGCGCTGACATTTTTGCAGTATTTTTGCAAGGGCTCACGTAGTATCGCAGCTGACAAGAGGCTAATGTGGCAACGCCCAGGGAGCTCCATAGGGCGCTGTGCATATTCAACTCGGTGCACAGGTCGAAAACGTGTTTCTCGCGTCACCGTTCATCCATGGTCCGCTCCTGTCGTGTATACACACACTCTGAGCCACACTGTGATACACGCGGGGGTTCATGGGCCCAAGGTGAACACACAGCGTGAAAAGCATGGAGAACTGACATTGTCTAGATCACTTTTATGCCCGGATGCGCAGAGCATTTACATACACAGAAAACACAAGTGTAGACACAACACTTAAACAGGTCTAGAGCAGGCTTCGAGGTTTTATTCGAGTCGTTCGTGTCTAGGCGGCAATGCTCGCTGTTGTGAAGTGTCCGCTCTCCCCCGATGGGCGACAAAGTAACGCGTAGAACCACGGCGGTGTCCTCATGGTACTCAGAATGGCCGCAGCTGTGTCGTCTAGTGGAGCTGTCAAGCCCCGGCACCGGGAATGAGGCAGAAGAAGACGCTCACCGCTTTGCGCTCGAGTAGCGTGTGAAGCCCGTTGGCGGCGAGCTCTGCGGGTTCCTGCCAGCGTAACAGGGCCGGACGCACTGCCAGCGGCCACGCGAACTGCAGCACTGTTCGTTTTCGGCGGCGGCTCTCAGGTGGGACCACAGGCACTGCTACTACTGAAGGACCGTTAACGGCTGGTGACCCTCGGACGGTTGCCCAAGCGGACCGTTAGCCGCTCGTACTTGGGCTGCCCGGCTGTGCAATCGAGACGGACCGGTAGCCGTCTCAATCGCTTCCGAAACTGGTCCCACCAGGTTGTCGCCGCCCGTGATCGTTCTGCCGAGCAGTCCAATTCCGAACCACATTTCGTACTCTCTCCGCGTGCCACCCACCGCGCCCCACCCCGCACTCTTCTTCTACTTCGTCGTCCACTCGTCGCACTGCCCCTCCACCTCCCCCCCCCCGCCCCCAACGAAACAACATTGGCGTAGAATTCAAAGGCTCTGACATGAAGGCAGCGAGCATTTTCGTTAAATATGTCCTCATTCAACGGCACTCTTTCAACGTGAGGGGATATATATGAAGGATGCAGCATACCGTCATGAACAACCCCACGGAATGTCTTGAAGAGGCAGCCAGTTAGCCGCATTGATTGATCATTTAGGCACTTCAAGGCTTCATCGTCGAAGGCTGTGGGAAAAGTCTAATACGAGTCGTAACAGAGAGCATTATGCAAAAAAGGTTAGGCACGCAGACAGGACACAAGAGAAGACAAGTGGACAACATGAACTTCTCTTGTCTTCTCGAGTGTCCTGCCTGCACGCCTCACCTTTTTTGCATAACGAATCCTTACCAACTAGCTCAACTTTCTGTCGTTCTAAGCTTCAAATAAAGAGCAATGATATCTTGAACCGCGCAAGAACATAGTATCTTCTATTTCGCCGTACAGAGTACATGCTAGCAGTACGATAACAGGTACTTTAAGGCGCAGTTCTCGACCAACTTTGTAGGGCATACAAAACTGATTAGACCACAGACGCTTATGGAGAAGTTTTGATAAAGACTAAAAGTTAGACAATTAATGAAATGAAAGCATGACCGACATAATTACCTTTCTGTAAGCCATACATTAGTGATGTTCAATAAATTGGAGGGCATTTAATGGCCAGGTGCAACGAAATGTTTGACCGCGCAAAAGGCCCAGTTTCAGATAACTTAGAAATGTAGTAGTCCCTGTGTAAAGTCTTACGCTTGAACTACAGGTCCTTGCGCCCCAAACCGCTCGCAAAAATTGATGGTTTTCATACCGAAACAGATAAAAAAACACGCAGCCGGCGAATATGAAGCACACAGAAGAATGTGGAGAAGCAACGCCCGCGCCGTCTGCTTTCCTTGCTTGTATTCCGTTCCGGTGTATCAGTGTCCAAATCCCGCACATCTGCTAGCCACAGAGTTGTTATACTTTGTTAGCTGCTTCGCGCGCTCTCACAACGCCGTTGCGTGCCCGCGATGTTCTATTAATGCGAAGTATTCTCCGAATCCAGCCGGCTTTCTCCAGGTGGTTGCCTACGTTCAACAGCAAGGCATCCATGCGCTCTGCCTCGGCTCGAAGTAGAGCGCATTGCGCTGGCCAAGTCTGGCTTAACGAGGACGAGATCCACGCGTGGCGCAGTTACACTACATCGGCGAAAATTGGACGATCTACAGTAGGGTGTGACTGGCGCGGGAATAGAACATGTCCTATCGCACGCCGCGCCAGCCGGAAATGGGTGCACGACGCGGTAGCTTGGCTGACCAGCAGCATGCTGTTCGGGTTCAATGAAGCGAGCGCTTTACGTTTGCGCCTCTGACAAACACGCGCTCGCTCGCTGCGCATTTATCGGCTAGCGCGGAGGCAACAACTGATCACCGCGCTGCTGCGGGTCACGTTTAATGCACAGGGTGAAATTTAGCGGTCTACCCGCCGTGGTTGCTCAGTGGCTATGGTGTTAGGCTGCTGAGCACGAGGTCGCGGGATCAAATCCCGGCCACGGCGGCCGCATTTCGATGGGGGCGAAATGCGAAAACACCCGTGTACTTAGATTTAGGTGCACGTTAAAGAACCCCAGGTGGTCAAAATTTCCGGAGTCCCCCACTACGGCGTGCCTCATAATCAGAAAGTGGTTTTGGCACGTAAAACCCCATATATTATTAAATTTAGCGGTCTGAGCGTCTCCGGCACGACGTATCCAACTTCACGGGTGGCTGCATGACTCGCTGGAAGCGCCTGACTCGTCGACCAATCAGATTATTCAGACAACTACCGCCATCTGTAGTAAAGCTGAGGCTTGGCACAGCAGGGATAGAGGGGATCGGTGCTAAGTGCGCCGATCCCCTCTAACTGAAAGCATGACCGACATTCCACAAACTCGTGGTCAGACAGGCCTGACTGTAGCCATGATAAAGCTTCGCCGAGTTCGCTTTGGCGACATTGCATTCCTGCAAGGCTTGCCGCCGCATCTACACCATGGCCGGCGCGTCGCGTTATACTTCGTAACTAATGCAGCATGCGGTTCCTGTTAGTTTCCGGCGCTGTGTCAGAAATGATTTGGTTCCTCTACTTCGACGCAAACGATGTGGAGACGCACGAAATATCTTCTTGATGATGCCCTACTGAAAATGATAACTCGAGAATATCACCCTCGAATACAACTTACTTTTGAACGTTACACTTGGTTTTCATACTCGATCGCGGCATATGGTACATATAGTCACCCCGAGAAAGCGTTTGATAAGCATATTTTGATGGGTAAGTGACTGGTGTTGAAATACGCTTTGTACAGCTTCGTCAACTGCAGTTTACATGCTTTGTGGGCATTGGCTGGTCCGCGTCGCACTTGCCTCCTGCGCTGCGGTGCACCGTTTCGCGACAGCAAAAAGATGTGTTCGGCCTTCCTCTACTTAGCGTTTGTGTCACACAGCGATCGCTCGTCTTCGTGTACGTATTCGAACACCTGACGTCTACACAACGCGTTGGCATTCTTGCAACAGTTCAAATCACGAACGCCACAGGAAAAACGCACGCCGAGAGAGACGCCCTTCATCTCGGAATTGATGAGCGAGCAATGCGCTTGGGTGCCTAAGCGCGGAATGGTGCAACTGAGACGTCAGCATATAGGTACGGTTTTTTAATATTCTCCATATCCGCATCGCTACCGCTTTCCCACAAGGTGCAGGCGTCGTCTCCTTAGGCGTTATTTAATAGCCGCTAATAACATAATTAGGCAATTACGAGCCCTGCGGCTTTGCCAGGATTACTTTGAGAGTATACGCTAAGCATTTGTAGTCAATGTAGCCCAAGTAAAATTTCGTTGCAGTAGGTCTTTAAGCATTTCTTGTGATTTGTGAATGTGAAAGCATTAATGTCCATTTGAACGTCGCTGAGCGGTCCTTCGAGTTTCGCATTGCGAGTCGTGTACGATAGCGCTATGTGGGCATCAAGCAGCAGGAGACTGCGGAGCCAATGCCGCATGCCACCGATGCGGCGACGACATCGGGCGACGCCCTCACCTTCACGCAACACCTGGCGTGCTACTACAGCAGCAGCTGTTTCCTCTTGACCGCTCTGCTCCGTTCACGCATGCTCGCAGCGTCGCAGCCTGTGGGAATCTAAGTGCCATTTGGCTGCTGCTAAACACGCCGCCAGCTTCTTCGCTCGATGGGCCGCCATTTGACGCTTTAACATCAATACACTTCATAGTCATTGTCAACTTTGTCACGCCAGTCTGCTGTAAAACAAATAGAAGCAAAAAATGCCGTACCACGGTGCGCGATACGCAGAAGAATTTAGAATTTCTTTTCGTACATGTAAAGGGCAATGTGATTACACTGAGTCTCGTAAATGTCCAAGGTTTCTCAATTGCTCTCACAAATGAGCTAATCGACTCTTCCAGAACGTGTCGTAATCAACGTAAAAGACTTAATATTTAACCATGTCAACTTGCTGCACTGGAGACCAATTACAGTTGTAACAACGACGAGGAGTAAACCAGGAGATATGAAAACAAATAACTTTACGAGTGTAGCAAGAGCCCAGGAGCCATATTTTTTATAGTAATTAACATTCTCTTTCAGTAGTGCTATGCTGTTATTTGCTAATAAGTGCTTTGTAAATTTTTAATCCATTTTGAACAGCCTGCATGACATGATATTTAAAAATAAGTCATCTGCATACTGAAGTATTCAGCAATATTGAACTCAACGGCACGCACCATTTAGTGGAAATTGAAAAATAATTGTACAATCACTTTGCCTTCTGGCACACCACTGCGCAGTAGCTGTTTTTATAGCGCAGCTCCTAGGCGCGCACTCCTACGTTGAGCGTCGGCGTGCCTCGGCGTGCCTCGGCGTCCCTCTGCGTCCCTCATTACCGAGCGAACGAGTGCAGCGAAAGATGAAAGAGGGAAAGCGGAGTGCACCGGGGAATGAAATGCGGCCAAAGCGGAGAGAGCGCGAGCAGGAAAGCCCAGGAGGAGACTACGGAGAAAGCATAACATGAAAAGCGGAGGGGGCGAGTATAGCGAAAGGTTGAGAAGGAAAGCGTTGTGCCACGGAAGACGGGCTCTGAGGCGATAACCGCTATGAGATGGCGCCAGAGAAGCGCGCCTTCGTCTGTTCACCTGTAGCATTCGGTCAACGCGTCGACCGATACCGTATATAGAAACAAAACGCTGCATTAGCTGAGGTTCGTCTGCGCAGGTTGCTGAGAATAGCACCCACGTGTCATCCACACGCTGCCTCTCGCGTTGTCCCGATTAGTGAGGCCGTCACGCCACTCTTCTTACCGCTTACACTGCACAACCCGCGCCATCAAATGTATCTAGAAACGAAAAGTTGTGTATAGGTGCGCTCAAGTTTTGCATTAGGGAGTATCGCAATCTTTGGTGAATATTAAAGCGAAGCGTTCTATGTCTGACTGGTTCATCCTTGAGCGCCGGAAATGCACTGCAGGGAAGCTAACTTACACATAGGCGTAGAAAACTACAGTTTACATTCGCAGTGCAGCGCCCGCATTGACTGGCTGGCCGGTCAGTGCCTAATACCGGCGCGAAGCGATGAGCTCAAGAGTAGCGCATGCACACAAAGTTTACTGGAAGCGCAAGTTGCTTCTGCTAGGCAGGACACCACCCCTGTCGGAATTAACAGAGCTTTTCCGCTTATCATAAACAGCAAGTGCGCGTGAACACGGGCTCCTCTTAGGATCAAGGAACAATATCAAAGCCCCTTTCTTAAAGAAAGATGGCTGAAGGCCGCGCTACCCAGATGAACTGTATATTTCTGCATTGCATTACGTGGTTGACGCAATGCGTTGCCGGCCGTCACTATGGGTAGGCCGTGGGTGCAGCGCACGACAGAACAGCAGGCTGCCGTACGCGAACGTAAGCGTGAGCGTGATCGTGTCCGTAAGGCCAATCGCGTGTATCGGCAACGGCATGCAGAAGCCATTTGGGAGATGCTTGTGCAGTCAAGATCCTTACTGGTCTTCCGATAGTCAGCGTGTACAGCATACCCAACACGTCTCGTTGTGACGCGGAAACGTTCCTGGCAGGAAAAGATGAAGACCTTAAAGCCACACTGTGCGCCGATCCTCATGTGCGGTGACATTGAACCGATGTGGCGAAAAAGAACGGCAAATAGAACAAAAGTTTCATGCTAGATCGCTACTCGTTGAAACTGTAGATGTTACCGAGACCCACTGCTCCAATACCGTTCTTGCATTGATCTCACGTTTGCAAGCAGGCTGTGTTACGATGTCAGAGCCTCTGACCATCCATAACAGCGAACACAAGGCAATATTGTGCAAGTGTAGAAACGTTCTCGAAATTGTCAGTGCGTGGGTGCAATCAACGGCTACGTTATCTAAAATAAAGGCTACGCAAATTAACGAAATGTGCCTTCATTCAACATCAACGTTCAAAAAATACAATCCTTAACAGGCAATCAAATCACATATGCATAGCATCGGATCGCTCAGCGTTTCTTGGGCTCGTTGCGTGGTCTTTGGCTTCGGACTTTCACTTTGATTCAGTTTGCATTGGGGCAAAGCTTCGCGTTCAACCATCTTCCTTTAAAAAAAGGGGCTGTTATTTTTTGCTTCTGATTCAGCCCAAGACGACGGACTGTATGGGGTTCGATCGCAATCAGATAGCAAGGATAGGGGCAACTGGAACCCATATTATTGGCGATAGCAATTACAATAATACTCCAAGCGCGTTTTCGCCGTCGTCGTCGACGCCGTCGCCGTGATGTTTCCTATGTGCGACAAGAGTGCGGCAGCGCACCGTATGCTAGAAGTGCCAGTGAAAGAGGTTGAATGTGAGCCGAGGATGGTTAGCTCACGCGCGCTGTCGTACATCGCATGCAAGGCAACGGGGTGGGTGGATAGACTACGGAGGCTGAGTGCGGCCGCCCGATCTCTATAATAAAAATCATCATGAAGGCGGAACACAGTCTAGGCGGACCGAGGTCTGATGGCTTTTCGTTCGCTGTGTTCTAGCCGCTGAGTTCGCGTTCAAGTGAGTGGCAGCGCGGAGGTCAATTTGCTCGCTCTTGCTGACGTCTTCCTCGCGCCAGCGTTTGGACAGTGTATATCCGCTGTCATTGAGTGAGATGTTTTTATGTTTGTTAGTGCGTGCGTGATAGCGTGTTTGTCAATTTATTTAGTATCCGAATGTTTACACGTTTATAAGGCCGATAATACTGCTACATTTTTTTTGGTATATCTGTCTGATAATTTGTGATCGCAATAGATGCTGGGTCTTTCGGCCTAACTGCGACTTTTGGCACAGATTTTTATTCTGAGTAGCATGATCTCCTAAGTAGAGAGGTTTCGAGGCGTATAGTTTACATAGAAGAAGTAGTTAGCAATTTCTGTAGGGCGTATTAAAAAGCATAAAACTAGTTTTGAATGGATTAATCAAAAGCCTATTAGACGTGCACCACTCTTCCAGAAGGTTAAATCAGCTTGAAGGTTAAGTACGAGAGCCGCATAATCATAATGATGCAAACAGATATTAGTGTCTTGAGCGTAAACAGGAAGAATAGCTAAGCCAAAGGGTAAGTTATTAATATATCCAAAACATAACAGGGACTTTTTTCTGAATAGACACAGACTATTCAGTTCCGAAAGAAATAGAAGATTGCCGACGCCGATCGCTCACGCAAAGGTTATTCGCGCCTGCCGGAGAGCATGAGTTTATTTGCGTATACGAAAACTTCTCGCGTGACCTTATAACGTTATCGAGCCTTTTCGGCACGTATACGACATCGCTCTGCCAATTCTTATTTGTTGGGGATCCATTTTAGTGGAATTTTTAACAGTGCACTGCAAGCCACCTATATTTTATACAAGCCACCACAAGCTAAGTAAGAGAAAGCGGACCAATCGCAGATGCCGGCACCTCCATCTTCATCCGGTCACCTATTTTCACTGCACTGGCTCATTCCCACCAAACCCTCTCGACTTGAGCGTGCTTCTCGCCTTTTACCGTGCAATTATATGAAAAAACGCAAAAGGTACGCGATGTTATTCGTTTTGAAAGCAAACAAAAGTTCGCTCCTATAAACGAGGAACGTGGTTGATTGGGCTGTTCAGGCGACGCTGCGGGTCACCGCCAGATGCTTGCATCGGCGGTTACGTAAATTAGACTTTAGAAAATTGGTATAAAAATATATTGGATTAGTTTTACGTTATAGGGGCCCTGTTCACATTTAGCTATTTCTTTATTTTCTTCGGACGCTTAAACTATATGCCTGAGGTTTACCATACATTGCCCAGTTGCGGTAAATATGAATATAAAGTATGTTGTGGCTGACAGCTAACTTATTTAAATACAGTATTAGATTATCCGTTCTGCGAACACACTAAGGAATAACTGCAAATATAGAATGTAGCAGGTGCCTCGCGTTACTTGTGTTTTACCTCTGTAACAGCATAACAACGCGTCCTTATTCATTAGTCTGCGGCCGCTACAGCGGCATCTTTCTAAGGGCCGCAACCCCTTCCCTCTGGGCTGCGCAAAGGCTCTTCTTAAGGTCCTCGTGCTCTTTGCTCCTCTTAAGAGTCCTTCAATAATAGTTTGGCCATCAGGGTGGCAGTCCTTGTCATCGACCATATTTTTTCCTATAGTAGCCTCTCACTAGCGAACCTAATGTAATGCCCACAAGGCTACCGAGAACAATTTCATTTGCACTCTATTCGGAAAACCGATTCCATTGAATGAATTAACAGCCGATTTAGGTGCATATAATCTAGATAAGGCAGTAACATAAGGCCACAGCAAAAAGCTCCTAACTCCTCCTGCTCAATAGTGGCACCGTGGCGTGCGTGTGCCACTCGCGAAACCACTGACTTTGTAAGAAAGAACACCTAAAATGGAAAATTGCGTTGATTATTTTCCAGACAGAAAGTTTAAGAACAATTGCGCATTTTTTAGAAGAACAACGATGTCAGAAACGGAAGGTTTCCTTAACTATGATGGTTTAACTAATGGGTTGCCTTAACTACAAGCGTGTAATTTTCAAGGCATGGTTAGATGATCGCATGGAGCCAGCATATTCCGGTATTGGGCGTCTATTTAGTCCAACTTTTGTATAAGGAAAAACATACGATCTATAGGCGTGCAACATAAATAACTTGATATTCGCATTTGCACATATTTAGTTTTAAAGAGCCACCCCAAGGAAACATCAACTTATATGCAGTGGTTTCATGTATATTTGTAAAAGATTGCAAAGGGGCTTAAACAGGTGTCTTACTCACAAATACAGCTTCCACGTTGGTTGAGCGCAACACTGATTTGGTGGTGACATCAAAGTCATGAGGGAACATGTATATGCCACAAGCCAATGATTATTTAATGGGGCGTTCATTAGTATCAAAATTTTGGAAAGATCTTCCGGTAAATATATCTTCTAAAAAGAAACCGAATGCGATTAGCAAATTTATAGCCCACTTAAATGCTCAGAATGATTATAATCCACAATCAGGTGACTATTTAACTTTCTCGCCGGACAATAACGAAAGAAAAGCGTCAGTGAGGACCCTGGGGTGATCGCCTACGACGTGATGGTGCCGATAGTCCGTATACTGTTGAACAGCCTGAGGGGGGAAGAATACTTTGTGAAAACAATCACCTACACCAACCTCCTTCCCACGAGCGTTGTGTTTGCGTGGCTTGCTAGATGCGCGAATCGTTTCCTGAATGGAAGGACCGCAAATGCGTCAATGCTCATCAGCGTGAGAGTTTATACCTTCAGTCATGCTCTAGATTTCGCAGTGTAGCAGCAAAACGCACAAGCCAAAGTTACAACCCGGAATAAATTTTCATGACGTTCTTCAGCGCTACCTGCTCGCTTCAATGTCAGTGGTCACTTGTGTTATGCTCATCATCCTTCCCTGCCTTCTTCTGGATGGTATCTCGCTGCATCTTCGGAATAGGAAGATTGAGGCCGTCGACTACAAGGTTTCTTACAATGACGGCATATAACAATGGCCTAGCGATGGTTCCCTTACATTGGCATCGATGGACAGTGCACCGATTTGCGTTATATTAATGCTTATGCCCCAAAGCGTTCATGGGGCACTATAATATAGGCTTTATCTGCATTTACAAGTATTCCCATCTTTTATAAACACGCTAAGCCAAGCGCATGCGTACACACATATGACTATTGCGAGATATTGAATTAAATGCGAAATATTTTGCTGAAAAGTATCGGTTAACAAAGTTACAGAGCGATTTTAAGCCTGAAGAGGTAAGTTTAGGCGAATCTACGTACTGCCCATGAGTGCCATGCCGGCTAAACCGCCTTGCTTGCACCTCCCAGCGTTATCAGCGCCAGAGTTCCCTCTAGTAGCAGCTATACTGTGTGCAGTCAAATACTGCACGCAAACGGTAGGAGTACCACTCCGACGCGTACGTCATCCTGGTTTCCTGCAGCTCCCGTCGTTTCTGAAGCAAGCGCCCGGAAGCATGTATCTTGGAACCACATCAATCGTGGCACTCACCTTAAAAGACCGCCAAATAAGGGCTGAGTGGGAGAAATTTCAATCTGTGCACTCGTTACGTTAATTTTAGCTGAAGTGTATCTAGGCTGATTCCCTAGTTATCGGCAGGACTGGCAGGGTGTACAACTATTGTAAACACTTCATGCATGTTGAGGGTAAAAGAGGTGCCCGTATTTACTACATGTTTTTACTTTTACACGATTTACTGTGCTTGTGTATTTGGCAAGGATCACATATATTAAACGTTGACATTATTTGCACATAATGCTCTTGAGCTAGTCTTGCAATGCTGCCGACAAAAATGCTGCCGACAATGCTGCCGACATGTTTTTACTTTTACACGATTTACTGTGCTTGTGTATTTGGCAAGGATCACATATATTAAACGTTGACATTATTTGCACATAATGCTCTTGAGCTAGTCTTGCAATGCTGCCGACAAAAAAAAAATGTATTCGTCTATTTGTGTGAACTGGCGAACATTTTTGCGTAGATTACTTGTACCAATAGAGACATAACGGCGAGATTGGTGAACACGTAGTGATGGCCCTATTAGTGATAATGGGAGTGTGTGAAAGGCACATCTGGAACATCTGTACAAACACTACTATAGATGCAGTGGACTCCGGGAAATTGGAACTGACCTAAATGGAAATGCCTGATAAAAAAAAAAGCTAATCGTTCTGTGAACTGCGGTGAAACGCAACCGTTTCCGAAGCTACCATCCACATTAATGACACATGCCACAGGGCAAGTCTGACAAACATGTGAAATATTGGTACTATATAAACGGACGAAAATCCATTCGATCGGGCAGTCGCGAAAATGTTAAGACAAATTAATGATGTAGAGAATGAAATGCTGTTTAATCACATAGAATTCGCTGCGCAAGCAATATTCGATGAAAAAAGAGAGTAACAGAGACGATAGGACTCAGCTGGAAATATGGCTGCAAATACTGCTTCGTTCACCACGTCAAGAATAAGAGAGGCCGGACCATACACTCGTTACCTGCCCTGAAGAGACAGTTGAAAATATTATCGGGGTTGCTCGTGCTGGAAGTCATGATTTCAATAAGAAAGAAATGGATATTTATTTTATTGTGCGGGTAACTGCTGCAGTCCAGATGACAAAGATGCCTTTCAATATCTGTCGCGCTATATTGAGCACGAGGACTACGCAGTGATATTGGGTATCTATGCATGCATGTTCTTAAAATATTGCTTGAAAGAAGCTGCAGTATTAGACGCAGAGCCTCCTTGTTTAATCAAGATAATATAAAATTTTTTTGGTACATTGTGAATAAAAGTATTGTTGGAGATATTTTTGTCCTCCACCTAAAGAAAACTTCGAATAAATGAACAATTTTTTCGTACTGTGGGAGTTCCGTTTAAGCGGAGTGTACAACGTAAACAAAAGGAACCAACGAGAGCAGCACCAAAAAAAAGAAAACCTCTTGCGTGGACATTATGTCCACGGCCGTACAGAGGGCCCGTGAAAGAGCGGAGAGGCTTGGCCTCCCAATAGCGACATGGGAGCAGCCAGCGGCTAGCAGGAAACCCCAACGGGTCTCTGCCGGCAAGCCCCTCAGGACCTTCTGTCTGTCTTTCCCATGCCCTCTTCGGCAATTTCACATGCGGCTTCCCAGTGAACCTATTAAGTAAGGACGCACTCAAGCTGGAAAAAAAAAACACTCTCTACCAAGCGTTAAGTCTTATAACGAGCAAAAATTAGGCCGCTAACGGACTTGCAGCTCGTCTACTGTTAGGTAGGTACCCGGCAGCAGCACTAGGCTGCTTCCCACAGATAAGGCGGTAGCTTTTCAATAAGACCGTCCCTGGTTAAGGAAGAGATAGGCAAATATGCTAAAATAAGTAATCATAGCGTCTCCTTTTGCAAATGCGAACTGCCACAAGTAGCCATGTGGAAAGTCGCCGAACATCCGTGCCCATTAGAAAGACAGGTGGATTTTTGGCACGCAACATGATGCTAAACAACCATATCCCGCATACACGGTAGATTTTCTGTCACAACAACACAAAAGACAGAAAAAAATCTATAATTTCACTTTATTTATTTACGCACGAAATTTTTTTTCTATGAGCATGAGCTGGTAGCAACAATTGAGCGTATATTAATATGTGACGGCCCTGCACTGTGTCTCCTTACCGGCAGACGTGTAATTATAAGCAAAGAATGCCGCCAGCTTCTTGAGCATGTATAGCCGAGGGAATGGCCCGTAGCCGCAGATACCATGGGCGTCCTCCAGCTGGATGTCCGCAGCGACAAAGGTGTATTGCACGCTTGTCGCATTCTTCTTGGCTTTGCAGAGCTGCATTGAACATCCCCGAGACAACAACACGTAAGAGGTCACTGTCTGTGTCAAGTGGAGTGCCTTACAGATGAACGCGATAATAAATTACGTTAGGCATTTCCGAAAAAAATGCTTCGCTTCTAACCCTGTAAAGTGCGCGCACGACAGGAGGAAGTGCGTATTGCACGCACTTCCTCCTTCGGGGCCCAACTGCGGGGCCCACTTTTGTTCATCGTATCATAGTAAACCAACAAACGAAGACACCAAAGGCAACATAGGGGACATTACTTGTACCTAATAATTGAAGTAAACAAATATAAATTTAATGACAACTATGGTGCATGAAAGGGCCACTTGCCGCAGCTGGGGAGCGACCTTACGTCTTCGCACTACGCGCACCATGCTCTAACCAATTTAGCTACAGCGGCGCCATTTTCCCATCCACTTTCTTGGGTATTTAAGTTTTACCACTAGATCTAACGTCGGGAGAGTTAGCCAACTCCGTCACTCGTAACGAAGACGTGGGAGTGTTCCCCACCTACGGTGAGTTATTTTTTCATCCACCTTAATCGCCCAAAATTATTGTTTACTTAATCCAATTATTGATTAGTACACGTTTCTTCCCCTATGTTGTCGTTGGCACCTTTCTCTGTTGGCTTCTTAAGATATGATGAATAAAAGTCGGGCCCCTCGGTTAACCCCCTTTCTTCTCGTTTATCACATAACGAGGGTCTCGAAGCCGGCAAAACTGATGCCTTCAGGTAGCATGCGTGGGTTTATTGACCAGTTGCCTTCACCCAAAAAGATCACGTACTCGCGACGCCAGTGCCAGGTAGGAGGTTCCACATCCGCCGCCAAGGTATGTGAGTGACGGCTCTGGCTAACACTCCCAAGCTTAGTTCTGGTAGTGAAACGTAAATACCCAAGAAAATGGAAAGAAAAACGGCGCCGCGGTAGCTTAGCTGGTCAGATCATCGCATCTGTGGTGCGAAGGCATGAGATCGTTCCCCGCCTGCGGCAAGTTGTTTTCGTATCTACTTGAATTATCATTATATTTATCACATATTTAATTCAATTACGAAGTACAAGGAATTGCCCCTATGGTGCCCTTGGTGCGTTTGTTGGCTTCTTATGATATGTATGTATGTATGTATATATATATATATATATATATATATATATATATATATATATATATATATATGTATATAGCTTGACCACAGCTATGGTCTGGAAAGTCCGCGAGAGTTTCCGAAGAAAGGATCGTAATCGCCAGCGCAAAACTTCTTTTGCTACATGGAGAGGTAGCATAGCACCACTGGTATTTACACAATAAATAAGTCTATAACTAGCTATCTAACAACTTCGCCTTAGTTTCAATTTAGCATTACCATTCTCCATCTCTTCCTCTCCAATTATATAATGAGAATCTTTGTATCAAATCCTAACAAGAAACACGTGCACAGTGAATGAGCAATGTTCATTCAGACTATCGCGTGATTACCAGCATATCTATAATTTTCACACAATAATCTCAAGAGACGCGATCTCAAAAGTTCAACTCAGTGTTACCATGCCTGCTGTTTGGGCACGATTGGCTTCTCTCACCTTGGTACGAAGGTTGCGAGGGCTGTCATAGGTGAAGACCAATCCTGCTGGGTCGTCGTAACTAACGAGGGCGTTGAACGTCCTGTCTTGGTAGAATGAATTGTTGAAGGCAGGACGCGAGCAGGCCTATTGGAAGGACACAAAACATTGTCGAACTTGTGAGCACAGATCCCACAGCCCTACCACAAAATCTGTCATGCCCTGTCTCATACTTGTTTTTGTTCCAATACAAATCACATAAAAACAAACAGGAATATGAAACAGGGCACAGGAATTTCCGATAGAGATTGTACAATAAAATTCACACTAGTCACTGAAAAGCACGAATCTACACTTTTAGTTGAGTTCTACTTCGCTCACGCTCCGCTCCACTCAGATTTCACGCGCTGAGGGAACACTGCAGGGAACAGCCTAGATTTTGCATTTCACAACCGCGTCTTGTCGAGACCCAGGCGGCGCTATATCAATCCTGCTGCAAAACCACCATGAATCCAAGAAGACGCTCTCACACGCTCACACGCTCGCGCTCACACTGGAGCGCGAAGCGATCTGTCTTCCGCATGCCAGGCATGAGCGTTGTGCAAAAGCGCACTAGCGTTTCCACGAAGCGGTGTTGCGCCAATTGCAAGCGCATGCCGGTCTGAGCCGAGTGGAGCGCAAATGCTCAACTTAAACATTCCAATATATGCGCGCAAATGCGCAATTCTGGGACTTGTCCCGTTCTAGCATGCTGTTAAAAAGCCGTTGCTTGAGTTCTAACAACGTTCGAAAATATATTCGCTAATATTCATGTTTTCTTTTCCCACAAAATAAAAAAAAGTAAGATCATAACAAAACGTAGTCCAAGATAATGAATAAAGGGGACAGATGTCTGGTGGTAATCAGCACCCTAATGATTCCAATTGTTGACCAAAATTGCAAGTAACACAGTACTAATCGGAACATAAAGTTCGCAGCATGTGTCCGTAAAAGCTTTGTCGACAAACTAAAAAAAAAAAATATCGTTCTCGGCAAATTAACACAAACTTTCAGTGCGGCGTGTTGCTCTTTCTAAGCAGTTTCAGCATCTTCCACGGGCCAAATCTGAAGTTAGCGCAGTGTAGATATGTGTGACGTTGGACTCTGGGTTTACCGGGTATGGATCGCAGGATATGAGTCCCTCGGGTAAATATTCATGCGCAGCTAGAACCACTTGGTGACTGTGATGGTTACTGTCATGATGATGATTACGTATGACAAAACTAAGCGATTCAACATGTAGTTGACGTCGACCAAATGTGTATCTAGGCGCAGATCTCTCAATAAATCATGTGGTTCACACACCCCGACCTGACCCCTTCATGTCGTATAAGAAGACGTTGTCTTTCATTGACTTCAACTAGACGGTTAATTGCCGTCCAACTTGATTTTCCTTAAGTGAAAAATAAATTTTGGGCTTTTAGGTGCATGGGAAAATCTCGATCTCATTAAGAAACTTCCCATAGTGGGGAAAACAGGATAATTTACGCACATAACTTCCTTTGTTGTGACCCGCCGTGGTTGCTCAGTGGCTATGGTGTTGGTCTGCTGAGCACGACGTCGCGGGATCGAATCCCGGCCACGGCGGCCGCATTTCGATGGGGGCGAAATGCGAAAACACCTGTGTGCTTAGATTTAGGCGCACGTTAAAGAACCCCAGGTGGTCAAAATTTCCGGAGTCCTCCACTACGGCGTGCCTCATAATCAGAAAGTGGTTTTGGCACGTAAAACCCCAAATATTATTATTATTATATTCCTTTGTTGTGGAATTAAATTGTAAAACAAGTGTGTTATTTCGCTTCTCCCTCACCAAAATATGGGACCGCCGCGGTCAAGATAAAACAGGTGACAGCCCAGCAGTGCAGAGACGTATGCACTATGAAACTGCGGTGGGTGTTTAGAAAATTATAACTAGATACAGTTGTCCTGATGAAGCCATACCTATGCAAATTACTTTCGCATAAATGTTTTGTACATCGTAACAGTATACTAGACCTTAAAAAGGATCGCAGCGTCCATGACGAAAAATGAACACGAGCTTGACATATGACTCACAATTTTTTTTTCTGCGCAATGAAATAAACATAAGCGCACTCTACGGAACAGAGAACGGAAATGCATTCAGACACAAGGAAGTTAGTGCTGGAAAAAAAGTGCGCACAGTGTCCTGCCCAATAATTCGTAGTTCTGTGGATGTAACAGGGTAGTCCCCCTTTTCTGGTGCGAGCCTGATTAAAAGCGATGTGAGGTTTATGTCAGAGAAAGGAGCGTGAGGCTGCCGCGTTATAGATTAATAGGCAGCCGTCTTTAATTTTTGCCCGAATGGCCGCCACGCTGTGACGCGCTTCGTAGACTCCGTGTACGGAATTAAGGTTCCCTGAGACACTGTCTATCTGAAGCTCAGTGCAGGTATCATGAAGATAGCTGTTATGGTTTTACCCCCCCGGTTGCTTTGCTGTCCGCCCCTGTGTCCGTCAAAATCCGTAGCTGGAATACCGAAATCCAAGGTTAGCAAGTTACAAAGAAATACGATTCAGGCCGTGAGGACTGAGAGGCAACACTAACAAACCGACTTTCCAGGGTGCAACCTCTCGTCCACTCTGCCGATGCTACAGCCGTAAAGGTTGCTGATTTTAGAGAGTACAATGGCGAGAACGGCGATCATAATTGTCGACTCCGGCTGCGAAGCTCCGCGCTGGATTGATCTTATGGCTACGCCTTTGTGTTTATATATATATATATATATATATATATATATATATATATATATATATATATATATATATATATATATATATATTATATATATATATTTTTTTCTGAGTCTTCTACGATCCAAAGATCCATAGTTAGCAAGCTACAAAGAAAGATGACTCAGGCCGTGAGGCATGGAACGCGGCACATATATATACATACATGTATATCTCCATAGTAAATGACAAGAATGGAATTCGAGAGGCTCGCTTTTTATGAGTAATATCATAGGAATCTAAGAATCAATGGTACCAAGGACAGCATAAAGCAAATTAGTGGTCCTTGATAATTGAAAATAAGAAATCACGAATTAATGGGAATGAAACAGGACGAAATAACATATTGGCGGCAGTTGGCATACGAACCCGCGTCTTCGCATTACGTGTGCCATGCTCTCACCAACAGCTACCGCGGCGCTGTTTTCAAATCCACTTTCTGGAATATTTAGGTTTATCTACTATAACTAACCCGTACACCGTTAGCCAGCCTCACCACTCACAAGCCTTGATGGCGGATGAGGAGCATCCTTTCTGCCACAGGCGTTACGTGCACATTAACTTTAGGTTAAAACTACTGGTCAATAAAACCGCACATGCCACGTCAAGGCGTCAGTGGTGCCGGATTCAAGATTGTCGCTAATGTCGCGAACGAGATGAAAGGAAATCGAGGGACCCGGTTTTTATCAGTCATGTCATCAGAAACCTAGCTGTAGTTCTAGTAGATAAACATAAATACCCCGGAAAGTGGATGGGGAAACGGAGCTACGGTATTTCAAGTGGTAAGAGCATCGCATGCGTAATGCGAATACTTGTGTGGCTATGCCGCCTGTGGCCAGATGTTTTTAAGTCCAATTTCATTTATGATTTCTTTTTTTTTAATTAATGAATACAATTTCCCGTATGCTCTCCTTGATATATGTTGGTTTCTTGAGATATGGCTCTCTCTCTCTCTCTCTCTCTCTCTCTCTCTCTCTCTCTCTCTCGCTCTCTCTCTCTGTGTATATATATATTTATATATAAACAGTGTTATGAGCAGCAGTTTTTGCGCACCCGGGCAATCTCGGTGATCTGATCCTCTGGCAGGAGCTTCTTTTCCTTGCACGCGGCCCCGCATCTATTGCCGAGCGTATAGCCATCGGGCCCCTTACGCGTCAAGGGGCCTCTATGACATGCTGCGTACCACCGACCAGCCATGCCCAGGGACATAGCATACATCATGTTCGAAGGCCAGAACCGCTGGGTGGCTGCAAGAAGACTTATGCTGGTGCCCTGAAAAGTGAAAAAAATTCTGCAACGATTACGACACTCCTTAATGCGAAATTTGAGCACAGCTCCATAAGTGTATTCACTTAGCGATATGTTGGCTTGCGTGGACAACATGTGTCGTGCAGCACCTTACAAATGCGCTGCACGTGGCACGACTGCCTCGCTAACCTGGAGAACGCGAGAGCCCGCGCGGGGGTGACGCCTGGCCGCGATTCCCAGCCGCTGCCCTCGCCGATAAACCTCTAAAACTAAGCGCGCTACTTTGGCACCATCTCATAGCCGTTGTCGTCGCACTACGCTGTTCTTCTCACGCGTTCACCATACCCTCCTCCGCTTTCGGCCTCATGCTTCTGCTGCACCCTCCTTTCCGCTTTTCTCCTCCCGTCTTTCACATCCGCGGAGCTCCGCGTTCGCTCTTTCAACCATCGCTGCGCTCCTTCGCTCGATTACGCCGCCGACGCCGACAACCGCGGCAGGAACGCACGCCTAGGAGCTGCGCTCTGAACAAGCGAGGAAATATGTTCGAACAGAACTGTTTTCTGGCCCAGTTGGTGCTTGCTGAAGGACATAATTTTGCCGCAAAGACACAAAGAAAAGAATGGACGGCATTACAAACTGATTTATTTTGGGTGCTGATCCAGCAATAAATAGAGAGATACACGGATGTGTGGGCCGTTCACCAACCGTAAATTCGCAGCTGTCAAGCAATCTCATCTCATACTGATAAACATAGGTGTTTTATCGCTGTTGCGGTTTGAGTTTTTCTTTTTTAATATTAGGCTTCCATAAGCTCCCGTGATGTCTCATTGTTATTTATGCCAAGAATCTTAATGTCCCGGAAATATGGCTGACACATTGTGCGGGCAAACGTGTGACACCCTCTTCCATTACATTTTGGACGTATTCCCTTGCTCATTCACTTATGCAGCGCCCCGTTTGTCCTACACTCAAGATTGACTTAGCATGTGCAAAATTATTTACACTCATAGACTGCACCGTTATAGTTCTTAAGCCGCGTCTCTCGTCTAGAACATGGCAAGCGACAGCAGCCACGTGTATTCACTCAACTACGAGTTGCCGGAATAAATTTACTGCTACAAGTTGAGCTAATCATATAGCGGAAAACTCTAGCACTTGCTCCGCCCCCTTTCGGCCATGCGGGATCCCTACACAAGTACACTAGATGCAGCATGCCTCACTTCTTCTCTATTTCTTTTTTTTTGCTCTGATGGAATCCGGAATGACGTAAGACACGATAATAGCTTGCTCCCGGTTTCTAGGGATTCTCCTCACCCTCGCATTCGCTTCGTACGGAATGGACTAGGACGCGTTGGCGAGACTGACGCGGAAGTATTTATCAAGATATTACGCGTATTTCGTTGCGGAAAACTAAGCCTGTTTTTTATGGACATCTTAAGCAACCTACGCCCTCCGTAAGATCATCACAGGAAAACCTGTGAAGTTTGCAGCATATCACATGTGGCCCACAAGCTTTTTAAGTGAGGCCTGAGCTCACTCGCCTGTCTTTCTCAGGACAGTGGTGAGAACTCAATCCGCACGCATGGCTGCCGGCATCAGCCAAAAGGCATATCTATATTTAATAGCACTGCCCATCACTATCACTGCTATCTCTGCCCATCTTACCGAACTTCTGTTTTTAATATATTTACAGCAAAAGGCTTGGAAAACTCCGCCCCTAATAATAATAATAATAATAATAATAATAATAATAATAATACTAATAATAATAATAATAATAATAATAATAATAATAATAATAATGAAACGAATGTTTCAAGATGCATTGTTGCAAGTCGACTGGTATGGTGTTATCGTTTGTGAACAGCAGATCGGCTCTTGAACAGGAGACATTGCCATATACGCAAAGGACAAAATATATGTACAACTATCCACCCTGACTCGCAAGAGGAAAATGCAGTCGACTGTGGGGATCTCTGTGCCGTACAAGTGAATGTCGGAATCGGGATATCCGCTGGGAATATATCTCCAGGCACAAGCAAGTGTGATATCGAGAAGTTCATGACCACCCACTTTGCATGGCTTAGCCATGATGAAACAATCTACGTGATCTTCGTATGAGACTTAAATGCGCACTTTTCAAAAGCATACAAGAAACGTTTCACCCAATTTATGCTAGAAAAGCCTGATTTGAAGTGCCACATCATTAGAAGTAGCTCAACTACTCAGGAACGGTCGTCTACACATCTACGTTTGGTGAATATGCTGTCTTACGTTATAACCAAACGAATCAGTGTATATCAATGTAGTCACAAAGCTATTGCCACTACCACTAAAACTGATTAATATAGATTCATGTACCCTTGTATAAGCGTGTGTGATGTGCTACAGCTTCGCTGGTCATCCACTTTTACAAAGTGGAGTGGCTCATAATTTTTTTGGGCTGTCAGGTATTCCACATATTGCGTTTCAATACAATTTTTCCCAGCTATTATTGTAGCCTTCGCTGATTTAATATCGCGTTGCATGGCAGGTATATCTAAAGTAACGGACTTAGAAGCAACATTTTTATATTGATGTCGTATATGAGGTTCTGTAGGTGCCACTAGAATTTGCCGCTTTCACCCATGTACTTGTAATCGTAGTACGCGCAGGGCATGTTCTATGCCACGGATGGGAGCTTTCCTTTCTCATTTCATCCTGGTCACGGCCCCGCTGGTGGCGTAACATATGGGAATGAAGGTGGACCACTTGCACATTGTAGCGGCGCAGGTCACGCGTAAAATGTGCTTGTAGTGCCTTGGAGCGACATGGCGCTGATTTCGGCGGTATCACGTAGATCGGTGGACGTGAAACACAATGCTGGAATACGAGCCGAAATACGCCATATTCGACAGCACTATTGGACAGGCGTTTTGTGTCACGTTTTTATACGAAAACACGTGTTTCATGAAGTATATGAGTAAGGCTTCGCCACTATGATGTTTGAGTCGCACATCCGACATAGCAGAAAATGGAGCAGACGGGAGCGCGTGAGGAACAGAAGCTCTCGAGAAGAACAAAGGCCAGGCGGCTCGGTTGGATGTCTTGTTCAAGGGCCACTTCTCAAGGAACACTTAGGTGTTTCATTGGTCCATGTGGCATGGTCTTGTGTGCTGGCTTGTTCTCTCGCGGATGGCGGCTCGCGAATGCGCCCCTGATGCTCTCAAGCCAACTGTCTGACCTGCCGGGGCTTGATCCTTTGACCTGCCCCGATGATATCGTGTGAGTGAGCTTCTTTGTGTGATTATTCGGTGTTGCCTTCTAGGACTATCTAGGAGATGGTCCTAGTATGTGACGTTGTCTTGCTGCGTGCCCAGAAAAGCGGTAAAGAATGCAAATGGAGCGTTTGAAAGTCGCACTTTGAGGACTTCTGGGACGTGCATACTTTATCACTGGCTAATTAGAGGCAGCGACAACGCAAAATGCTGCAAAAATTAGCAGTCACGGATTATAAACATAAAGGAGGAAGCCAGGTCAGCAACCACATAAACATGGTAAACAGAAGGTGGAACACAGTCGGTGACCGACTCCATGGTTCCGTAACAGATCAGGTGCGAATGAAGATATCAGCGAGTGGAGTAACATTAGCCAACGTTAGCTGGCAACATGATTACGAACAAAGTGCCTAAACTGGTGTGGCAGTACAGTGTCGTGAGTGTAAACGGCTCAGCCCCTGACAGTGAAACGGCCTGTGGAGATGTGGCCGAGAACAGCGAAGTGTTCCTTGCATAAGTCAACGACGCTTCCGCAGAGACTTATCACAACAAATAATGTTGCGACATTTTACAGAAAGCCGATTATAAAATAGAATAAATATAACCAGACTCCTTGTAAGTTTTGCTTTCACAGGTCAACATTTGTCCACAAACTAAATGTCTCAATCAGACTCAATCAAAAAACTACATTGCTGCTTATGTCTCACTCGCACTCAGACTCGTCACAATTCTGCTCAACCACGCTCGCTCGGTTTAAAAGGGACCAAAATTATTCTTAAGCAGGTAGATTTGGGCTATGGCTGACCATAATTTTACTCGACCAGGCTCCCTCTAAGGCTCTTCAACAGTCGACTCGGACTGACCCCGACTCAGACTCATGCGTAGGTATATGTGTGAGCGATACGACTCATGAGTCAGTTTGTCAAAATATGCAGGTAATAATCACCCATTCTACAGTTTTTGAAACCACTATTCTGCATTGCGTCATTTTGCAATATTGGACGCAAAGCTTGTAATTCGTGATGCGCTCCACCCCTTTCGCGGAGCTAGTCTTGAACGAGATCCACATCGGAAGACTATGATCGTTGTTGAGGCATGAAGTCACTGACGAGCCGTTTCCTTGTGCGATTTTAATATGTCGTCACGTCGATCGCAGTCACTCAATCGTCAGCAGGAGTCAGGGCAGCCATATATGTCATGGTCGTCTATTCCAATGAAAGTGGCGATATCGTAGTAGCATAATAAGCCATGACAGAGCACAAAAATCACCGTGATAGCTGGTTTCGAAGAGTCTTCAGGCACGGAAAAGACGGTCTAGAATGTGCAGTTCCAAAAGTTATTGTTTTCGGCCCATTACGCATCTTGGGGCAGCAAGAAAGCCAAGTTGCAAAGTACAAATGACCTAAAGCAATGCGATCGTGATTTCATTAGCTAGTGGAACGATGCTCGTTTGGAGCAGAGATTTTATAATACTTGCCATATATTTTTATTCTTTAAGCTTAAGCTTGTAGTCGCCGTTTTTTCTTACACTGCCACCGATGCGTCCTTGCAACATCTTGATGCTGGTGCTTTGCAACGTGATTTGTTTTCGGTGCGTGCTTGTCTTTGTTGCCACCGTGTTTGCGAATGCTTATATCCTGCATGCAACAAGTTCTTGGCTGCTGCGGCCGTCTATTAAAATGCATTGAATGTGAGTGCCTTTACAATTTGTGAAGCTGTTCACGCTGACCTGAGAGCACATTTAAAAACAAGGGACATGCTCGCTGTAATACGTGGTGGTAATAGTGTTGCTGGGATAGTCGCTTCATACTATATTACGGAACTTAAACACTATAGCATCTTAGCGCAAATCGACAAAGGAAACTGGCAGGGAGCGTACAGCCTTCTGTTGTGAGCATGGCACAGTGGGAGGGGGATTTGTACTTCGGCAGCAAATGGGTATGGGACGGCCGCACGGCGTTTATCTTGAAAGCGATCTGTTTTGAAGGTGCAGTCTAGGTGGACTGACGGCTCGTAGTTTTGCGTGCGCTATGTTTACCCCACTCAAGTTACATTTAAGCGATAGACAGCCCGATAGACCCTCGCTGCTGCTGCCATGTTGTCTCACGCCCGCGCGTTGACAGCCCACATACACAGCTTCGCCTAGTCATTCTTCTTCATAGAGTGGAAGTTTGCTTTTTTACTGATACACGTTTAGCTTTGCATATGTTATATTGTTTATGGAAATTTGGTTTGGTAGTTAAGAAGATGTCTTTATTTTCCAGCGTATGCTAGCTCTTGCCAGCGTCTGTGCATAAGCAGCGATGGTAGATGAGGATGTGGTATGTGCGTTTTAACACTTTGAATTAAAATTACCAATTTGTCATATACCTGAACTCACATAATAATAAAGTGCGGGTGGAGCTAGAAACTTTTGAACATTGTTATGTATTCATTAATCTATTTGTATTCTTTCCCCTAGTTTTTTATTTCAGTAGTAATATATACCACCAACAAAATGTCATAATGAGCCCACAATTTTTTTCGACCTGGTTAGTAAAATTTTAGTCGTTCCGTGGCTTGGCGCTTTAAATAGAAATTATATCGATGTGTGAGGTATTCACACAATGCCAGTAAAATATCTTATGCACTTGATCGCCCACTCCTTACCTCATATTTTTATTATTTATCACAATAGGAAAATTTCCATGTATTGTGTGCGAGACTCGCTGTAGTATTCCAGACAGGCAACAGAAACATTTTTTCCAACTGCCAGCGTATTTTTATTTTGTCACCATATTTTTTAGGAAGCCTAAAAAAGCTTTACTTGAACGTTTTACATCCCTGGTTCACCTTCGTAAGATTGTAAATCTAGTGCAATATGGCTTTGAAAAAGACGTCAGTCTATAGAGTTTGCGCTTCGTTCACCGAACGGATATACACTTTATAATGAAGGTTCACAGAACACATCATGGATGGATGAATGGATACAACACATCATAGGCGTGAATAAACGCAAGCTGGGCGATGCGACAGTCCAGGCTTAGTGGAAAAGAGTATCCCACTCGACCCACTTGCGTTGCGTTGGCGAGGCGGCTTAGCACGGTGCATCATCATCGCTAAGCGTGCGTCTTCTCTGCTATATCTCTTTTCCCCTCTCCTAAGATGGAGCCACAGAGGCCTCTTAAGGCGTTATCAGGACAAGCGGTTCGCAGTTAGGCGTGAGATGATCAATGCGCACAGTTTCACTGCCTGTGCTGCAAACGTACTGGAAGATGTGAGATGTTCGATTATATAATTCAGCGGAGAAATTCACTTTCCGATTTAGTACAGACCATGGTATTTGGGAACAAGCTTCGAGGAGATACCTGGCGTGAGTATTGCAGGCACCCACAACTAAACGAGAGAGTCGGGCGAAGACTGGTGGTATGGCGCCCGTCGCCATGACGAAGTTTCTCCTGCGCCTGGCTTTGTTCCGCAAGGGTACGAGTAAGTTGCCGTCCTTATCCTGCATATCAGGCGGCTTCCGAATTCGGTGTGTTTTCCAATGAGTTGGAACTGCAAGGAAAGATGGTGTCAATAGGAGTTGAAGTTCACCGGCCAGTGAGTAAAAAGAAAGTGGAAAATTCTGTCGGTGCTTGTGGTGCGATGTTGTAGGCGTACGTGGCGAAGGGAAGGATAAGGTCACAGTTGGTCTGTGTAGAGGTGAGATACATGGAACGCATGCCGCTAAGAGTTGAATTGAAGCGCTCTGTTAGGGAAATTGCGCAAAAAATCCCCAGTCGATGTAGGTGAGAAGGCAAATCTGGGACAAAGACGATGACACCACTGAGATCACATGGACACGTATTCCATTTGAGACCACGTGCAATAGTGTCCATTATGCGCTGAAAGGTTGCGGGAGTGTTTCAGAGGTCAAAATACATCATAGTAAATTCACATTGGTCGTCTGATGCAATAAAAGCAGTTTTCAGGAGATGAGCTGCAGCCATAGAGACTTGTCAATAACCGGAACGCAGATTGAGAGAGGAAACGAACTCTGCAACTTGCAGACAACCTACGAAGGCGTCGTCGATCCGCGGAGCAGGGTAACAATCCTTTTGGGTTATCGTGTTTAACCAGCAATAACTCGCATAGAATCGTATCCTTCTTCTTAACTTTAACCAGTGCGAACGATCAAAGACTGCTTGGTGGCTGAACAATGCTACACTTCAGCATGTCACCTGCTTGATCATCAATGACGCCGCGGTGTGTTGCCCATACGCGGTATGATCGTTGCCGCAGCGGGGAGTGTGGGCTCGTGTTGATCTGGAGGCACACAGTTGACTTTAAGCCAAGCGACCTACTGTAACAGTCAAAATCAGAAGGAAACTTATCAAGAAAAAACAGAAAGTCATGGCGTTGCATCGGGTGCAAGCCGTTGTCGATCGCATGGCGGGAAAGTTGTTAGGATGGTGCAGCATTTAGAGGTCTAGTGTGTATTTCCGATAAACCATACGAAGCTGGAAAAGTGGCAAGGATTTGAAGGGCTCCACTTGGCCGAGGGATTCATTCTGAAGCAATGGAAACGGGAACGGAAATTGGGTGCGCGCAATTGATACCGTGACGGTAGCATCAAGGGCAAGCACGGCGGCTAGATGTGGGTGCCGTGTCGATGAACAAAAGCATCGCAAGGCTCGAAATGAGCACCGCGATTGAAACTGTTGGAACAGAACACTCGTGCCAGGACAGATGCACGTGGAGAAATCACAATGTAGGGAGCGATAATCAACTTCGCGCAGGAAAGCAGAGCGTCATCTCATATGATATCGCAAAGTGGAAAGAAGGTGAGTTCAGCATGGAAGCATCAATTACTGCTTGAAAGAAGTAAATAAGATCCCACCCTAAAATACTACCGTTTGCAAGAAAATAATACGATGAACTCGACTGCGTAGATGTCTTCTTGAATGACAAGTATGGCTGAGCACGCAGCCGCATGCTCGAAATGCTGTGCGGAGGCCATGTGCAGAAATGGGCGAAAGGAAGGTGTCGCGACTTTCGGAACGGTACAGCAGAGCTTTTTGTGAATTACAGAGACGGCTGCCCCTGCGTGCATGAGAACAAGCGTAGGGATACGTTCGACAGCGACTTCAATACGTTGGGCGGCAAATGACGAGGGCTCGGGATTTGCGTCAACAATGGACTTTTGGACTAGGTGCGCCAACAATGGACTAGATGCTCCAGTGAATGACGACGTGAGATCACGTTCTCATGCTTGCAAAAGTACGCCGGAGGTCGTGTGTGGCCGTGATCGCACTCCGGCTTCGGGATAGGTAAGCGGAGGCGGCGACGAGCAAATCCGCCGTTATGGTCACAGCGCGGCTTCGGCGCATGCTGGCGGTGCCGTGAATGGAAGCGTCCAGTCGGCTGGAAGTCCTTCGGACACCTGCTCTTGTATTATGTGCCCTACCATGACTGAGGGAAGAGCTAGGCTCCGGCGTACAGAATATCAGGGAGAGCTGGCGAGCCATTTGCTCCCGTACGAAAACTTTGAACTGGGGGATCAGAAAGGTGGTGCGCAGAGTAAAAGTCATGTTGGACAGCAGCTCTTCTGGCACGGAAGGGAGACGGGTGGCCAAGCATTGTTGGCAGAACCCGTCATAGCTATGAAACATGTCAATAACTTCTGAGAAAGCTTCGGAGGCTTTTCGAAAGCACAATTAGGAAGGCACCCTTTTCAATGTCCTTGCCTATATGCTTGATCGTGTCCGCATTAGTCCCTGAGGCACCAATCCACTTTCTCACGTCTACGTTATACTTCTGATAATTAGTGAAAGTCACCCCGCGCTACTGTGCTCAAGACAGTGGACGTTGCTCCGCACTAAGCTCGCGAACCGCAGGACGGCCGAAGACATCGGTAAGCTTGGTCTTGAATGCAGTCCGGTGTGGATGGTAATCCATGGTTTCAAAATAAGTCAGCGACTTTTTTCTAGCAAAAAAATACTATTTGTCAATTTGGTGTTGCCATCCAACTGCTCATGGAGACTCACTTGGTCGTCCTAGGATGACTACTTGTGTGCAACATCGTAGAAATCAGAGCCCCTAAATAAGGCGGAGTCGCTCTGACGAGCGTGCCATAAAATACGATGGGGCGGGGTCAAGGTAATGTTATATTTGTTTTCGTACTCGTCGTGTTGATATGTAGCGTTGGGCTGCGCAACTCCTGTTTTAGGGAAAGCCATGCATTCTCCAGTAAATATATGGAAGGCTCACAGGACACGTCGTCGGCGCGAACAAACAACCGGCGCAACACGACAGCCTAGGTTTAGTCGAAAACAGTCGACAGGTTCAGGCCTCTTGCGGTCAGAGGCTGCTTGCGGGCCGCTGATGCGGCTTCGGAGCATGCCTATTTTTCTCTGGGTGGCCATCTGACCAGCTAGGGCTCGAAAACTTTCAAAATCAAAGCTTATGTGGGAGGAGGCACGAAAAGAGACCGCCATGGATAAGGTTGATTTAGGCTCGCCAGCCGTGACGCCGGGGTGTCCCTAGCATGGCAGACACCGCGACCACTCACGTCCAGCGTGCTAGCGCGCTCTATTGTCGAGCTACATGCACGTGAGCCGTCTTCTTCTTCACCGGCTCCGGAGGAAATATTCACGCCCCTACAATGTCCTCCTCCCTCCTAGTGCGAAACACGCTAGAAATGTGTGCAAAAAGGCGCGCGTATGCAAAGAAGACAGACTGCAGCACTATGTACATGAATGTCAATGCCTACACTCCGTTCCAGACATAGCAGTCAACACTGTGGAGGCTAGAGAGACTTCATGCAGTGGCTTCATTCGCATTTGGATAGAGTTCGATGCTTTTTTGACCACAAATGCGTGCAACTGTTTCTTTATATAGGCTACGCAAGAAGCGCAAGTATGGAATGACACAAGTTCTTATCCTTAGAATGAAACAGACTGTAGTATACCGATGCTAAAGCGTTGTTTTAAATCAATTTTTTTTGGCCTTGCTGTTTTTTTGCGGGGGCGGGGGGGGGGGGTATTTGCAACCCGTCCCCTGGAGATTCACGTGCATGCTCGCGCGACCGAACGCTGTTGGCGCGCATCAATACATGAACGGGACGTGCGAAGTCATAATGTTTCTTGGCCGAACATCTTGCATAGCTTCCACAGCGTTGACTGCTATGTATGGAGCGGAGTATAGCGTCCGTTAATGAGTCCAAATAAAGCCTGTTTCGGGCAACGGCACGCATAACAATGGTGGTGGCTACTGGCAGTATCTTGATACAGGGCGCATTGTGGGCGGCTATTGAGGGCGTCGTCTTGCGGTGTCGAAGTCTTAGCGCCGAGTCCAATGCAGCTCGACAAGCAGAGTTGATGCGTATTTTGTTGTTCTTGGCGCGTGCTGAGAGTTCATGCCGTTGAGGGGAATAACGGCGAATACGGTGTCGTCGAACAGCATGCAATGGTGCCATTGGCGGGGAACTACGAATGTCGCTGCGTGCCTTATTGCCCTTGCTGATTCATGCTGCGTCACCATTACAGGTATGGGCACAGTTCAGCAGGGCGGTGAATTGTGAGGACCAGCAAGGCCTTGGTCTCAAGATGGCGTCGTAGTGAGTGCGGCTGCTCTTCGTCCGCTGCATATTTTGCCAGGGCTTTGGTCAGAGGTGCAACGGAAAGCATATGCTGTCGCCGTTGGCGTTGCCGGCTCACACAATCCGAAAGTATTGTACCAGGCAGCACTGGTAGCGTAGGTTGTGAGCGAGGCGAAGCAATAGTGATGCCGTAGTGCGAAACCACGGCCTGCCACGGGTTCTCGTAGATTACCGAGCCTGGCATAGTATTAAGCTCCGACAGAAGACCGTCTGGCAGGTCATGACTTGCGTGTAGATAGCGCAAATATTGGCCACTCACATTGACGTAGAAGTCATTCTCGAGCTGAAGACCCCAATTGGCAGATCTCCTCCTGCAAAACTTTGTTAAACTACGGAAGGAATCCGCGGAAGGTGCGATCCCAGAACGTCGCAAGGCTCACCTGCTGCTGCTTTCGGTGAAATCTCAAATGCAGATAGCGTCAGTGTTGCAATGGTCGCTGAAGGCATTGCCAAGCTTTTGCTTATGGAATCGCCGTGCCTGCGAGTCAGGTTTGCGCCTAGTGGAGCTGGTGGGCGAGCCTATAACTGAGTGATGAGTGAGGTGCCCCGAAACGGAAAGCTGATAGTTGGCGGGAACGTCCAAGGAAGGAGAGTGGCGGGCCTTAGAGTAGCCGAAAGCGCTTACGTTTGTCCAAGTGAATACATTGGAAAGTGTCGTCACGCAGCTGCCTTTGTAACGGATTTTTAACGGGTAAATGGGGAGGAGGCTAACAGATGGAGTAGATGTTTGATGCTGGGACCGGCGAGTGGTGACTATCGGCATGGGTGGATACAGGCCATGTGGGACGACAAAACGTGGAACGACGCGCGGTTCAAATGATGTTACGGCTGAAGGCTCGAGGTGGTGTATTGAGCAAAGATGGCTGCACGCAAGTCCTCGTAGAAGTCAGGACCGCGGAGTGCTAGGCGGTGCTAGGAACGCAGCTGGAGCGTCCAACTTGTTTATATGGAAGTGGCTGTCCATTTGTGTGAACCAGGTGTCCGACATGTCGATGTAGAATTTATGGACGCTTGGTTTTTAAGCGCACTAGTTTGTTCTCGTTTTTGCGCTACGTGCACGTAAGCTGTCTTCCTGTCTAGTGGGTTTGGAGAAGATAGCTGTGCCGATACAATTTCTTCGAGGTGTTTCTTCCGACCACTCGAAAGCTTTCGATAGCATTAGTCATCAGGCTCATCTTCACCTTCAAACTTCATCACTGTCGTATAACACGTAATGCCCACTCTTTATGTAATCGTATCTACATTGCCGAATACAGTATGTAGAAAGCAACATGCTCACAACTTCTCTGAAGCTGGTTAATGTACGAGTCTCTGAGGGAAGTATGCTAGGCCCATTTTGTTTATTCTATATGCCAATAAACATGTTACCACTGATGAGTCGGTGAAGTTCGTCATTTACGCTGACCGTACAAATCCCTTCTTCTCTCGTCGCTCGATTGTGGAGTTCGCAAATCATATCAACCTCATTTACATTGAATTTATCTCTGGTCTATGCAACACTATCTACAACAGAATGACAGTAATGCAAAAGCAGTAACATACTATCCACGTCACAAAGATCTTACGATGTAGTCTCTATTTATCAACGGCGCAAAAGTGGAATACGTTCAGGGCTTCAAAACTAGCGGCATCCTCTTTTCTACAGTTATGTCATGGGACACACATGTTGATTCTTTGGCAAGCTTCTACGCACTATGAGTTGGTTGCAACGAAATGGCATAGGGTCTCCATATCTGTTGTTCTATTTCTATGTAACTCACTTTTTTTTCTATTTTGATCCCAAGCGTTCGTGTTTGACCCACACCTACAAATGAAAGATATTTTATTACGAAACTGAGTGATAGATTAGCCTGCGAGGTAGCTTATTTGTCTGATAGAGCCGAATTATTAACTCAACTACACATTTTTAATGTTACGTCACTTCATGAATTTATGCTTTCTCGCTATAATATTTTTTTGTTTAAAAACGAAGGACGCTGCATCGCAAAACACGCCAAACTTAACTGAAGAACAGTCGCATGTCACACTTGTAATTCAGAACTATGGAATGTAAGAGGATGTCCCTGCAGCAATCGAGAACAAATGAATCACTAACGGCTACTTTCATTCTAAAATAATTAGCAATAAGATAGCGGCATCGATGTTGCAATCATCTCAGTGCAAGAAGTGTGGGACATGTTCTTGTAAAAAGTTTGTTTTTCTTCGGCATTGCTGAGAGGTGGAATTAGACGTTCTTCTACTTTTTTTTGCCATTGCTAACCTCTGTGTCATATGTGAAGGTATTACATTGTCACTTCATTTGTTTGGAGACGGGATAATACTTTGCTGTAAGTGTTTGTTAGGCATAAAGGTCGCCGTCTAATGCTGTGTTCCAGAAATTTTAAATTATGTATGTGTGAGGGATCGGCTGGCCAGGATATGGCAAGGCGGAACGAAAAGCGGACACTGCTCGAGTCAATGCGTGGTCGGAAGGAAACTTGTATGGAGTCACCGGTGGATTTCATTCTCACCGTAGTAGGGAAACAGTGGCAAAGTTTCGATAGTTCATGGTATAGTGCCTAGAATATACTGGCTAGTGTGCCGTCCGCGGCCTTTCGGGTGGCACCAAATGCAATGAATGCCGGCGGCTGCCACTAGGGGCGCTGCAGTGCAAGTGGGTGCCGCGGCACCATCCGGTCTTCGTAGCCCGCCGTGTTTCCACAGCATCGGCAAGCGGGCTGCTGCGCTTTTTGTTTTTATTAAGCTGTAGCAGCAGCACAGTTCAAATGTGGGCAGCTGATTTATAAATCAGGGTTTGTTTCGATTACAACAGGCTTCTCTAGCGCTTGTCGCTTGCGTGAAAAGCGTGTTGGGGAACCTGCGGTTCGAGCGGGGAACCTGATGTGCTTCTATGCTGGCGAAGAGAAAACGTACTTTATAAGGCAAATGCCTTGATCTCCATGTTCCAAGGCCGTGTTGCGAGGTACAGAACATATCACACGATCCAAGGAAGGCCAGAAACGAACCAAAGCATGTCCAGCCGTGTATAGGAGATGCTAAATGATTAGCAAATTTAATTATATTCATTATACTGATTGGATTATGGGGATAAGGCTGAATTAGAGGGATTAAGGTGTATTAATTAAGGATTAGAGTGAATTAGGCTTACAAGGCGAGTGAATAGGCTTTACCAGGCTTACGTCTTCGTACATGTATATCTTCGGCGATAGATAAGGACACTTGTTTTTTTATTCTAGCGATGATGGCAGCGTAATTTTTTAAGGGTAAGTTTCAGGTTACATTCTTCATTCTAATAAAGTAAAGGAATTCTAAGGTGACGTTACTGTTATATTGATGTTATATTAATGCATAACCATTCACAACCGCTGTACCGATCATCTTTTGAAATTACTTGAATTTCTGTGTTCTTTCTTTTTATTTTATTTGCTGCTATTTCGGCCTACTATCTTATTGTTGTCCTCATAGGTTTGAATGTTTTTGATGGTTTGTAAACCATGTACCCATCTCCTCATAATTCCCATTGGGCCCCGAGGATAGGATAATAAGCAAAAAAAAATGCCTGTGGAATGGACTGCCCATGGTGTTCCGTGTACTATACATTTTTTTTATACCTGGTAAATACGTGCACATTTCTTTTTATGTCTGATATACGTGAACAAAAATAGGAAACGGATATTTCATTTAAGCGTAACAAAGATTTTATTCATGCATAACAACAGTCAATCGCAGGCATATAAGACAGCCCCAGATGAGATAATGCACACATACATGAATAGATCGCGCAGTGACGCAGTTTCAGGAGCTTCTGCCGTTGCCTTTGCGCTTCCCTCTCTTTGTTGATGCCTTTTACAAAAAAAAAACGAAACCTCAAGAAAACAAAGAACTTTGCAACTGCTGTCAAAAGCTGGTTTTTCATGCTCTG
This sequence comes from Dermacentor albipictus, assembly GCF_038994185.2. NCBI lineage: Eukaryota > Metazoa > Arthropoda > Arachnida > Ixodida > Ixodidae > Dermacentor > Dermacentor albipictus. The sequence goes on along the minus strand of NC_091823.1, from coordinate 139,659,114 downwards.
GGCACCCTGGTTGAGGAAAGAGGAAAGGCCAGCTGTCTGCGGCTGACCTGAAAAATCAGCTATACTCGCTACATGTAACTTGTTTTTGCTGAAGAACACAGAAAAAGCATCTTCCCCGGCCTTCACAGCGGTTGACGTCTGGCTAAGATAGACAAGCAAGGCCTCCATAGTCAAAATGGGAAGTGCAATAATGAAGCAGTGTCTGTACTAGCTTCAGCTTTACTTACGCAAAGGAAGCCTGCACAATGTGGTCAGGAATTTTGGGCAGTAATCTATCGTGCAACATAACCTGCAGTATAGTAGATCAAGACACTACTGCTCGTTTTTTTTTTCTTCTTTTTCCCTCCCTGGTACTCAGGAAAAGTAAACTGAATGCTTAGCAAACTCAGGAAATATCGTGGGTATAGCTGAGGGTTTCAGGCGTGGTCACGATGGAAGAATACATCCACCGTGGGCGTGTTTAATCGCGGGGTATCTCGTGGACAACGTCATTCACGGTGATAGAGAACGCGCGCTCGACTAAGCTGTTTTCGAACTGTTTTTCACAAACCGCAGCAGTTGGTGCCGGCCTTCTGTCCATTCTCCTGATCCTTCTTGCCCATTCTGCTGCCGCTTCGTATCAGATGGTAGAGTGAACAAGGATACACGCCCTTTGTTCGAGCGGTAAGCACTTCCACACAACGGCACAAAGCAGGTCCTCTCCTTGCACTGTCTCAGCTTCGGCATTTTTTTCGCCGCCGCCACATAGTTCTCGCAATGACAGGCACACGAACATAATAGCCACGCACTCACTCTTTGACAACACCAAGCACAAACACGCAACGCTGTAATAACACTGAAAACGCAAACACAGAAACCGACGCAACAACTGCGAAACTAATATGCGAAACAGACGACACGCGCAGTCTGCACCCACCCGTGTGACAGCGACCTCTGCCGGCCATTGTGGGAATTCATTGCAGGCGGCGCCACGCTCGTCCATAGAAAAGAGCTGGTGGACGGCACACTAGCCAGTATATTCTAGGCACTTTAGTTCATGCTCACCAACATTGTACATGTAGCGTGCATGTGTTTACGTGATGCATTTGCGCAAATACAAGTAAAGACATATCTATAACAGGAACTTGTATCTGAAACGTTGCGAAGCGAGAAGAGGCAGGGACTTCGTACCCTACACGAAAAGTGAGTCCATATCTCTTCTTCCAAGGTTGAAACTTGCCGAGCTGCCGTCAGAGACGCTGGCTGTAGTCCCAGACACTGCGCACTTTCGACGCGGCCTTCGGGGAAACGCAGACGGCATCGCTGGTAGCTCCGTGTCAACGTTTGGTGTGTTGCGTCGCTGGCGCTACTACGCATGCAATATAAACCAGAGACGAAAGGTGATCCACGTAACGAGCAAAACTGAAGGTTTAGTACGTCGTTACAGGACGGGCATATCCAAAAGCCTTCCCACGGAGTGCGACAAAAAGGGAAACATGCTCAAATCTTAAGGCTGAAGTCGGTTGGCGGGGCCCGTTTTACAGCTCAACGGTTCCTCTTACCGCCACTGGCCCAGCAGAGGGAAAGACATTGACGCACGCGGACGCACCCTAAGGCACTGTCGGCGTCTTTCTTGCGGAGTACTGTAGAGCCTAAGCAGACATCAAGGCTCCGCGAACGCCACGGGGGAAGGATACCAAAATGCGCGCACAAACACTAACATGTTCCCGCCGTTACTGCTTCCTAGGTGATTCTTTAACGGTTGCAGGTGCTCAGCCTCCCTGAAACGTCCAGGCTTTCATCGATGCTTTCGTGGGATAACATAAATAGTTCAGTGCATGGCTCAGTCGTAACAGACTGCACCGACGCGGGAGGAAGATGCCGATGGGAAGTGAACTACATCTGCAGCTGCAGGGACTGCACGGGTAGTCGTAGCCTCAGGTGGGTGTCCAACAGCTCGCGTCCAGTAGAAGGTCGGTGAATCTCTCGCTACCGTTGTTTCATTCCGCATTGAGAACACCACTAATGCTTTGTGAGGTGAAGCCGCTATCTCTGGCTGAAAGTAGGTGTCAGTCGGAACCAGATCGAAAACGCAACCCTTTAGCGGGCAAGCAGGAAACACATTCTCACCAAGCTCCACAAGGCTTATGGTCCTGTTTCTATGCCATGCTAGTATATGAAAATAACACAGCAGCACTAAAATCTCAGTCATGAATTATTGTAGTGAAGAACACACTCAAAAGAGAAGCATAACTGAAAAAAAACTCAGGCAGGAATAAAAACGCCCTGATATAATATCATCAGTGCTCATCCCTGTGGTACAGGGTTCGACTTAAGCCATAGGCGTTACTGTTTTAATTCCACTTGTGTTAACCTGCGCGCAAAGAATGCTGCAGCAAAGCGAGGATTCAGTGTAGCAGAAGGCCATCTTTGATGACAGTGGTTGTAGCCATTTGAGAGAGCAGTGCTTCGTCTCAATGGGGAATGTTGAGCCAGCAAGATAGGAAGACAGTTTCTGAGGAGTCCTTACAATACACGCGCATTTTTTCTCGGTGGCGCTGTACACCTGTTCGCGATTGGTCTACTTATGACTTGTCTAGAGAGCCAGGTGCTCTTCCTATCCCTCACCCTTTTCTCCAAATATAACACCCATGCCACCTACGCTACCATCACACTAAACTTTGAACTACTTAGTGCAATCCGGCGATATGAATACGGGTTGACTTGTTAATGCGGCCTTCAGGGAGCCGAAAGCACTTTCCCTTTTTTGTCTATGATGACCCCTTGGGGCTCTGTTTCTCTGAGGGCAGCGGTTAGACTACTTGCAAATTCTGAGTACTTTGCAATGTACCTCCGATAGTTGCCTGGGACACCTCAGAACGAGCCAATGTCGGTCTCCATGCACGACTACAGAAAATCCTGTCTTACGACCCCCTTCACGTCGGTGGTGACGGCCCCAACCGATCACATGTTCAAGGTGGATTGCTTCTGCCTGCGCTAGGTGGCATTTCGGAGTCTTGGCTCTTGAGCCTGATTCGCGTAAGCGCATCAGTACAGCCTGCTCAGGCCAGGACGCGGAAAATGGCACTACATCGCTTAGACATGGCAAAGCGAACCCGTCTTACCCCCGCAGCACTCTGTCCATAAGGCTCGCAAAAGAGTATGGCACGTTCATTAAGCTAAAGCTCAATCCTTTGGAGCGAAAAGTACCCAATGGTGAAATGAATGCAGCGTATATGCTAGCCTGCTCTCTGACGGAAGCCTGCCAGTAACCTGTGACCATATTGACACGTGTACTTATGTTTATCGGGCGACCACGTTTCGCCGCCTAACAAATGTTATCGCACAGCGTGGGATGCGCCTGCATGTATGCAAAGTTTCTGAAAAGTTATCAATGTTTCTATCCGCTGTCTGTTGTCGCCAAACCTTGTGTTATCTGATTTCATCGCCTGACGCGAATGGTGTAGAGCTCTGTGGAAGGCACGCAGGTCCCAACGATTAGTCTGGAACATTCGATGACTGCTCTATAAAAGCCGACGCGCTTGACCCGCTGATCAGATTTTCGACGATCGCCGACCGTATTCCCTGCTATCGTTGTGCTATAAGTGTAGCCTGTTTTGTGGGCACAGGTTCGCCCAATAAAAGTTAGTTTTGTCGTTCACAGTATTGCTACTGTGTTATTCAACGTTACCACCACGCGACAATATCTAGGGTGGAAATGAATAGAGCGCTGCTAGCTCTCTGGAAGCTCCCTTAAATGTTGGGAATCGGGCAGATTACATCCTGTGTGATCGAATTTTGCTTGCGGTAACCGACGCAATGACGCTTATCTCTTCCAGGTACTTCAACGAAGATCAAAGGCAAGGTGTAGTCGTCTCACGAGTCTCTATCACTCCCAGTACCAACATTTTCTTCACTTTGGCTTCCATAATATCATACTGACGCGATGATACGGGGTATGCCTTAGACCACGCTGGCGGGGAGGACGGTATTTCGACGTCATGCGTAAGCACAGATGCCCTGCCTGGATTGTCCACAAAAATATTCCGATACTCATGCAGTAAATTTTGCCCCTCTTTTTTTTTCTGGTTAGGTGCCAGCTGCGCTTTAGAAACCAGATTGTTAATTACTTCATCAGTGGCTTCTCCGTTCGTCGCCGAAATTAACTCTGGAAACTCCACTGCAATGTCTTCAGGTACGTTTAGAGAAACGCCCACACTGCTTCCCATTATCTCTATGGCTTGAGCATATTACGAAGGTAAATTTGCTGTACCGTCTGATACTCATGTAGACTCACTACGTAGCTGGTGTCTGATAGTTTTTGAACAACTTAGGCTGGGCCTTCCCGTTGTACATATATTTAGGTTTTCTGTGATGTTCATAGAATCATCACTTTATCGCCCTCCACAAACTGACGAGGCCTGGCTGTGCAATCATAACGCATCTTCGCTCACTGCTGGACGTTAGATATTGCGTCGCTTGATACTTGCCGAGTTTGTTTCATACCTAGACGTAGCTTAAGGGCGTATTTCAGCCTTCTCACAATTCTCGAATTGTGCAGAGCGTAGACCACAGGGCGAATGTCAAGAATGTCAAATGTTGAAATGCCTCATTTCACATTTCAAGCCATTCTAATAGGTATCTGGCTGGCATTGTTCAAATCACCAAACACAAGCCCGACGAAGCTAATGCCACGTCCCACTACCAGTACTGTTCTTTCTTGCAACATTATTGCTGATACCGGGGCACCATTTCTGGTGCTACGCTGTCTTTATTGCCGGATAAGTTATCCGTTGAAATTTATTACAGTCTCTGCATTATATTACATGCTGCGTGTTAAACAACATTCCGATTACGCATATGTGAAAGTGCACTCGGCCACTGCTTACCATGCGGATGCTGTAAAACCAATCCTTTGGAACATTCTCCAAGACGTCCGCGGTTAGTATGGTTGGTGGCACGATGCGGCAGTGAACGGAGTTGATATCGGGTTCGTGATGGTGCACATTCACAACAAAAATATCCACCGGCACATCCCTGCACAAACACATAGATGATCGGTATGTGGCCAGCTTCATTAGGTGCATTAGGTTAATAATCCGTCATTACACTTAGTTTTTTCCCTTCCATGATGGCTGAGTGATAAAGCGCGCTGCTTCTTTTGCGCAAAGTGCCGTCGGACACATTCCAGTGTGTCGTGCAATGCTAGGCTAGTTCTGAGGGTGCCGCTCAGAATACCGAGAGGAAGGATTTCTTAATTCCCACTGTTACATACTTTAAGCCAATTCATCATTATGAGACGCAATATCCCCCGACGTATCACACTCGCTACATTTTAATTCATCTACTAACCATCGAAGCGAAAGAATGTACAAGGCTAGCATAAGCAATGTCAATAACTTTATATCATTATGACACTCAGAGTTATATAGACGCCATTACGACGACTACCAAGGTACTTCATTCAAGCTGCAGTACTCAGGGTGACTTTCTTGATAAACCAAGCACGATCGCTTAGATACCACACGCACTGGAGCAAGCTTACATTATTCAAGGCGGCACCCATGGCGTGAGTATAATCGTTTTCAGGCAGAAATAATGCTTGGGATAGCTTCCGATAAATAACATTTGAATGCAATATGAATGAATGAATATGAATTCCGTTCACGCACGTTAACACACGCCGAAAATAATTATTCTCAGCTCGAGAAGGAAGCGCTCGCACTGGTATTCGGAGTAACAAAGTTTCGAGACTACCTGCTGGGCCGCGAGTTTGTCTTGGTCACGGACCACCAACCCCTGGTGGGACTTCTACGAGAAGATCGACCTGTGCCCCCAATGGCGTCGGCACGTATTCAGAGATGGGCTCTGTTTCTAAGCCAATATAGCTACCGCATAGAGTACAAGGCCGGCAAGGAAAACGCCAACGCGGACGCACTCAGCCGCTTGCCCATGCAGATAACAGACGTTTGTCGATCGGGCACCTTACCAGAATACGTGTTGTCTTCAGAGACGCTTGACAGCTCGTTCGTGCCAGCGGATGCCATACGGGCGCTGACGAACGGCGATGAAAACCTTAGCGTTGTGCAGAACTTTGTACTGAATGAATGGCCTAAACGCTTGTCACCGTATCAAAATCACCTTCAACCTTATTTTTGCAGAAGACTGGAACTGTCCAGTGTAGAAGACCTGCTCTACTGGGGTCATCGCATTGTCGTACCCCGCAAAGCACGAGTCTCCATGCTCGCCGAGCCACATCGGTCACACATCTGCATCTGAATCTGCGATGAAAAGACTGGCTAGGACGCTGTTCTGGTGGCCTGGGTTGGATGGTGAGGTCGAAAGCCTTGCACGTTCGTGCATCTCATGTGTACAAGCTCAGCCAATGCCCCATCGACAGGTTCCTATCTGTTGGCCAGAAACGGGAACCACATGGTCAAGGCTTCACATTGGTTACGCCGGACCGATAGACGGACGCACGCTGCTGATAGTCGTCGACTCGCATACCAAATGGATTGAGGCACTTCCCGTCAAGTCGGCGACCACAGAAGTCACAATCGCGTGGCTTCGAGAATTGTTTGCGTGTTTTGGCTTGCCGCAAACAGTTGTATCAGATAACGGGCCACAGTTTGCAAGTCAGCAGTTTTCCCAGTTCATGACTGTCAATAACATAACTCATCTACGTAGTGCACCGTACCACCCACAATCTAATGGTCTGGCAGAGCGTGCGGTCCACACAATAAAGGATGACCTTCTTAAGCACTCGATGGTGAACGATCTCGAAACAAAACTAGCGCGAGTGCTCCTAGGCTATCGACGAACCCCACTACCGTGCGGCAAGTCTCCTTCAGAGATGCTGCTGAACTACCAAATTCGTTCGCGCTTGGAGACTTGCCTCCCGTCTTTACCTCGAACTTGCTCGCAGCCTCCCAGGTTCCAGTCCGGCGACCAGGTGTGGGTGCGCAACTTTGGCCAAGGGAAGCATTGGCGTCCAGGCATCGTAAAGAGCACAGAGGGTTCACGTCTTGTAATGGTCGACACTCCAAGTGGCCTAGCCAGACGTCACTTCGACCAAATTTTCCGTCGCGTGCCTGCGTCACCCGTGACCCCAAAAGCGGAGGCTCCCGACTCGCTTCAACCCAGCCCGGACAACAAGACTCGGCCCACGTCAACGCCAGAAGGCCGATGCAGCCTGGCCACTCCAGAAGCAACTGGCGCTGCGCCTGTTCCTTCGACAACACCTCCAACGTGCCTCCTAGCCGACCAGGCTCTCTGTCCCCCAAGTCCGCCGGTCTTACGGAGGTCTACCCGACAACGAAGACCCGCGCAAAGACTTCAGTTTTAAAAGAAAGGGAGAAGTGATATGAAGTGCTGTGCCACACGTGTCAAACATGATTCGTTCTTTTTATGTTACCTCATAGGCAAGCAGCCTATATATATAGTTCGCTGTCACTGAAATTAAACAGTGCGGTACGTGCTCTTGGATCGTCTCCATTACTCTGCCACCCGCTACAACATTATATTTCGCTAGGTGTACCTTAGTACCTTAGCCAGGTGTACCTTAGTTTAAATTTCATGCGCGGATTTTTACAAGGACTTGCGCTTTATCGCGCTGCTAGCAAGCGTGTATAGCCTTGCAACCATGAAATTTTCCGTTGTTCTTATCCCCTTCGTGGACTTTGCAAAAGGAATTCACTGTATTTCCTAGTTCAAGTTTGTCGAACGACTGCTTTATTTTGAATAGTTTCGCGGTTTGTTACGTACTTTCCTCGTTGTAATCTGTAGACTTGCGTGGGTTTCTCGTTTTTCTGCTCAATGCGTCGAGTTGACTGAAATACAAAACCTATTTTAGTTCGAAGCTCGTTTGAGGCGAAAATAATAATTTAACTGTGACGACTCGCAGCAGAGAAAAAGCCTCGGTTTTTGCTAGAAGCAGGATTGCCACAGTATATCCGGGAGAGGAGCAGTACAGTCGTTAATTTTAGAAGGGGCGAAGTTCTATGCCACTGGCAAAATTTCAATGGCGCGATATCTCACCTCGACCTAGGAGTTTCAAATTTTATTGCAGACTGAAAAAAGTGGATGTCTGTACTTTTGTCGTTTCCTAGTGTTGTCAGAAAGCAGCGTTGCATTGCTAAAAAACTATGAAACAATAAGAAGAAAACATAACAAGTTCGACATTTCGCTTACTTCTGTTGATTGCTGTGTAGTCTTAATTTGCGTCTATGAGGTACCCACTGACTCAAAATAGGCCTCAATAAGACCTTTCTTGGGAGATTTTGTTCCTCAGATTATAAAATTTCGGCAATTTTTTTTATTGTCACTTGACTGTTTTTTTTTTCTGTTTTTTTTTCTACACAGGATTAAAGCACCAGAGTTCGACAGTAATAAACCCAATGCCAAAGAAAGCAGTATACCGGGATCTCCAATGCCACTATAGAGTGCACCATAGCACCGATAACTGAAGATCAGGCCCAGAATACAGTGCGCAAAGATCGTGTGCTTATCATGAAGCACACAAAAGAATCGATGATATTTAGCGGTAACAAAAAGTGGGGTGGGGTGCAGAAATAGACAAATGTTTGAAATGTTGCTCGCATGTGAGTGACATTCAAGCACTTGCACGCGCTGTACTATCGTACAAGAGTCCTCTCACTCGTTTCTGATGATTTCACAAGAGTGTGAAGTCAATGAGTTCAGGCGAGTGTAAATGAACCCAAATGCGGCTGAACGCCAGCAAGTGTAAGGGGTAAAAATGAGTGTCCTTGAGCGCCACCTGAGGATGTGGGTCAATTAGTTATTATCTGCAAATGGGAAGAAATATGACTCAAACTATAAGCCCAAGCACAATGCGTTGATTTCGAAGAGGAGAAGTATTGCTGGTGCAGAATGTGAAGAGTGCCACTCAGCACATTTTGCTAGCTGTAATTGCTTCATTACACATGTTCGTTTATTAAGATGGCTTGAATGCTTTGCTTACACTGGGCATGTTCTCATTGTACTCCCATTAAGTAGGGATGGACTCCAATGCTAATATTGAGAGGGAAATTTCAAATACCGTGCTGTAAATTGAAAGGTCGGGCGCATTCACAGGTTGTTCACAATCCCTTACTAGTTAAGTACATGTGAAGTGTGTGGTACACAATGCTCTGCTTTCTGTATCAAATCATCGCCACCTAGTTTCATAATGTTAAGATGGAAAACTGGATGTGTTGGTTGGGCCTGATGTGATGCGAAAGGCGCGAAGATTACAAACAAGAAGATAAACACACACACTGTGTGCCTTATTTACTTCCAACAATGTTCTATCGGGAGAAAAGAACGCCACTATTTTATACAAGCTGCACTAGCACGGTTGATCTGTGCGCATTTGCGTTCAAGTAGAGCAGGTATGTTTGCGATAATAAGATTCAAGCAACATTCATGCGCCTATGACCTGCCTCGATGATCGTTTTGGTCTCAAATACTAATCTAACCCATTTGTCACAGCTCCTGGCAGGCGTGAAAATTTGGCTTACATTTGAAATTTGTACACTGAATTGCCATGTGGCCCTCTCTACCACTTATAACATTTTTTTATGTTGCCTCTGCCTTTCATTCACGCATTGCTCGGTATGTCCCACATACTTTCTACCACATGACAAAGGAATTTCATAAACGACTCCTGCCTGACAATGTATGTGTTAATTTTCGTGATTTGTGACATAGGTGAGTGCCTTGCGAAAAAGGGATGCTTTAAGGCTTGCAGGGGGCAGAAAACACCACCTTTACACTAGCGTGCTCTTCAGTCTTCTTCAAATTAGGCGCCATGCGCTGTATGTAAAATATGACGGCTACCGCTTTCGCGAGGGGGCTCCTGGGCCAGTTGGCGAGTTAACAACTTCTTCAGGATTTTTTTTCTGCTACGAAGAGTGGCATAAGTTCTGGGTAGCTGCCTCTATTTATCATTCATGGTTGCGTTTGACGAGATTAATTAGACCGCCTCGACTACATTGTCCATCGTCGTCCTCGCGCCTTTTGAATAAGATAAGTTTTATAATGCTGACGCATGCTCTTGGAGGAAAGAAGATTGGAAGACGGGAGGTTGGCCAAGGTAAATACAAGTGTACACACACACACACACACACACGCACACATATATATATATATGTAGTTATATAATATATATATAATATATATATATATATATATATATATATATATATATATATATATATATATATATATATATATATACACATATATATCGGCTTTCCTACTATGCTGAATTGAGTCAACCACGGGTCAATATATATATATATATATATATATATATATATATATATATATATATATAAATATACATATATATATATATATATATCGGCAAAGACGAATTCGTCAGGCTACCAATCCAACGCAAAGAACTTGCGTGGCGCTACAAGGCAAACAGAACAAGTATTTACTTTCACCAGTTTGGAACGGTGCGCCCATCTTCATCAGGGTAGTTCACTGTAATCAGGGGTTACAAAAAAATGGCAGTTCGGCCTTGATAGTGAAGACAAGGCCGGGTGCCTGGTCATTCTCACATTCATGAAACCGAGAGGGACAGTTGTGACAATGATTGATTTTCGGCGCCTTGGCAGATTTACAGCTGCCTTAGGCAGCTATGCAGGGCAAGAGGAAGGCGGAGTCCCATGTATGTAGAGCAAGGAGGTCAGTGAAAAAAAACAAGAAAAGAAGCCCACAGGAAGAGGGAGAGGTAAATCGGAGAGTGAGGGGGAGCGGGAAGTAGCGGCAGAGAGCGGTCGCTGCGCAGCACCAGTGCGTGTGCTGCCGTTGTAGCGGGAGAGAGGGCAAGTTGAATCAGGCGGAGGGGGGCACAATAGCGAAGGGGCCCAGAACGAAGACAGAAGAGCGGCAACTTGTGGCAAAAAATAAAACAAAGTTTCACAGTACACATATACAAGGCACGGCCCGTTCCGGCAACTCTGCGGTACCGCTCGGTGCGAAAAAAAAAAAACACGTAGTTCCAAAAAGAATATGTGCGTGCGATTCGCAAAGCGAGTGCGCCCCTGGGCTTAGATTTAGGCAGGCGAGTTAAATAGCGGCCTTGTGGTCCAATTTTTGAACGTTTAACCGACAAATGACAAATGACAGCTCGTGCGTATTCCAAGAAGGGGCCATATGTACCCCAGAATGACCACTTGAGCGGCAGGGTGCAGGAAACAGAATTTTTTGCTTTTCCGCTCGCCCCGTTGAGGCCCATGTGGAGGGACGTGCAAGCAGTGAATGGCCAGCGTCTCAATTTTAGAGTACGGAACATGTATTCGCGCTTCCCATGCACTCTCACGGCATATCCCGGAGGCACGTCAGACACCCCGGACTCTCATTATTTCCTTTAGCGTACGTTCCAAATTTATAGATGAAAATAGATTATCTCTGCTCGCGTGCACGGGTGTGTTTGAAACCATATTGCAAGAGCACAACGCTCACGCATTCCAAGGAGTGATCTGACAGCAGAACGGGCTTGGACAAGGGTTAATTCGGGAGACTTTTCACATGCGCGCGGTGATTCTTGAACCGCAGGCGGAAAGGGGTCTCGTGTTTGTCCGATATATTCTTGCTTAGACACCTCGCATCGAATTTTGTACACGACGTTATCGGATGCGACTAAATATATATATATATATATATATATATATATATATATATATATATATATATATATATATATAAACGTGAAGAAAGGGGATTAACCGAGGGGCCCGATTTTTATTAGTCATATGATGAGAAGCCAACAAACACTGACACCAAGAAAAACATAGGGGAAATTATTGTGCTTAATAAACGGAATGACGAAACGATAAATTAATTGAAATTAAAGTGGCTGAAAAAATGGCTGTGGCTTAGGTAAGGTTAAGCCCAGGATGCGAAGCATACTAGACTTTATTTTAGTTGTTGAACCACTGTTTAGCCTGGTGAACTGCTGTTGCTTGGCTATATTTGGTTCGGCTAGACGAAGAAACAACTCATGCGTTACTCTGCTTCGCCTTCAAGAGTGGAACGCGACAGCGTTCCCGTCGACCCGCCAAGGGGTGTAAGACAATGGGCTACAGGGCAGCGACTGCGCGCCCCGCATTGGACGCGGTGAGCGTCGAGCAAAGCAGCGTTCGGCGCGGCAACGAAATGTGCGCTAGAGCAAGAGACGCACGCCTTAGAAACAGCTCGTTTCTAAGGTAACACCGCATTCACTAGAGGCGCTTTTGTACCGCTTTGAAGCATCGTACTCGTGGCTCAGTGGTAGCGTCTCCGTCCCACACTCCGGAGACCCTGCTTCGATTCCCACCCAGCCCGTCTTGCAAGAGTTGAGCCAAAGCCACTTCTCCTCTGTCGTGACGTCACGGTGTCACGTGGTTTCATGGCGACACCGCCGCGCCTGAGGAGCTGGGTTGAGCTCTCGTAATATGCTTCGCATAAAAACAACTTGCCGCAGGTGGTAACCGAACCCACAACCTTCGCATTTCGCGTGCGATGCTCTACCAATTGAGTCACCACGGCGCCGTTTTCCCATCCACTTTCTTGGGTATTTATGTGGCCTAGTAGAACCATGGGAGTGTTAGCCAGCGCCACCACTCACAGACCTTGGCGGCGGACGTGGAACGTCCTTGTTGCCGCAGACATCATGAGAACGTGATCTTTTTGGGGGAAGGCAACTGGTCAATAAACCCACGTATGCTACCTGAAGGCATCAATGTTGCCGGATTCATGGCCCTGGTTATGCAATAAACGTGAAGAAAGGGGGTTAACCGAGGGGCCTGCTTTTTATTAGGAATAACATCAGTTTTCGTCCACTTTACTTTCATCCACTATATATATATATATATATATATATATATATATATATATATATATATATATATATATATATATATATATATATATATATATATATATATATGCGAACGAACCCAAGGTTTGCTGCTGACATTGTTCAGTGCCATGCAATACAGCCGAGTTACAACAAATGATTGAGGAACTTAGCAAACAGAGTGTAAGAGCGGGGTGCAAAATTACTATGCAAAAGGCAAAAATAATGATCAATGCCTGGGCAAGGAAACGACAGTTCCAGATCACCAGTCAGCCTCTATAGTCTGTGAAGGAGTACGTTTAGCTACCCTGTAAACCACGAACATTGTCTGGAGGAGCATTAGATGTACGAGCTGGAGATTCAACACCTCCAATAGAGGTTGATATTCCTCTAGTATACGTGAAAATAACGTTCATGGTACTGTGAAAAGTGCTCTTTCTTCACGTTGAAAAGTTGCTATAAAAATGTCTCTGCTGGATATTTGTTACATTTATTGGATGTTAGTTTAAGGCGGTAATACGCTATGACGGCGTTACGAAGATGATATTTTGTACATTCAGTTTACTGTGCGGGAACAGTTTAACATATTTTTATTGACGGACCACGAATAAAAATAAAATTTCAATAATACTGTTGAGAAACAAAAAATTGCGAGGCTACCTGGCAAACCAGGGCTAATGCATATTGCTTGTTATGTCGAATAATACGTCCCCTGTAGACGCTATATCACAGGGGCGAGGCGGAGAATGCCACACAGGAATTTCAGATACTGCGTGTGAACGCATAAGTGCTCACTCACTCCCGCCAGGTGGTCGTGCAGAGTCTCTATGTTTCAGGACGTCAAACATGGTGCAGGAATATAGTTGAATCACCTCACATTTTAAGAGTAATTTGAACACGGAAATTGGAGAGTAGATGCAAACATATGACATGCAAACATGATACTGAAGAACTATACTTCGAACAAGTGGGAAACCATTTTTGTCGTAAGGAAACTGAAAAAACAAGAACTTACGGTACGTCAATTATTTATAAGTGGTCGAAAAGGCTTTCTGAGGCCCTTACAAAATACATTGGATGCCATGTGATATATATCTCTATACATATATGTGTGTGTGTGTGTGTGCGTTGTGCGGAAATCTTAAGAATAGAAATCATGAAAAGAATATAATCAAATATAAATATATACAAATTTGGTTTTGACGGTGTGGCTGGTGCTGGTGGCTGCTGGTTTTGACGGAGGCTGGTGATCTTCTTGGTCACAATCACCCACGGAATTAAGGAGTAGTCACCGTTGCGACCTAGGAAGAGGTGAGCGGATTGTAATACGGCTTCAGCCGGCCAATGTGCACAGTCTTTCGCCCCTGGCGACGCGTATCGGGAGATGGCGATACGGGTTTGACCACGTAATTAACTAATGATGGTTGCGCAACCAGCCGCGGTACTTAGACGAAAGGCCAGGAGCAGCAATAGGAAGGACTCAAAGCCACACGAGTGAGTCGATGGGGAAGGGGTGAGGGGTGAGCAGAGGTGGCGATGCTCTTTTTGGCGGCACTGTTGGCCAGATATCAAAGAACAGGCCAATTGTCGGCCTTTCTTGGCGTAGTGAGGGACCGCAAAAACAGGTGACCATTGAGCAGGGCCCGGCCGGTACGGGAGAACCATATCAATGGTGCCGGAGTGATGATGGCCGTAAACCAGAAATAATGGTTAGAATCCGGTTGTGGGCTCGAGAGGCAGTGTTATATGCTTATGTGACGATATGAAGTACAATATCCCAGATGGAGTGGTCAGACGCAACATACATTGTTAGCATGCCACTAAGAGTTCTGTTGAATCGTTCTGTTAAACCATTGGTCTATGGATAATAAGTGGTTGCAATGCGGGGAATTTGGCATTCTGATAGAAGCGACTGCCGGGCGTCCGAGAGGAACACGCGAGAACGATGGTTCAGCAGTTCACGAAGTGCGCGATGGCGTAGAACAAAGTTGTTTGAATGACCGAGGCGACGTATTTTGCTCATGCGGCAGTCGAGGTGGTGGTTTCAGCTTATCGTGTCAAATGATCTGCGGCAACAAGAATCCATCGGTTCCCAGCGCAGCTAGATGGAAGAGTCCGGTATAAATCAATGCCGGCACGGTGAAATGGCTGAGCTTGGCAGGGAAGTGGCTTGAGAGATACGGGCGACAGATGCGGGACACATTTGCGGCGTTGGTAGACAATGCTGGCGCATACTTATTTGTGTTTCCTAGCCGAAGCCATGTGTATCTTTTTGACACTCCGCCGTGACCACACTGTGGGTCAGAGTGAAAAGCGGAGCATATATCTTGTCGAAGGTGGCGGGACACCACTAAGAGCCATGTACGGGTGTTATTGTGGGAGTTGCGGTGGTATAAAAGTCCGTCGCGGATGGTTAAATGCTAAGCCCTTCGGCGTAACATTCCAAGTGGCAAAGCTGCCGGAGTGTTTGACAAAAATAAAAAATCAGGACGATCCCTTGGTCTTTCCGCTGCTCCGAGGCCATATTCAGGATGTCAAGTAGTGAGATATCATCTCTGCAGGTAGAAATACTGCTGTCTTAAGTAACTGGGAAGCGCGAGAGGGCATCGGCGTCAGAGTGTCTGCGTCTGGAGTGATAGACGACACTGATATATTATTCCTAGATTCGCAGGGCCCGCCAAGCGAGGCGGCCCCAGGGGTCTTTGAGGTTAGACAACCAGCAAAGAGCGTGACGATCCGTCACCACGTCAAAGGGTTGACCGTACAGATACGTGCGAAATTTCTGAAGTGCCAATACGATAGCCAGGCACTCTTTCTGTTACTGAGTAATTGGCCACAGGTTTTGTGAGGGAGTTACTGGCCTAAGCGACCCCGTATTCGGCATTATTATCCTTACGCTGGGCTAGCACGCCACCAAGGCCGACACCACTGGCGTCAGGGTAAATTTCTGCAGGCGCGCTTGGATCAAAATAACGCAAGATTGGCGGAGACGTGAGTAGGTGACGAAGAGTCCTAAAGACATCATCAGAGGCTTCTGACCAAGTAGAAAGTTTATTGTCGCCTTGGAGAAGTTGGGGTAGTGGTGCGATCACAGTAGGGAAATTGCGAACGAAACGTCGAAAATAGGAGCCTAGACCAATAAAGCTGCGTAGTGCTTCAAGTTGGTAGGCTTCAGAAATTCGGATATGGCGCGCAGTTTAGCAGAATAAGAAAGAATGCCTTCTTTGGAGAAAACGTGACCCAATATAGTCAGCTTTCGTGCTGCAAATCGGCACTTCTTTAAGTTAAGCTGGAGACTAGCATTCGAGAGACAGGTCAAAACTAGATGTAAAGAGATGATGGCTCGGAATATCATGGGAGTAGACGACAACGTCGTCGAAGTAGCAGGGACAAGCATGCCACTTCAGGCCACGCAGGATGCCGTCCATCATGTATTCAAAGGTCGCGTGTGCATTGCACAGACCGAACGGCATTAGAGTGAATTGATACAAGCCGTCTGCTGTTACAAACGTGGTTTTGCAACAGTCAGCGTCAGCCATGGACACCTGCCAGTAGCCACAGCGGAGATCCAAGGAGGAGAAAAGCTCCCTTCCTTGCAAACAGTCAAGTGCGTAGTCGATACGTTGCAATGGCTATAGATCCTTTCGGGTAATCTTATGCCTTCGATAATGAACACAAAATCTTATGGTACCATCTTTCTTTTAACTAGGATGACTGGTAATGCCCGATGACTACTAGAAGGCTGGATGACACCACGTTTGAACATATCGGTCACCTGGCCAATGATAACGCGTCTTTCAGTCGCCGATACTCGGGAGGGACGCTGTCGGATGGGTGCATGGCTCCCAGTGTCGATGGTGTACGAAACAGTCATTGTGGGGCCGAGTGATGTTGCTGGGCAGTGAAAAGAGGAAGAGAAGCTTTGGAGCACGTGAAGCAGTTTGTCACGCTGCGGCATCGTAAGGTCACTAGCAATAACTGGCGTAAAAGAACGCGGCAGTGACTGAGGAGGCGATGCCTCGAGAGCGGCAAGATAAGTGGAGTCGTTCATCGTGTCAAATAATGAAGATGAGGCCAGTGGCTCTGTTCTGCGGAGGCTTTCGCGGTGGCGTACAGTAATTGGGTCGGTGGATGCGTTTGACACGTGCATGACAGAGGCGTCAGTTTTGAATTCAAGGATGGCGAACGGCAGTGGTAGTTGACGGCACCGAACTAAGAGTTCAACTGGAGCGACGCGTGCTGTGCCCACTTCTACAAAGTCACAAGAGATACTGACAACAGCGGAAGACCAGGCAGGAATAGTGGTGTCTTCAGAAATCGCGATCTTGCGACAAGGGTCCTTGTGGTGAGTGGTAATACCGGTCGAATACTGAAACATCTCGATCTTGGCGCGGGCGCAGTCAGTGATCGCATGCTGTGTGGATAGGAAGTCCTAGCCTAATATGACGTCTTGTGAGCATGATGGCAACAGGATGAATTCGACACAAGCGGTGCAGGCCGCGGATGGCTCGACGTGCTGCGTGCTGGCAGTCTAAAGGGACAGTCAAGAAAAGGCGTCATCACTTTTCCTATCTTGCGGCAAATACGGGCATCTATCGCTGAAAGTGCAGTGCCAGTCTCGACAAGTGCTAGTATCAATGTTCCTTCCATTCCCACTTCAATAATATTTTTCGGGGAAGTGTGAAGCCTTATACATTTCGCTGACACCACAGTTCTCTCCTCTTGAACTTCGATATTTAGTTTACCTGGCGCAGAGGGCTCCATCGAAGTCGCACGGTGGAAAGGGAGCGGCGGCGCGGAGAAGGTGAATGGCGAACGGAGAATGCGGTCTCGACGGCAGGATGAGATTGAAAGGTTTCTGAATAGTTGCGGCGGTGTTTGAAACGTGGCGCACATAGGCGCACATTGTGGGGAACGTTTGGCGTAAGGAGCCAACTGTGACAAGCCACGTGTCCAGAATAAAATCCAATTGAAGGATTGTCCTCCGTGAAATGGTCTTGAGGTCGTGCATACTGCACCAGTGGCCGGACTGGAGGGGATACGGGAAGGGCCAAAAGCGGGTGAAGGGGACTGTAGGTCTGTGTAACAGACCTCGTGGCGACTTCGGCGCACGTCAGAGGAGCGGCAGTTGGAGCCTGCAGGACAGGACGCGATGTGGTAATGGCTGCCTGCTCTTTGATCCCAGATTGGAGAGCGGGAGCCAATGGAGCACTCGACTGGCAGTGTTTAAGGTGAATCAGAGACGGCTGACGAGCCACCTCCTCATAGAAGAACTACAGAACTACTTGATCTATAGTAGCAGCGAAGTGTTATGCAACAGCCAAGCTCGACATTGAAGTGTCCTGAGGAGCAGTTTGGCAGGTGGCTATGCGTTGTTTGCGTAGTTCGTCGAAGCTTTGACAGAGACTATCGAGTTCAGAGACTGTTGCCAGATTTTTCGCCAGCAGTATCTAGAATTGGTCGTCTTCAATGAATTTTAAGATGTGGCGGACCTTACCGACATCAGACATTGTGACGTCGACACAGTTATAGAGGTCGACAACATCTTCTATATAATTGGTAAACGTCTCCCCGCACTGTAGCGCACAACCACGGAAACGTTGCTCGGTACGAAGCTTGCGAACGGTGGGATGCCAGAATACGTCCTTCACGTTAGTTTTGAAGGCCGTCCACGTCGTGAGATGATGTTCTTGGTTGCGGTGCCACACGCTGGCGACACCGCTAAACTATCAGGCTTTTTCGTACAAAAACTACACGTACGCAAGACGTAACATGTACGGGAGTGCAACACGTGGGCGTTTGGCTCAATTATAGACGTTGAAGAGACGTTCGTGCTTCACAGGGTAAGTCAAATAATCACAGGGAATCCTGATCATGAGAAAGAAATGCATGAATTATAAAAAATGGGTTTGATCGCATACGGCAGACAATGTTAGCTGGGAGCTTACCATTATCGTTGAAAGGAAAGTGTACAATCAGTGCATTCTTCCAGTACTGACATATGGGGCAGAGACTTTGCGAGAGAAAAGAAGCTTGATAACGAGTTAAGGACCTCGCAAAGAGCGATGGAACTAAATAGGGGACAGAAAGAGAGCGGTTTGGATCAAAGAGCAAATGGGTACATACGATATTCTAATTGACAAGAGAAAAAAATGGCTGTGGCTTAGCTAAGGTTAAGCCAAGGATGCGAAGCATACTAGCCTTTATGTTAACGCGACAGCGTTAAGGAGCTCGTGTCGCAGAAAAGCCGGTGTCGTCGGCGTCGGCTCAGGCGTGCGGCGCTTGCTCAGGCGCACATTTCCTTGTCGCGCCGAACGCTGCGTTGCTCGACGCTCACCGCGTCCGATGCGGGGCGCGTGGTCGCTGCGCCGTAGCAAAGCCACCTAGAAACAGTCTCTGTAGCACGCCGCAACCTTCGCTTCTCATTCCAACGAGCAGCTCTGTCTACAGGAGGCATCTCACCTCGTGAGTGTCTAGCAGAGGCAAGCGCAGCTGCTTATATACCGCCGCGACCCCACGAGCGACAGCGCGAGTTGGAGCCCCGTTTCTCCTCTGTCGTGACGTCATGGTGTCACGTGGTATTGAGGGCGACACCGCCGCGCCTGAGGAGCTGGGTTGAGCTCTAGTAATATGCTTCGCATAAAAAATGGAGCTGGGCAGGTCATGTAATGCACCGATTAGATAACCGCTGGAGTATTAGGGGGACAGAATGGGCACCAAGAGAAGGGAAACGTAGTCGAGAACGACGGAAGACTTGCTTGAGTGACGAAATTGAGAAATTCGCCGGGTCTAGTCTGAGCCGGTTGGCGCAGGACAGGATAATTGGAGATCGCAGGGAGAGGCCTTCGTCCTGCGGTGGACATAAAACATATATAAATATATGAAAATATATATATATATATATATATATATATATATATATATATATATATATATATATATTGTTCCCGGCGCAACCGCGCAGCCAAGAGTGCCGCCAGTCAGAAGACGACGATTTGACGTGCATTGGTGGACATGATCTCGACAGCCACCTTGGTTATGCATCGGGTCACACATCTGTATGGGTGATTTCTGCAACGTACGAAATCGGTGAGAGGTGCGGAGTAGCCACAAGAAACAACGTAGCTCCACTATGGTCGCCAGCTCGGAATGGAGAACATGACAGACGAATCAGGACAAGATATGGTTGGGCCCACATCAACGCCAAAAACCCGAAGCTGGTTCAGCCGCGGGATCCAGGAACGTTCTGCGGCACTGACCGCCTCGACATGTAGAACTGGATTGCCACGTACGAGCGTATGAGCCCACAGCTAATGGTATCCGATGAGTATGTTGGCTAACTTGGTCTTCTAGCTACAAGGCAGGGCGAAGGCGTGGTATGACAACCACGATGAAGATCTTAAAGACACGTGCGAACAGAAGCTGAGGGACTTGATCGGCAGACACGGCGTGCGCAAGAGCATCGCTAAGAAAGAATTAGCGAACCGCGCTCAGACATCCACAGAATCATGCGTCTGTCACATTCAGTATGCGCTGAATCTGTGTCTTAAGGCCGACAGTGATATGGCAGAGTCAGACAAGCGTGGGCACGTAGCGACGGGAATCGCTGATGACGCTTTCGCCCTGCTCATGTGTAAAAATTGCGAAACAGTTCAGGACATAAAAGGGTGTGAACGCTTTGCGTACGCCAAGAGTGCGTACGCCTTGCATCGCCGTTCGCACGTCTGCCGAACACAGCTGCGACAACATCTTGCGACGACAGTCTAGGAGTGCCGCGACCATCATAATCAGATGACCTGACACGTATAGTGCGGCGAGAACTTGAAGTCACCTACAGCCCTTTTTTCCGTCCCAGTGAGCCCAATAACTGTCCTACAACACCCTTTGTGCAGGAAATAGTCCGCGAAGAACTCAATAGTTTTGGAGTTTATTATATATGAGCCGTTGCCGCTTGCCAGCTGTCTCATGCTGCAGGTCCATCGACTGGTCCGCGGTATCTCACAAGCTACCGAAATCCAACCGAGTGGCGAGCCGTAAACGCACAGCCAATCTGTTTCGCCTTTGGGCGTCTCGCTCACACTCTAAAAACAGTTGCATACTTTGGGGCGTATATTTGCCACACAACAATAATCGCCTCCTTTCTTGCCCGCATTTTCTTTTTCTAACGCTGCGGCCTCGGTACATCCAAGTTACGAATGACATGCGCGTGATCACCATGACAGGGCATTCTCGACAGGAAAGTAACGAGTGCGGTGTTTTTGAGAACCTCAAGCAAGACAGATGACGATTATTTTTGTGCGGCAAATATACACCCCGAATGGTGTAACTATTTTTAGAACGCACGTTGCTCGCCATTGTACCAACCCTACTGTCTCATCCACTCTGGGACCACCATTCAACAGTTATTTTCATCCCGAACAGAGGTAGAGTCGTTGCCAGCCTCCATTGGCACCGCAACAGCCAAAAAATGACGCTCGTGCTCCTTAGAACAGCTCCTCGTCGTCATCCCCACATCACCAGTCCTGCTCACCACGAGCTAGGCGACCATCGTCCCTATAACCGCAGGCTTGTCACCCGCCGTTCCCGATGCAGCCCCTAGCCCGTCTCTGGAAAATTAAGCGATGGAGCTTCCGCTGGTAACACGGCATGAGGACTCGACGGCAAAACCATGTGATCGCTTTGTCCACCAAACAGAACTCGATGGACGTTTTAGTCAATGGCGTCAGCGTCCCAACACTTGTTGACAATGGCCCACCACGTATCTTCGAGGAGTACCCAATTGCGCCGATACATGAACAAAGTTCTCGCGCCCGCTCGATCACGCACCCTCCCCGTCGCCGACGGAGGAATGCCTACCATGCTTAGTATGTGAACCCCTCGCATTATAATCGCTGTGCGCCTAACGACTGTTTCGTTTGCGGTTTTGGAAGAATGCCCTACCGAAGTTAAACTCGGCTTATACTTTCTTATCGTCCAATTCAGCCTTGTTTGATTTCGCTTCTAGTGTCATTCAGCTTGAACTGCCTCATGGCTGCTATAGTTTACCAGTCACACAACCACGCTTGAGCCCGTCGCGTCAAACCACTACGCACGTCACTGTACTGTCGTGCCCATCTGTTCTTGACGGCGTCTATGTACTATGTCCCTGCGCTGACATTGGTCTTGAAGGAACTTTAAACGTTCACCATACCGTGCTCACTCCCTCTCCTTAATTTTACCTGCTCCACATAAATTCTTCCCAGAGGCAGGTCCTTGGGCGACATCTCGCCAGTGAAACATTGCTACATATTGGCTCTTGACGGCACAATTCTGTCGCTCTCTGTACGAACCTCCGGATGACCGACTCTGACAGACAAACTTAGCAAGGTCATTACACCTGATCTTTTGGCACAAGCGGTGACCTCCGCCGTGACTTCCACCACTTTTGGAAACTTACCGCGAGATTTTTTACCTTTACGGCCACCTTTTATCCCTCACATCGTTGGTCAACCAACGGGCTTACGCCGGAGACACCAATGCGATACGCCGCCGGCCGTACCATGTTTCCCATGCTGAACGTTAATTGATACGTCGAGAAGACGATAAGATGTTGACTAAAGATGTTATCGAGCCATCGTGCTGTCCGTGGACGTCTCCTGTTGTCCTTGTGGGGAAGAAGGACGACTTTTGGTGATATTGTGTGGATAACAGATGCCTCAACAATATCACACGCAAGGATTTCTACCCGTTGTCGCGTATTGGTGACGCCTTGAACTGCTTGTAGGGAGCCAAGTACTTTTGATCTATAAACCTCCGATGAGGCTATTAGCAAATTTCAATAGATGACATGGACCGCGAAAAAACGTCCTTCGTAATATCTGACAGCCTCTAACAATTCAAGACATGCCATCCAGCCTCTGTAATGCCTCGGTAGCCTTGGAAAGAATGATGGACGCCTTACTTCGCAGCTATAGATGGTCCACGTTTTCGTGTTTTTTAGCGATGTCATACTTTTTTCACGAACTTTCACGAGCCACCTAACGCGTCTATCAGCTATTCTTGCTGTTTTCCGACGCGCCAGCCTGCAATTCAAGTCATCCAAACGGTACTTTGGACGTCGTCAAATTACCGTTCTCGGCCATCTCAGCAGCGCCGCTCCCAGCCTTGACAAGATTCGCGCTGTCCAGAACTTTCCTGTTCCGTCTTATGCTGCAGACGTAAGAAGCTTTGTTGGGCTCTGCTCTTATTTCCGTCGTTTTATAAGGAGTTCGGCTGAAACCGCTCGCCCACTCACCGACTTGCTTAAGAAGGATGTTGCTTTTGCATGGGGCCTTGCTCATAGCAAAGCCTTCTCCGCCCTCGGATGCTTGCTTACACCTTCCCCATCGCTGGCTTATTATGATCCATCCAGCGCCACTAAATTTCACACTGAATTATGTGGCCAGTGGCCACAGAATTGGGGCTGTACTTGTTCAATGGCAGCGTAACGCAGAACGCGTAATTGCATACACCAGCCGCCTCGCGTCACCCGCCGAGAAGAATTTTTCAATTACCGAACGGGAGTGCGTGGCTTTAGTTGGAGCAGTTGCCACATTGCGCCCCTACTTGTACGGCTGCACATCCCTCCGTACTGATAACCACGCCTTGTGCTGGTTCTCCGCACATAAAGCCCTCTGGATGATTGGTGAGATGGGGGCTACGGCCCCAAAAATATTCATTTGCTGTTTTATGCAGGGCACCGACTGCCTCTCCCGCCATCTTGTCGACCGCTCTGAGCATTATGCGCATGACACCGACTCCTACATCCTGGTCATTTATGATCTACATTACATCCGCCCTGAACAAAGCCTTGATGATTGCTTACATGTTATCATCGGTCGTCTCAAATCCGGACATTTGAAGCTCACGTTGCGCATGTTCATGCTCCGCGACGACGTTCTCTACCGCCGCAGCTTATGCTTTGAACGACCAGAATTTGTAGTCGTTGTGCTTTGTACTCGTTGTACGTAGTATCAGTTCTTGAGGAGTTGCATGACATGCCTACTGCGAGCCACCTCGGCGATTCGCGTGCCTACGACTGTAGGCACGCGAATCGGTCTCTCCTTTCACTCCTTGCATCACTACTTTGCATCGGTCTCGATCTTCTCAGGTCTTTTTCGACGTCGAAATCGAAGAATAAGTGGGCCATTGCCTTGCCTTAATCTGCGACTCGGTACGCGATGACGGGAGCTTTGCACACAAGCTGTGCAACTGAGGTGGCAGATTTCTTTTTACATGATGCTATCCTCCATCACGGCGCACCACGGCAGCTCCTCACTGATCGCGGCCGCACCGTCTTGTCCCGAGTAGTTAAGACATACTTCGCTCCTGTTCTGCCGCGCACAAGCCTAGCACAAAGCGGAGCCACCACCTACCATCCGCACACAAACGGAATGACCGAGGTGCTCCATCGCACGTCGACAGAAATGTCTATGTACGTTTCTGACGACCACAGCGATTGGGACAACACGATACCCTTCGTGACCCTCGCCTATAATTCATGCCATCACGAGGACGCTGGCTTTTCACTTGTTTACCTTCTGTTCGGTCGCCACCCTTCTTTGACCTTTGACACACTGCTTCTTTCTCGATGAAGACTCCCACCAAATATGCTCAAGACATCTTCGCCCGGGCTCACACGGCACTCCAGATTGTCGACTCCCGGCTTACTGACTCCCACGCGGCGCAGAAGATCCGGTACGACAGCCCACATCGCGACGTTCGATTTCCTCCTGGATACGTAGTCTTCCTATGGACGCTATGTCGTCGCGTCTACTAGCCGGATAAGTTGCTGCCGCGCTACAGATAGCCCTTTATAATATTGCGTCTGCTTGGCGATGTAAAATACGATATCGCCTCGGTGGATTTGTGTGTGCCCACGGATGTTGTGTATGTGTCCCTGCTGCAGCCTTACTTTACAGCGAGTTCATTTCCCTCGTAGTTGGCGCCGAGCGGGCAATTTTACAGGTGAAGTCATGTTAAGACGCAACCAAGAGTGGCGCCAGTCAGAAGACGACAATTTCACTTGTTGAGGCGGAATCGGGCTCGACAGCCATCTTGTTCATGTCTCTGTTGTAAATAATGTATACACATCTGCATGAAGCGTACCGATATATATATATGACTTATGAAGCGTACCGATATATATATATATATATATATATATATATATATATATATATATATATATATATATATATATATATATATATATTACAATGCTCGCAATATATATATTATATATATATGGTGAGCATTGTATTACCTCTTCACCTTCTTCATCTGTATATATTCATGAACATGGCCAGCGTCATCGCTTTCAAAGCGCGAACTGCGGAATACACCGTTGAGGTTTAACAGCTGTCTCGCAAGTGGTGGACGCTGCTCTCGATCCCTTGGTCCTCTACGCATTCCAGTTTCCCTGGAGCTTCATTCAGGTCACCGCTTGCTCCGCCTTTCCGCCAGGATATCACAAGAAGATCCTGCAGGAGCCTCCGGCGTCACCGTCTCTGCCCCACCAGCCGCTCCTTCATAGACCGTCAGCACGCGGCAGCGCCATCCCACCATGTCCGCTGGCCTTCGTAGTGACGATGTTGACGACTGGCTGGATAATTACGACAACGTGAGTGAGGCTAACCGGTGGAATGATATGCACAAGCTTCGCAACGTCGCATTCTACCTCACTGACCGGGGAGTCGCCTATAGCGCCTCCATCTCGCACGTGCAAGGGAGGAAAGCGGGGATGAAGCGCGCCGTCTTCTGTCTAACGCAAGGCACCGGGGTGAGGATAGGCAGGGGCGTCCTACTACGGTGGCTGCTGCGTATGGTGGAGCCACGCGTGGCAGCGCGTACCACGCTAGTCCTATCTTGAGAGGAATGTACACCGGTGACAGACTTTAGGCGTCTGCGTTTCTGCGTTCACCGAGGGGTCAATGGCTTCTTGTGCGCTGTGTTCTCGCCGTTTAGTTCAAGTTTAAGCGAGAGGGAGCACTATGGTCACTTCGTTCAATCCTGACGCGCTCATTCCAGCGTTTTGATAGCTAGTTTAGCGGACATGGAATGTTTAAAGTTTACAAGGTCGACATGACTACTATCCTTATTTGGTAAAGCTCTCTACTAATTTCCTATCGCAGTTGATGTTTCGTCTATCGGGCAAAACTGCGCCTTGTCTCTCAATTATATGGACACTCCAAACGGATTTCCGCGGTCAGCG
Organism: Dermacentor albipictus; assembly: GCF_038994185.2. Lineage (NCBI taxonomy): Eukaryota > Metazoa > Arthropoda > Arachnida > Ixodida > Ixodidae > Dermacentor > Dermacentor albipictus. The sequence goes on along the minus strand of NC_091823.1, from coordinate 139,633,054 downwards.
TCGCCATGAGGTTGCGTATAAAGTCCAAGGGCGATAACACCATCCCTGGGCGTCGTATGCTTTATATGCGAGTGAAAGCATGCGAGTTCGAGCCAACGATGGTGAGACAATATCGTCCGCGCCAGGGAAGAAAGTGGGGAGGAAGCGCATCATCTCCGACCGCGCGCAAGGCACCGTGGGTAGGGGAAGGACTGGAGGGAGGGTGTTCTTCACCGACGACTGCTGCGTATCGTACAGTCGCGGAGGTGCTATCTTGAAAGCTATCTGCGACGGGGCCAGGCTGCTGATAGATTCAGATGCACTGTGTTTTCTCCGCTTAGTTCGCATTGAAGCGGGCCAGCGGGAAGGTCACTTTTCTCGCTGCTGCTGCCGTGATTCCTCACTCCAGCGTTTTGACAGCGAAAACACATCTAATTGAGTGAGATGTGTTCATCTTTGCTTACACGGCCGATAAAGCTACTGTCCTTAGCTCGGAAAGCATTCTACTAATTTGATATGACAATTGATGGTTAGTATTTCGGGCGAAACTACGTCTTTTTTTAGTCGGTTACGTCATTTCTGTGCCCTAGTTCTTACGCACCCTGTAAATCACTCCCATTATCTCTCAGGCGCTACACCCTGGATACAGCCTAACCCTTTCATTCTTATGCACTATTGATTGCGTCGTTCGCGCAATCTTCATTTATCTAAACTTAATATTCTTTTATATTAATTTTATTGTTGCAGATGTACAATAATGAAATTTAGGTTTCTTGTTACCAGTAGTAGTGAGGATGAAAGCCCAGTCCCATTAGTCTTCAAGTTCGCACAGATAACATTCGTTACTTTGTACAACGTGGCCAGTTAAGGTGCCTCGGATGTGTCGTGCCCATCGCGCCACTAGTTGACGGCAATAATATTCATTTTTGGATATCTAAAAATGCCCTTCTGATGCGTTTACACTTTATAGAATAGCCGGCTGAGTGATTTACCCGACAGTGCCACGATAATTCAATCTAAATGCGCGGCATGACTTAGCAGGAGTGAGAGCGTTTGGGTTCTGGCTAAAATTATAAATGGGACTATATTTTTAAATACTGGACTCACGACAATGCCATTCCAATGTACCGAGCGTCTCCTGGATAAAGCAGCCAATTGTGGAGAATGGTATAGCTCGGCCGTAGTTTAGAGTGTCTTTTATCATTCATTATCTTGGTGATCATCTGCAAGGAAAAAGAGATCGCAGCAATAATTCAAAACGACAAACGTACCCATAATGCTGCTCTCCCGTTGTCAGCCAGTCTGAAAGAAAAACCGCCCAATGTAGGCAGTGCTAGTCGCTTTACAAGCTAACATAAGCGACATGCTATAAATGAGAAGAGCGTTTGTTTTACTCAGCACGAGATCCAGCGATCGAAACCCGGCCACGGCGGCCGCATTTTGATGGGGACGAAATGCGAAAACACCCGTGGTACTTAGGATTTAGGTGCACGTTGAAGAATCCCAGGTGGACATCTCCGAAGTCCCTCACTACGGCATGCCTCATAATCAGGTCGTAGTTTCGGCACGTAAACCGCCATAATTTAATTTTTTATTTAAGCGTTTGATTTGGCTTTTCGAAAAACGCTGCTGGCTACCCCCTAATGCTCCGACGTTGATTGCGTACATTTGACGCCGGAAGACTGGAAGAAAAACAGATTGGCCTACTTTTACGTTATCGGACTCTTGGTAACCGTTTTGGTCTGCATTTGTAAAATATATTCTGTATGTCTTTACTGTAAATGGAAGAGAACAAAGAGGGTTAACGGAGAGACCCGATTTTCATTAGTCATAGCATAAGAAGCCAACCAAAAAAACCGAGGACGATCTTGTGGAAATCACTTGCACTTACTACATAAATTACAGGAATGATAAAGTAATGAAAACAAGTGCATGAAAAACAAGATGCCGCAGGTGGAGTACGATACCATGTCTTCGCATTACGCGCGAGATGCCCTTACAAATTCAGCTATCGCGGCGCCCTTCTCTAATGCACATTCGGGGGTATTTGTATTTTGCTACTAGAAATAACCCTGGGAGTTATAAAGGGAACATGAGACGTCCACCCAAATGTGGCTATGAGCTACAAAGATTTTTGTAGTAATTAGCTACGTTTGCATTGATGTCTCATTTTCCCTCTACTAATTACTTATATCCAACTTTCGGGTTTACACAGAACTATTACGTCTAACCCTGGGAGTGTTAGCCACTGCCACCATTCACAAGCCTTGGCGGCGGATGTGGAACATTCATTCTGCTTCAGACGTCATTAGTAAGCGATCTTTTTGGATGCGGGCAGTTAGCCAATAAAGCCACATATGCCATCTGAAGGTATCAAGATCGCCGGATGGGATACCCTCGTTATGACCCTTATTGATGCCTTCAGGGAGCATGAGTGGATTTATTGACGAGCGGCCTTCCTCCGAAAAGATCAGGTACCTGTGACGCCTGCGGTAGAGTGTTCCGCATCTACCGCCAAGGTTTGCCTATGGTGGTGCTGGCTAACACTCACAGGGTTAGTTCTAGTAGTAAAACAATAAATACGCTAGAAAGTCGGGGGGAAAACGGCGTGGGGTAGCTCAGTTGTTAAGAGTACCGCCCGCGTAATGCGAAGACGTGGGATTGTTCCCCGCATGGGGCAACTTGTCTTTTCAAGCACTTTTTTTCTCATTAGTTTATCATTTCTATAATTCAATAAGTGTGTACAATTAATTTCCCCTATGCTCTACTCGGTGTCTTTGTTGGCTTGTTTTTATGCACTATAAAAGGTTTTGTTATAATATACCACTATAATCTATGCAGGAACCACAAATATAGAAACTGTCATGCCGACATTTTAATTTCTATGAGGTGCCCATTTCTTCCTAACTTTGCCACTGTATTGTAAATGTGCAAGGTGTGTAATACTTTGCCACTGTAGTGTTACAACGGCAAAGTATTACACACTTTGTACTTTTACACTACACAATGTATAAAAATTTCTAGAATTCATGCAAGAAAGCATGTATTGACTACAAACAGTATTGCTGTGCGGCAGCTCTCCACTCTCCTAATTCGGTAAATTCGTAACGATGCACCCCTCTCCCAATTCTTTTTTTTTCGTGGAGACTTACGTAGGAACTGTGTTTACTATTACCTCTGAAGCTGCGTGAACACAAAGGGAATTCGACACTAGCCGGATAATGGGCTCATCGAATGGTCAATTACGGTATGCACTCAGCAGACACACCACGGCTTACTGTCATGATAATACGTAAAGGTCACTCTAAACGCGTGCAGATCCGGTGTTAGTGCGCTCGGTAACTCAGCTTCTTAGGTCGAATGGCCGCCGTAAGGAAGGATACATTCGCTCAAACTCGAATGCATATTACTGAGAACCTACCCACCCTTTAATATTAATGATTTTATAGAACTTACATTACTCTGGCCGAAATCATCTCAAGGTGAATGTTGGCGTAAATGCGATTGCATTCAACCAATGTAGTGACTCAACGTTTTTCTAACGCCTAAACACGTCCCGTACATTGAGTGCACGCAGTCAGGCTTCTTTATTGCGCGTAATTCTGGACACACTGCGTCTTTTAGCTGCGCCGCAATCAGGGAATGTGGGCTTCCTTTCGTTTCTTAACCGAGACTACAAGAGATGCCCACGGGCTTTCCGACGGCTGTACGATGTCGACGCGCGGCATTTCGCTTACTTGTTGCCTTATAGGTTCACGTTATCGCATCGAAACTCGGTAAGGGCTCTGGCAGAGTGGCCGAGCGCTCTCTTCGGTTAATATGCGATGCATTGTGACTGGTAAATATGGAATCCTCGATGACATCCAAACGGAGTCTTTGCATTGTCAGAGGAGACTCCTGAGCTGTTAGTGCTTACTCAAGAGGCTACATGGATTTATGTCGAAGTCTGGTTCTGGAACTACAGTCGTTGGGAAGGTGCGGCTGAATTGTAGAGGACCAACGCATAGCAGGCTTCCGCTATTTACTCGCTGTATGGGGTCGTCGTGCCCTTGTTGATGTGCTTGAATTCCTGGCTGAAGCTTGTCAGCATCACTTTCGCTTTCCCTCCGTGCAGTCGAGCGATCCCTCTTGCGATTCAAATTTTACGGTCGAGCTGTAGAAGGTGGTCGCCCTCGATGACGCCTTCTACATCTGCGCGTGTTTCGCTGCCGACGGAAATGGCAATGGTGGAGCGACGCGTGATACTAACTTGGTCCTTAAGTGGACACAATGCATGGTGACTACTAGCGCTCTCCGGCGTCATCGCTTGATGTTCGGTTACCATTATCGACTTTGAATTCAGGTCGATGATCGCGCCGTGTGGGTTCAGAAAGTCCATGCCGAGAGTGACGTCTCTTGGTCGCTGTCGAAAGATAACCCCGGTGGCAGGGTAGCTCCAACCATGAACGGTAATTCTTGCCGTGCACATTCCAGTCGGCATTATTAGGTGTCCTCCAGCTCTCCGGATTCGAGAGCCTTCCTATGTAGCCTGAACTTTTTTCAACTAGGCGGCAATGAATCCATGCATCACTGAGTGGCCGGGTTCGACGAACAGCAAGCACACCTGGATCAGTTGCGGCTTTTGGTTTTATGGATATGGGCTGATGGAGAGGCCCCGGGCTGGTCCATTATATGCCCGGCGCTGCGGCGACAGCTAGCGATCTTGTGACGGTGAACGGGACTGTCGTCGTGGGTCCACTTAGTTGAGGCGAGGTAGTCGGCGATATTGCGAGGGCGTTCACCTTGCTGCGGGAGCGGAGAGTTGACAAGGAACCCTCGTAGTCCCATTTCGCGGTGAGGATTCCGTGGCCCACTTCTCCGCAGTAATAGCACAGCGGACGATTTGCCGGGGAAGCGCAAACCATCGGTCTTACTTGGAACGCTACGCTGGACTACGGTCGGATGTGTTGGCAGCGGCGGCCGTGGACGATGGCGTAAGTCCTCGCTTCTGTCTGGGGCTGTGGTGATTGGGGCTGTGCCTGAGGAACCTACCAGTGAGCTGTGTAGTTACTCTTCGACCGTGTCAGAGACTGAGGCCACCTGGGTTTGCGACGTATGCAAGATATTCAGCAGTTCTTCGCGAACACTGGATCTGATGGTCTCTTGGTGGTCGTCGGAACCGAGTGCTTGGATGGCGCACTGCGGTTTGAGCACATGGGGGTCAGATTGCCTTGTGCGCATTTCTAGAGTTTTCTCAATTGTCGATAACTCGTGTCGCAAGCTCAGCTACGGTCTTGGACGGGTTGCGGACATGTCCGGCGAAAAGCACTTGCTTGATGCCCCGCATCAGCAAGCGGTCTCTTTTCTCCTCCGACAATTCCATCTGCGTGTTTCGGAAAAGACGGGTTGTCTCCTCCGTGAAGACTGCGACGGTCTCTCTCGGCAGCTATAATGGCTATTGTAGTAGAGCTTGGGCTCGTTATTTGCCGGCGACGCTAGTATGTGTGTGCAAGAAGCCGAGTGGGAATAGGTCCCACGTCGTTAAGATGGCTTCTCAATCGTCTTGGTGGTGTCTTCACATGGGAAGAACACGTGGCGCAGCTTATCCTCATAGGTCCAGTTGTTGAAGACTTATATCTTCTCGAAAGTCTCGAGCGAGGTTTCCCGGTCCTTCGATGAGGCCGCAGAGAAGGTAGGTGGCTCCCTCGGTTGTTGTAGCGCGATTGCTGCCGTTGTGGTTGTTGGCTTGGTAACGATCTTTCTGGTCGTCTCAGGCAACAGTACGTGCTCTAGCGGCAGTCCTTGGAGCCTGCGGCTAGCTCGATAGTCGCAGGTTCTAAGGACCCATTATCCATTATGCAACTAGTAGTCGCATAATGAATCCTTACCAACTAGTTCAGCTTTCTGTCGTTCCAAACCTTCCTCGCTAGTCCTTCGCGACGTTCGTGCTGTCTTCGTGGTTCGTGCTTGGATCACGGCTTTGAGGGGGCGTTCGGTACATAAACGCACTAGAACCTCCACCAGACGTCACGTAATAGCGGCCGTGAAGAAATGAGCAAAGGTGTGAGTGACGAAACTAACGTTATATTGGGCGAACCTGTGCCCTAAGAAATAGGCTATACACAAAGAACAACGATACTTGCCAACACAGTCGGTGATCGTGGAAAATCTTATCTGCGGAGCGAGAGCGTCGGCTTTTATACATGAGTGATCGTGAGTTCCAGAATGATCGCTTACGCCCGCGTGTCTTCCAGAAAGTTCTACAGCAGTCAGATTACGCAAGGTTCAGCGACAACCAGACCGCGGATAAAACCCGCGATAACATTCGAGAAACTTGCGATATATGCAGACGCATCCTGCCCCGAGCGATGCGTAATACTCTGTAGCCGTTGAAACGCAACCAAACACACAATTCTTCATATATATATATATATATATATATATATATATATATATATATATATATATATATATATATATATATATATGTATGTATATAAACGAAATGAAAGGGGGTTAACCAAGGGGCCCGATCTTTATCCACAACTTTGTGGGTTCGGTTGTGAGTTCGGTTCCCACCTGCGGCAAGTTGTTTTTTCATCCACCTTAATTGCCATTAATATATATATATATATATATATATATATATATATATATATATATATATATATACACACATATATGCTTGTAATCTATTCGCTGTTTCTGAACTGTGCGAGACATAATAGAGCGTCGTAATTGAGGTAATCACATTATATAATTTACATCATACATTCTGTTTTCGCAGCATCTAAGGGCTCGTTTGCTGTGATAAATTCAGAGTAATGTTTGTGCATGCGTTTTCCCATCGAAACTTTTGAACAGGCAATGTTTAGTCACACACAGCTTGCATTTTCTTTTTTGAAGCGGATGCCTACCTACACCTTGTCTCTTACCGTGGGAAAAAAATACGTTACATTTTGCACAGGTTGTGTAGTGAAAGCGGGAGTTCCGTTACCGTCTAGCGTACAATCAACGAATGCCTGTGACGAGGGTTTCTATACAACTTTGTGCGACTCAAAGTATATCCGGATTTGTAGGAGATTACGACACTTACCTGCAATCCCGTCGCTGCTAACGTCGCAGAAATAAAAGGAACTAATCCTCTGAATAAGATACTTCCGCTCACTTGACCATAGTGGTATATCCGGTAGCGGTCCCACAGCTCATCTAAATGCATCTTCGTCGAAACGTTGCTGGTAAGTTTTGTCATGGTGGCTCGGTCGGTGCATGTTCTGACAAAAGAAAGCGTATGAAAGAAACTGATCAGAATCATCTGAGATGATTACAAGGCTGAGATGCTTGCAATGGCAATATCATTTTGTTCTTTACGTGTAGTTGGTGTCTTGTTGTTGATTTTGTTCTTGATGAAGAGCTGAATAGGTTATGGGAGTTGGGCAGCTGCCGTGCTTCCTAGATCCAGCGCTGTGACAGCGAGCTTTCGCAGTTGACTGAGATACTTTCATGTTTGCTTGCGCACTCTTGACACCATGCTTGTTAATTTTGTTTAGAAACTTATGCGGCCGATAAAGCTACTGTCCCCTAATTTGCTATCACAATCGATGCTTCACCTTTCGGGAGAAGCTGTGAGTTTTTATTAGGGATGCGAGGTTGGTGAACTGTGTGCAAACTTTCGAAGCTTCATTTTTTTTTTCAGATTGCGGACATCGTGTGTTTGCCACGCCATGAATCCCATCACCCGCAATGGTAAACACTAGGCCGAACACGTGGGCGCATTTAGACCTATAGAATGGCGGGAAACGAGCTGTCATAAGTATTATAGATGCCTGTTTTGTGATCTGCTTTAAACCAGTTAAGAATGATAAATGTATCCGTTCAAATTTGTTATCATTGATTCTGCCAAAAGTTGTGAATAATTGGGGAAATGTAGACTAAAAATGTATTTCGTTCCAAAATTATTAGTCGGACACTCAGTGATGCTGACATAAGTGCTGCGCCAAAAAGTTTTTTTTTCTCTTGTATTTGGGCAGTTTTGGCACCCGATAAGTTCTTAAACTTTCTGAGTAAAGCATTTCGTTCATTCACAAGGCAATGTAGCCCTTCAATAAAAGCATTTTATGTTGGTTTGTACTAATGGTTGTCGAAATTCATGACGTCTGCTTAAGCCACTACCGGCCGCCTTAATGGACTTGCTGTGCACTATCACCATCAAAAAGTTCGCACAAGCTTGATAAAATGTTCTTTCGCCTAGATTTTTGCACTAGCGAATTGACACTTTATTTTCACGCTATTTCCACATAACTTACGTCAATGCATTTTACTGGCTAAATTTGGGCCCTTTGTTCTTTCCTTGGTGATGTGTCCTTGAAAAAAACTGCAAAATGCTGTTTTTACCCAAAATTACCTTTTCATTTCTCATGCGCTTACATCTCTATTCACTTACAGTGAATGTTGAAGGGATAACGCGGTCGTCACGGTTTTCTCTGAATATCTTTTTAATAGATAGGGAAGCAGCAAATGTGGTTAAAAACCCGTGAAAAATATATTGGAATGAGATTGGAATGCAAAGATTGGAATGAACTTGCTTCTAACTTTGTTTCCATTAACAACAACGGAAATTTTTGAAAATCACAAGGTAACACTGCATAATAGCAAGTATTTGTACGAACTGCTGGTGGTCCTTTCCTTTTTTCTTGTTTATTGCTAGTTTTATATATCATGTCCTATTACTGCATTTATCATACTTTGAGCTAACATTGTATAATAAGCAAATATTGTGTATAAGCTTGTGATTTATTTCCTTCCTATTTGTGCTATAACCGACTCGCCATCTAATGCCGAATGACCCTGTGGGTAAATAAATAAATTATTAGAATAGCAGTGATAGCAGACAACAGCTATTCTGCTCGAGTCAACAACCTCCAAATCCCTCCTGATGACAGCAAGCGCCATCTTAGGATATATTGTGTAAAGGACGAAATGCGGAGTCGCCGTTGTGCAATCTGCTCAAAAAAAGCCTCAACCACAGCGCATGCCTCGCTAAACGCAAACTTGTGCTCAATGACGCAACATTGCCGTTACCGATTCATTGTGTACGTAATTCTTGGACGCGCGCTGTAAAAGCAGTGCAAAGCAGTGAATATGGACGATGGAACACATTTTAGGACCACTCTAATGAAGCATAGTTTTCAGGCGTGATGTGTCAAGGGAGGCCGAAGTCCTTAAAAGGCCTGTTTAGCTCTGTTTAAGGTGCTGGACGGATCGCCGAGACCCACATGCGAAAATAAAATGACGCAAGGTAACCATGACGTATTTCCGCCTCCTAAAATTACATCTGGCGCTTGCAAGACAAAAGAACACATCCTTTAGAAATTGGCTTCGCTTACTCAAAAAGCATTTGCGGAGAAAAGCAATTACCTTTCGTCACCTGTATGTTCTACCAGGCTGCTCAATGGATCATCATCAAAATCATCATCAGCCTGTTTTTTTTCCACTGTAGGACGAAGGCCTCTCCCTGCGATCTCCTATTTCCCTTGTCCTCCGCCAACCGATCCCAACTAGGGCCCGAGAATTTCGTAGTTTTATCGCTCGATTTAGTGTGTTGTCGTCATCTATTGCGTTTCGCTTCTCTTAGTACCCATTCTGTAACCCTGATGGGGCCACGGTTATCTAACCTGCGCATTGCATGACCTGCGCAGCTCCATTATTTTTCTCTTGGTGTGAATTGGAACATCGTCTTACACCATTTGCTCTCTCATCCAAATCGTTCTCTTTTCATCTCTTAACGTTATGCATAGCAGTCTTCGTTGAATCGCTGTTTGCGTGGTCCTTAATTTGGTTTGAAGCTTTTTTGTGAGTCTCGAAGTCACTGCCCCACCTGTCAGCACTGGTAAAATGCTCTGATTGTACACTTTCTTTTTCAATGATACTGGTAAGCTTCCATTCAGGAGCTGGCAGTGTCTGCGGTATGCGATCAACCCATTTTTATTCTTCTGTGAATTTCCTATGAATGATGAGCGTTCCCTCTGATAAATTGACTTAGGTAAACGTACTCCTTCACAGACTCTAGAGGCCCACTGGCGATCCTGAACTCTTGTTCCTTTGCCCGGCTATTCTTCACTACCTTTGTCTTCTGCATATTATTCTTCAATACCATTTTTACACTCTCTCTGTTAAGGTCCTCAATCATTATTTGTAATTCGTCTGCATTGCAGCTGAATATAACAATGTCATCGGGTAACCGAAGGTTGCCGAGATATTCGCCGTCGATCTTTACTCCTAAGCCTTCCCAGTTTAATTGCTTCAATACTTCTTCCAAGGACGCAGTGAATAGCATTGGAGAGATTGTATCTCCTTGACTGACCCCTTTCTTAATAGGTATCTTGCTGCTTTTTTGTATAGAATTAAGGTAGCTGTAGAACCTCTGTAGATGTTTTCCAAGTTATTTACATAAGCGTTCTGTACTCCTTTAATAAGTAATGCCGCTATGACTGTTGGTATCCCTACTGAACCAAATGCCTTTTTCGTAATCTATGAAAGCCTTATAGAGAGGCTTATTATACTCTGCGGATTTCTCAAGAACCTGATTAATGACATGGATGTGATCCATTGTAGACTATCCCTTCCGGAAGCCAGCGTGTTCCCATGGTTGACTAAAGTCCAGTGTTGCCCTTATTCAATTGGAGATTATTTGGGGTAAATATTTTATATACTATCAATTCTCTAACGTCTTCCTTTGTTGTAGATTAGTATAATATTTGCAGTTTTCCAGTTTTCTCGGAACCTTGCAGTCGATAGACACTTCGTATAAAGGGCCGCTAGTTTTCCAAGCATTATGTTTCCTCCATCTTGGATTAAATCGACTCTTAATCCATCTTCTCCTGCTGCTTTTCCTCGTTTCAATAGCTTGCAACGCCCTTCTGACCTCATCGCTGGTTATAGGAGGAGTTTCTGTATCCTGTTTTTTGCTGTTTCTAATACAGGTATCCTGACTCCTCTGGGTATTGTACAAGTCAGTATAGAATTCTTCCGCAGCTTTTACTGTGTCTTTGAGATTGCTGATTATTTTACCCTGCTTATGTTTTAGTGCATTTGTCTTGGTTTGTCGTAAGCCAAGCTTCTTTATAACTGATTTCAGGCTGCGTCCATTTTTACGGCTTCTGTCTTTCTCACGTTACAGTTTCCAATATCACTTATTGTCGGCTTGTTGAGTTTTGACAGTTCCACGAATACTATCTGATATCTTGAGTTGGACAGTTTCATTTTTTGTCGTTTCTTTATTGGGTACTTTGTTACTCGGGAGAGCTTCTTTACTGGTTGCCTTGGTGACTTGCCTCCCACTTCAAGTGCTGCCTATGAAGCCAACCTAGTTACGCCTTCATTCATTAGCCCTATGTCATCATCATCTCTCTGTTCTAAGGCTGCGTATTTGTTTGCAAGTGCGAGCCTGAATTTGTCTGCTTTTACCCTTACCTCCTCTAGGTTGACCTGTTTCTTCTTGACCAGTTTTGCTCTTTCTCTCTTCAAATTGAGGTGAATCGTAGGCCTCACTAACCTATGATCACTGCCCATTACCGTACCTATCACTTCTACATCCTGCACTATGCTGGGATCAACTGCGGATCAACGGATCAACTGTACCTCAGAAAATTCAGGCAACAATTCTTACACTCACCATGTGCTCTCATATGCGGAAAGCTTACAGTGGGGCGTGTACACGGTTTACCATTCAACAAATAATTGAAGCTAGAAAATTTGTGGTTGTAAACTCTACAGTGAGTATATTTTCCGATGAAGAGAGCAGTTTTGATCGGATGTGAAAGAATTGTGTTTACTAGGATGCGCCTACTGTGGGTCAAGACTTGTGATGCGTTCACGTTTTGACATAGCCACCATACAATTTAAGGCAATTGTTTCACAAAAGAGCGCAAGAAATGAAAGCTTCGGTGGATGAAGGAGTGGAAAAACCCCTTCGTATTGCTTCCGCTCCTTCTTCAATGACTTCCACTGCGAAGGTTAGGTTAAGACAATATCAGACAGGCGCTGGGGCTTCCCATCCGCTCTGTAAATGAAAAACTTTTAGCTCTAGGGCTCCACAACACTCTTGAGGAGATATTGAAGCAGTGAGGATCTCGCAGTATGAGAGACTTGCGGGAAGCCCTACGGGCAGGAAAATCCTAGCTAGGCTAGGCATAAACTATGAGGGGCAAGAAGGCATCAAAGTCAACCTGCCGCGAAGCGTGTGGAACCGACTAATAATCGCACCACTACCTCAACACATGCACCCAATCCATCGCAAGGAACGCAGAGAGAAACGGACCGAGGCTCTTGAGAAGCGTTCCAAAACTCCAAGGACGTGCTCTAAGTTGATGCTGCAGACTATGGCAGCGGCCGCATGGCCATAGCTGTCGCGAGAGCTGAAACTAGATTGATAGCCAGTGGCACAGTTCCAACGGATTGCTCTCAGATTGGAGAAGAATCTGCCATAGCACTTGCAATTACGAGTACTTCAGCCAAAATTATAGTCAGTGACTCTAAGGTCGACTCTAAAGCTGAACTTTGCTAGAGGCAGAATTTCTCCCGAGGTGAACAGAATCCTGCAGACCTGCAGAGATAGCAGGAATATTGAAATAGTCTGGGCAACCGCGCACGCCTCCCTCGCTGGGAACGAGGCGGACCACGAATTAGCTCAAGGACTTACATTCCGAGCTGGTGGGCTAGCCGAAGGCTTCACGGGGCGGGACCACTTAGTGTGTTACAGAGAGATCACACAACACTACAGACTAGGGCGGGTTAAATATCCTCCGGCTGATATATCCTTGAACAAGAGCCAGGCCTCCACTGGGCGTGGCCTGCAAACCAACTCGATTCCAAACCAAATCTTAATCACATTCTGCGGGAATGCCCACAGGCTCCCTCTGAGGGAAGAATAAAGTATTTAAAACGATGGGAGGCCTTATTACTCAGCTCCGATCCGGAGATTCAACTGACGACGGTCCGACTGGCCGAAACCACCGCTAGGGTCCAAGGACTCCTGGCCGTCACCTAGATGGGAAGGCTTAACGCCTTCCCTACATCTGTATGACAAATAAAGTTTTACAATCCAATCTAAATTGATTTCTTGGGGTCTGCTACCACTTCCCTTGGGCGTGAAATTGAGAAAAGTTCGAGCAATTCAAGATGGCGACCCTCACAGTAAAGTGATATAACCCGATTGGTGATTGATTGGTAACGTCATTAGTACTTAGAATTGGTTATTCATTGGTGAGGTCACTGATATATCACAGATGGCAGCCAAATGATGACGTCACTGATAAATCCAAGAAGGCGGCCCATAGTGAATCAATGGCAACCCAATTCTTGATTGTTGGCGTCACGTGTCTGTGACGTCATAATCCATGAGGGCGTCAAAATTCTGCTGCAAGTGATGACGTGGTAAGTGAATCATGTGTTTATGATGTTATAATCAAAGTTGGCGGCATAGTTTTGAAACCTCTAATAGAAGATGGCGACCAAATTCAGGTACGAATGATGATGATGCAATGGTCCAATATGGCGGATAGATGTGGAACGTGATATGGGAACGTGATCATGGGAAGAAATGGCGCCATAGTTTCGGTTTTGAAAATCAAAGTGGCGGCTCTTGGTGTGACCCCATGGCCGAGATGGCGGACTCTAAAATTATTTGTTCCCATACACACTCCACAAACATCGATCCTGTAACGAGGCAGTACAACCATCCCGCTACGGGGGTGCTATAACACACACACACACACACACACACACACACACACACACACACACACACACATATATATATATATATATATATATATATATATATATATATATATATTGTAGCGGAGAGACGCTAGTGGGTCGAGCGCTCCTGCTCAGCAACGGCTCTCGTGCTTGGAACCTGTGACTGCCCTGCCCGTTGACGTTGCGCTGCTCCGAGCTCTGCCAAAGAAACACCTTTAGAATTGGTGGAGGGAATGGGTAGTCTCGGACAATATCCTGGAACTCCAGTCCCGTACCCTACCATCTACCATGCCCCAAGACGCGTGCCAGTAAACGCCCCCTCCTGCACCCACTGCGTGTCCCGGGGTGCCTGATCATCGCGACCCTCCTATCTACACTGGAGAGAGAGAGAGAGAGAGAGAGAGAAACTTTATTTTGGTTCCTTCAAGGATTTAGCGTCTCGAGGTCTCGGTCGTCTTGGGCGCCGGCGACTTGGAGCCTCTTCCAGCAAGGGTGGGCCCCTATTCCAGGGCTCCACTGAGCCTTGCTACCTCACTAGCGTGCTGCACTAAGGCCCTTTGGGCCGTGAGCTCGCAGCTGGTACGCCGACTATCCCATTGCTCCGCACTCGGGTTATTGTGTTGGTCGAATGATTTATTGTGTTTACATTCCCATGTGACATGGTATAGTGTGGGTGTGGCCCCGCACCATGGGCAGATGTCTCTATGTTGTGTTGGGTACATTTTGTTTAGGATGTATAAATTTGGGAAGGAGTTTGTCTGCAATCTGCGCCTACTCGTTGCTTCCTCCTGCGTTGGAGCTTTGTGCGGTGGGGGATATTTCGTTCTCGTCCCTCTGTATAAGTTTAAGATTTCTGTGTATCCTCCCTCACAAGCGTGTGGGTGATACTCCGGGGCGCGCGACTGCTCTGCTCGCAACGTGGTCTCTCGAGCTAGGCTGTCTGCCCTTTGGTTACCCTCTATGCCTGCGTGGGCCGGAATCCAAATTAGCTTGTGCGTAACGTTCCTCTCGGCGAAGTTGGCTCCGCCAAGAATTCTGAGGGCGGCTTTGTCATCCTGCCCCGCGTGTAATTTCTGCACGCTTCCTTCGAGTCTCTTAGGATGTTTAGAGGCCTGCCTGTCCTATATCCTTCTACTGCCGCCAGCGCCACGGCAATTTCTTCGGCCTCCGCTGTGTCAGCTGCCTTTGCCGTCGCACATGTGATCAGATTCCCGTCGCCGTCCACCACCAACGCCGTGGCCATGCGCTTCCCTTTTCGCGGGTACGTGGCAGCATCCGTGTACACCGTGTTCTCTAGTAGCGCGAGTGTCTTTTCCACGTATTCGGCTCGCGCCTGCATTCTGCTCTCGTGGAGGATGGGGTCCATGTTCTTAGGTACTGGCCTAACGCTTATTGTTTTTCTTAAGCAGTCGGGCACGTCTGCGTATGTATCTACGTGTCCACTCGTGTCCCATCCCAGCCTAGTCAGGAGCGCTCTCCCTGCAGGGGTGCTTTTGAGTCTGGCGTTTTGCGTTTCAAGCAGGGCTTCCGCCAGTTCGCTGAAAGTGTTGCTGATGCCCAGTTGGAGTAGTTTTTCGTTTGAAGTGTTTTTCGGCAGATGGAGAGCCGTCTTGTATGCTTTCCTGATTATCGTTTCCGCCTGTTCCCTCTCTCCTTTAGTCATCGCGTGGTACGGTAGCGAGTAGATGACTCGGCTGACGACCAGGCTGCCGACGAGTTTGAGTGTGTCTTCCTCTTTCATGCCGTATCTTTTTTGGGAGACCCTGCTGTTCATCCGGCCCACCTGCTCCGTCACTTTGCTCAGCAGGCTGATGGTGTGGCTGCATTTTCTGCTGCCCTGTAGCCACATGCCCAGGATTTTGATCATATTCTTTTCCGGGATGTTTTGACCATCAAGCGTTACTTCCAGCGTTGCTTGGGTGGGGTGTCTACCTACTCTCAGTAATTCGGATTTTTCTGTGGAGCATACCAGTCCCCTCTCTCTGGTGTACTTTTCGACACAGCGCGCAGCCTCTTGTAGCTTCTCTTGTTTTTCTCCCAGTGAACCTTGCGTGACCCAAACCGTGACGTCGTCCGCGTACATCGCGTGTTGGATGCCCTGAATCTCGCCGAGTCGTTTTGCCAGGCCGATCATCGCCACATTAAATAACACGGGCGATATCACGGAGCCTTGGGGTGTGCCTTTACACGGTGTGGAGAAGGTGTCGCTCCTCAACTCCCCCAGTCCTACCGTTGCCGTTCTGTCGGTTAGGAAGTCCTTGACGTAGTCGTGTACTTTCCTTCCGCAGTTGGTGTTGTTGAGGCCCGCCATTATGGCCGCATGGCTGACGTTGTCGAAGGCGCCTTTGATGTCGAGCGCCATCACAACGTTTTCACCCGCCTTAGGCATTGTGTCGAGTACCTACTCTTTGAGTTGCAGGAGGACGTCCTGCGTCGATAGGTTGGCCCTGAAGCCATACATGCTGTCAGGGTACCACCTCCCGTTCTCCAGGTGCTGCTGGATCCTTCTGGTGACTATTCTCTCATACAGTTTTCCCAGGCACGACGTATGCGAGATCGGCCTGAGATTCTCGATCTGTAGTTTCTTGCCCGGCTTGGGTATCATGACCACGTTGGCGTGTTTCCATTCCGCCGGTACCTTCCCCTCTTGCCAGAGCGTGTTGAGGTACGACGTCAGCTGATCGACTGCCTCGTCGCTTAGGTTTCTTATGAGCGAGTTTCGAATCTTGTCCGCTCCCGCCGCTGTATTCTTGGTGGCCGCTCTCACGGCCTCGGTGACCTCCTCTCTTGTGATGGGTCGGTCCATTTTCGGGTTTTCCTCACCGAGATAATCTCCTTTGTAACCTTCGATTTGGTCTTTCCCGTAGCATTTTTCTCGGACTTCTTTCAGGAGCTGCTCTTCGGGACCTTCGTACTGGTGGACCAGTCTTTGGATCGATTTGCCGCTTTCGGAATTGTTCTTGCTAGGGTCCATTAGGGCCTTGAGGATGCGCCACGTTTTGGCCGTACTTAGGGTCCCGTTCAGCGAGTTGCTAAACTGTTGCCACCCCTGTCTGGCCAGCTGCGTCGCGTACTACTCCGTCTGCCTAGTGATGTCCGCTATCTTCTCTACACTGGAGGGGACGACACTGACGTGGACGAATGCCTCACGGCGTTCGACAGGGTAGGCGACCTTAACAAGTGGGACGAAGCGGCCATACTGAGCCATGTTCTCTTCTAACTCGTTGCAGTGGCCAGCCTGTGCTATAACAACCATCAAGCAGAGTTCCAGACATAGTCGGGATTTAGGACTTCCCCCGCCGATGTATTTGGTCGCCCTGCTGTTCGCAAGCTGCCTGCCTAGCAACGTTTGCGAGAACGAGCTCAACAGACAGGAAAAACATTCACCAGTTATATTGAAGATGTCCTGGACCTATGCAGGAAAGTCGATTCGACCATGGAGGAGTCTGATCGAATCCGAAACATCCCGAAGGGCATAGAAGACGACGCCTTTAACATGTTGCTCACCGAAAGTCCACGCTCTGTGGCTGAAATTGTCACACTGTGCCAGAGCTATGAAGAACTCCGCAGGCAACGGTCACTGACCCGTCGATCTCTACCGCGTGACGAATACCTGGCTCGTTTGGCTGCCATGTCCAACTAGGCAGTGTTGCTCGCAGAAATGAATGCGTTCGTCCGCGAGGAAGTTGTCCGGCAACTCTCGTTGATGGATTTTGCACAGCTGCAGTCGCTACACGTCCCTACGCCAAGTTTCGCGCCTCCGCTTCGCCACGTCATAGCGCAAGAACTGCACGAGGTGCCTGAGCACCACCAGCGTGTTGCTGCGGCTTCGCCTCGCATCTACGCCGAAGTCATGGCCAAGCCCCAACAGATCCCGACGGCTGTGCCACTCAGCTACGCGGAAGTCGTCACCGAGCCTCTACAACTCCCTCAACGGGGACCACTCACGTATGCCGAAGTCCTCGCTATGCCCCGACAACAGCCTGCTATGCAATCACTTCACCTGCCACCACGTCCAACGCGTCCTTCGACATGGATGGGACCTCCCGCAACGACTCGGTGGCGTACAGCGGACAATCGACCGATATGTTTTGCGTGCGGCTATACAAGCCACAACGCACGCCACTGTAGTCGCGTGCAGCGGCCTAGCGCTACACCATATGTGCCAAGTTCTAAGGCGGGTTCTCCGCGCCCTTATTACGACGACGAACCTCGGGCTGTGTCACCACCATTCCGCCGGTCCGCCAACATCCGCTGCTCAACTTCTCCACACCGACGCTCCCCATCACCGATGCGGCCTTATCCCAAAGCATGGGATGAGGAAAACTAATCGTCGCAGTCCATGAGGCAAGGGCTGCGACGCCGTCGAAACGCGGAAGTCCTCAACGTAGCCCGACCAATGTGATAGACGTGTGAGTTGACGGTGTGCGCACATATGCCCTCGTGGATGCCGGAGCCGCTGTATCAGTTACGGACGCAAAGCTTTGTCGCTTCCTTCAAATACAACGCCCATTGCTGGATTCGCCGTCCGCACAGCAGGCGCACAGCGAATTCCCCCTATTGCGGCGTGCACCGCTCGTGTTTTCATCGAGGACGTTGTATACGCCATCGAAATTATTGTGATTTCCTCGTGCTCCCACGAAGTTATCCTGGGGTGGGACTTTCTCGCCCGCCACGATGCCGTGATTCATTGCGCACGGGCCGAACTAGAACTGTCGCCGATCTCAGATATGACGATTGCCGATAATGGCTTCTTTTGCAAACAAACTACTGGTCAGGCACGACACCAACGTTCCTCCCAACTCGTCAGTGATTGTATCAATGCATTGCAGCAGCCTCTCTGACGCCATCACACTACTTTCTCCGTCGGCCCGCTTTTATACTCGAAAACGTCTGCTGCTGCCTCTTGCGACTGTGAACGTGAAACAGGGCTCCACAGCTATTTTTGTCTGTAACCCCTTCTCATACCCTGTGATGCTGCTTCAAGGCGAATGTCTTGGCCACGTGGAAGTGATCGACGCCGTACAAATTACGGATGTTCCCGAAGACTCGTCGTGCGCCAGTTACAACACGCTCGGTTTCTCTCTCTACGTCCAACCCTTTGCCCACAGGTGTGTTCGATTCATCTATGGCCGATGACCTCACCCCACCTCAGCGTTCGCGGCTTCTGCGCATCTTAGAAGAATTTCGTTCTTTTGATGTCGGGCAACCTTCCTTGGGCCGGGTGTCTTCTGTCACTCACCATATTGACACTGGCTCCCAACCGCCATTGTGGCAACGACCATATCGCGTCTCTGCCACAAAACGTCGTGTGATTAATGAGCAAGTGGACGATATGCTTCACCGCGAAGTGATCCGACCCTCCAACAGTCCATGGGCATCCTCTGTCGTCCTTGTTACGAAAAAAGAAGGCTCGGTACGGTTTTGTGCAGACTACCGGCGCCTGAACAAGATCACTCGCAAATATGTATACCCGCCGCCGCGAATCGATGACGCCATCGATAGCGTACAAGGAGCAGAATTCTTTTCATCTATAGATTTATGCTCCGGCTATTGGCAAGTACCTATGGCTGACGTCGATAGCCCGGAGGCAGCCTTTGTCACACCCGACGGCTTATACGAATTTAACGTCATGCCGTTTGGACTTTGTAATGCGCCAGCAACCTTTGAACGCATGATGAACACAGTTCTCCGCGGTTTCAAGTGGCACACGTGCTTATGTCATCTTGACGACGTTGTTGTTTTTGCCTCTGACTTCACCACGCATCTTCAACGCCTACTGCGTGTTTTGACGTGCTTAGCGAACACTGGCCTTCAACTGAACCTAAAGAAGTGCCGATTTGAAGCGCGGCAGCTCACGATACCAGGTTATGTCGTCTCGAAGGATGGAATCCTCCCCGATCCAGCCAAACTTCGTGCCATAGCTGAATTTCCTAAACCGACGTCCGTCAAAGAAGTGCGCAGCTTTGTAGGTTTGTGTTCCTACTTCAGGCGCTTCAATCGCAATTTTGCCGCCGTCATATCACCCCTGACGAATCTCCTTGGCAGCAACGGACCTCTCCATTCGTGGTAGTTCGAGTGCGACGAGGTATTCCCTAAGCTTCGTCGTATGCTGACGTCTCCTCCCATTTTGCGCAACTATGACCCAACGGCACGTATTGAGCTACACGAAGATGCCAGCGGTGTTGGCCTCGGCGCTGTCTTAGCGCAGCGCAAAGAAGCGTTTCCTGATTATGTTGTGGCATATGCAAGCCGTATGCTTACTAAAGCCGAGACCAATTACACCGTCACGGAAAAAGAATGTCTGGCGTTCATCTGGGCGCTTACCAAGTTCCGACCCTATTTGTATGGTCTCCAATTTGATGTCGTCATGGACTACCATGCACTATGCTGGCTGTCGTCATTGAAGGATCCCTCCGCCCGTCTCGCCCGCTGAGCGCTTCACTTACAGGATTGTGCTATCCGCGTACTGTACCGCAACGGACGCCAGCATGCTGATGCTGACGCCCTGTCACGTTCCCCCTTGCCAGATGAGAATGCCTGCTGCGCAATATCCCAGCTTAACTTTTCTTCCGTAGACATTGGTATCATCGCTTCTGAGCAGCGCAAGGACCCCTGGATTGCCTGCATCATAGGCTGCCTTGCTTATCCGTCATCGCAGCCAACCACTCGTGCATTGCGCCGTCAAGCTCGCCATTTCGCCATTCGCGACGACCTGCTTCACCGACGCAATTACACCTCTGACGGCCGCCAGTGGTTATTAGTCGTACCTCGAAGCCTGCGTTCTGAAATCTGCGCATCGTTCCACTCTGATCCACTGTGTGCTCACTGGGACTTTTCAAAACCTACCAGCGCCTCCGACGACGCTACAACTTGCGAGAAATGTAGAACTACATTCAAAAGTTGTTCGCTCATGCCCCGACTGCCAGCGATAAAAATCTTCACCCCACCGCTCGCCAGCTGGTCTGCAGCCTCTACCCTGCCCTACCCGGCCGTTCGGGCGCGTTGGCATCGAGTTGTGTGCGCCATTTCACCTGACGTCGGCTGGTAACCGCTGGGCCATTCTGGCAGTAGATCACCTTGCACGATACGCTGAAACAGCCGCTCTCCAAGCAGCTACAGCGTGTGATGTTGCATCATTCCTGCTTCGCCGATTCATCCTGCGGCATAGTCCACCTCAAGAATTGCTCAGCGATCGCACACGCGTCTTCCTGTCGGAAGTAAATGATGCGATTCTCAAAGAGTACAACGTTGTTCATCGTACGACTACGGCGTACCACCCTCAAACGAATGGCTTCACAGAACGCTTCAACCGTACGCTCGGCGAATGCTTTCAATGTACGTTGCCTCCGACCACATGAACTGGGACGCCATTCTGCCATTCGTCACATACGTGTATAATACCGCTACGCAGAGCGCCACTGGATTTTCACCCTATTTCTTGCTGTATGGTCGACACCCTTCGTACACGTTCGACACCATTCTTCCGTACCGGCCGGATGCAACCGAGTGCGTCCCTATTTCTGCCACGGTCAGACATGCAGAAGAGTGTCGCGACCTCGCACGGGCGTTTACTTCCGATGATCAAGAGCGCCAGAGGAGCACTCGCAGTGACGTCACTGCCCCGGTCACCTTGGATCCGGGAGCACTCGTGTGGCTCTCAGTCCCTTTAACTGCCCCTGTCCTATAATCGAAACTGGTCCCTAAGTATGAAGGCCCTTATCGTGTTCTCGAACACGCTTCCCCTGTGAACTATGTCATCGAACCAGTTGAGCCATCTGCAGACATGCGCCGCCGTGGACGAGACATTGTCCATGTCGACCGTTTAAAGCGTTACTACGACCCGCTCATCGTGACGAGCTGTTAGGTCGCCGGACACGGCTCCCTTCTCGCTCCCGGGGAGTGATTGTAGCGAAGAGAGACGCTAGTGGGTTCAGTGCTACTGGCTTTAAACTCTAGTGGGTCCAGCGCTCATGCTCAGCAACGGCTCTCGTACTTGGAAGCTGTGAGTGCCCTGCCCGTCGACGTTGCGCTACTCCGAGCTCTCCCAAATAAACACCTTCAGAATATATATATATATATATATATATATATATATATATATATATATATATATATATATAGATATGTATTCGTTCCGCTATAGAAAACCCTATGGTGGTGGTATATGCGTAACTCCACGATGAAATAATAGATAACCATTGTATATATAGCATTACTGATTTAAACGCACACACATCGCATCGAAAGGCGAATTCTAGGCCCACCTTGACTCCCCAAACGACGGAAATTCCGGTTTCCTAGCTATCTTCAGGGGTTTGTTACTCGAGAAGGGTTATACGTATATAAAGAGTACCTGTACGCAACGATTTGTCTTGACAAAATATATCGGAAAAGATGGGCAAAATAAACTAATCACGCGAGCGTAATTTCTCCCACAGATGGCGCTAGGCGTCGATCGCTCCGCTAGGCGACATGCATTCAGGCGTATGTAAAGAGCCGTAAAGAACCCTATGTGGCCATTCAAGACGGCATCACCGTCGTATTCAAGTGTGTTTCCACGAATGAAAGTCTGCCTGCGTTTCTTGTGGGTGATTTCAATCGCAAAGAAAGTACCTTTCAGGCAAGAATGGAAGACTCATTTGGCCTGAAACTAGAATCAAACCTTAACGAGCCACCACCCAGTAGGTAACTGCGTAGGACTGTTTTCTCTTACTTTTCTTTTTTTATTTACTCATACTGTTGGCCTGTCGGCCGTTACAGAGTGGGTCAAAGCAGCACTTCAACAATTAGTACAATACATGGTATTACAAGAATACATATAGCACAAAAATAAAACAAGTGAATAGAAGTATTTCGGGAACTAGTACAGTACATCACTAAGGCAGTACATGAATAGTGTTTTAATAGGGGAACATAAGAGAACAAAGAAGATACATAAGCGAAATATTCTGCAGCTACTCCGATCAATATGACTATAGATGTAGTGTTAATAAAAAAGGTTATACACCATCCCCCCCCCCCCTTAAAAAGAAGAAAGGGTGAGCAAGTATGCATGCGTACATCTTTCAATGTTGCTTTAAGTTTTTCTCAAATTCTGCCGCACTGATTCTTTCTCGCGTTAACACCGGTAATTCATTCCATTCTTTAATGGTTCTTGGGAAGAAGGAAAATGCGTAAGCGGTAATGTGCATCTGAGGTATTTGAAAAGTAAAATATCTGCTTTTCCGTAGTGTTCTACCTTGTTTTGCTATCAAATACTGTTCGCTGTTGATATTGAATGCATGTTTTTGTGAGAAGAAAAAATAGCTTTAACATAGCTATGCGCCTGCGTTCAGCGAGTGTAGGCAAGTTCAGTAAACCGAGCATTTCGGAGACTGAATCTGTGCGAGAATAGCGCGATAGAATTAACCTTGTTGTTCGACGTTGAACTATTTGCAGTCTGTCCATTTACCATGACTGATAGGGGTCCCTGATTATACTGGCATGTTCTAACGAGGGTCGAACGTACGTTAAATAAGCTGTTTGTTTTACTGACTGTGAGGCTAACTGCAATTTCCATCGCAAGAACCAAAGCTTCTTTTCCGCAGTTTGGCATATTTTTGTAACATAGTTCGACCAGCTTAAATTCGTAGATATATGTATGCCTAAGTATTTTGGCTTTCGGCTTTTTTAAGGCTTCGTTGGAAGGGGGGCTGAATTCGTCGTGGACCTAATAGGTTATATACCTAACTACTTCACTGATCGCAGGACTGCGTTTGTGCTAATTAAGCACAGCGGAGAATAATGTGAATCTATGAATGACGACAAAAGTGTTATGGAATAAAACAGTGTGTCTAACCAATGAAGTGAAGGGTTTTATGCAGGTGCCAGTGAAGGAGATGTTGAGCAATGCCGTGTTTGATAGTTGTTCGCAATATGTACAAGTGAAATGTTTGTGGGTGTGTTTATCATATGGGAAAATAAACGTACAAACTCGTACTTCCGTTGGTGTGCCTCACTTCAATCTCCATTCAAATCAATTCTAGTAAACCAAACAGGCATGTTACTTCAACGTCTACTAGACGGTGGCGGGATTTCTTGTCGACTAGGTCGTACATTTCACGGCGCGGTATTTGTTTGGCCTGAATGTATGCGAACGGCACATTTTGAGTGCATCGCCGTACGTTAGTAAGGGGTCACGGTACGTCGGCAAACAGGTGCGCTAATGACGTTTCATCATTATATTATCACCCGTTAGTGCCTTATCCATGCGCATCGAGCCACTGTGAACCGTGACCAAACATACTCGGTCGGCGTCACCGCCGCGTGGACCGTACCTTGAAGCGATCTGCAATGCCGACAAAGAATGCCATACGCCGATAGCTTCGCGCTTTGGGCTCTCGCCGCTTAGTTTGCGTTGAAGAGAGACGCGCGGAGAGAGTCTTTGTAGGGCGCCTTCTAGTACAGCGCCGCGTAGGGGGAGCCAACGTTTACAGAGGGAGAGTGAAAACCCGCGCTGCTTTTATCTCATTAGGAGATTGAACTGGATTGGGGCAGAGACGCTCTGCGGGGCATATTCAATGTACTTTCACTGTGGACGCCGAGGCCAGTGCTAGAGTGGGCACGACGCGGGCGTCGTGAACGTGCGTCTGAAACATCCCTTTCTGTTTCTTGTGCAGGCCGTTCTTTTCGTCAAAGGCGCTTCGACGTCAACTGAACCAAGCGTCAATGATTCGATGGTGGGAGTGGTGGAGCAGCAGATACACTGGCTCAACGTTTCCTTGACAATTAAGATCAACTCCGTACATGGTCATGCGCGATGGTGCTACTGACGTAGGCAGATTTTCAGCGCCACCATCGGCAATGTTGCCTTGCGACAATGCTATAAAAGAAGAAACATCACGGATCTTCGCCAGTGGGGGTGGCGCGGACATCGTGAACATGCGTCTGAAACAGCCGTTTCGGTTTCTTGTGCAGGTGAGAAACGATCGCCCCGTTCACTGTTATAGAAGTAACAATGTATGTCTGCTCCTTGTGCCGTGCCCACGGCGAGTGTTTTCACAATTTTCACTGTTTGCCGCCCAATTCCATCACTGTATCGGGGTGCTTCCATGCCTAGAAGCCTTGTTAATGCCTTTGTGTAAATTACTGCTGTTGATATGCGGCGATGTCGAACGGAATCCGGGTCCCATGAATGAACAGCTTACGGAGATGCACAAATTAATGGACATGCATGAACGTTCAGTTCGCTTTGCAGCTGCACAGATGACGATGTCAAGCGACATCTTAGAGCTCAAGAGTCTGCCACAATCACTTACTAAAGATATTTCCACCATAGATACGCGCCTAGAATCTGTCAAAAAGCGGATATGTATTTTGGATGATGTACAGTGCGAAGCTGGAAAGCGAGGCGCTTAGGTTACGCGTGCGTCTTGATGGAGCATAAGATCGTTCTCGGAGGGACAATTTAGTATTTTTTTTGGAATTGTTGATAACGCTTCTGAAACGGCGCAGCAGACAGAAGAAAATGTTTTAAGTTTACTTCGCCAATCTCTCGAAATAACTTTATCTGCCGATAACATTGCGCGCGTGCATAGGATCGGGCGATTTTCTATCTCAAAGTTCGACCTATTATAGTAAAGTTTTCCACCTACAAAACAAAATAAACGGTTTTTTCGAAGCGTGACATGCTCAAAGGAAGCAGAGTGGTCATGCGGGGAGATTTTTCAGCCAACACTCGTCGTTTTAGAGAGAAACTAACTAATTATGCCAAAGAACTGAACTGCCCTTTCAAACTGTGCTATAACAAATTAATTGCTAATGACACATGCTACGGCTACGATTACAGTACTGACGGAGTATATGAAATAGGACCATCCAGGCACGCAACCAATTCCGCCAACTCCTCACTGTGGCACGTTCGTTCTGGTTGCGCACTGGCTTTCTCGGGAAGCTAGGAGAACGCCAGGGGTGGCGGCGCTTCCGCTAACAATAGCCACTTGATTGTGCTCTCTACTA
Organism: Dermacentor albipictus; assembly: GCF_038994185.2. Taxonomy (NCBI): domain Eukaryota; kingdom Metazoa; phylum Arthropoda; class Arachnida; order Ixodida; family Ixodidae; genus Dermacentor; species Dermacentor albipictus. Next base: position 139,607,335 of record NC_091823.1, on the reverse strand, counting down.
ACGTTCGCAGCTTTTTGTAGAAAAAAGATCAAATGTATGCATTAACCAACGATTCTAACGCTGATATTGTCGCGTTAACCGAAACTTGGCTTCCTGATAAAATACCAACCCAAAAGATGTTTTGCTGTGAAAGAAAATACAAAATATTTCGTTGTGATAGGTCTAATCGATGTGGTGGTGGCGTTCTTCTTGCTGTAAACATGGAAGTTGAAAGTTACGCTGTTTATATAAAGGCTAGTTTGGAGGCAACATGTTGTTACCTCAACCTGGCTTTAAAAAAAATTGTCATTGGTGTATGCTACCGCACTCCTTTTGGGTGTTCCAATTTTCTCGACGACCTTCATGATTGCCTGATGCACGTAAACATTTTGTTACCGGGAGCGCCACTCGTTCTGCTAGGTGATTTCAATTTTCATAACATCATGTTATCAAATGCGTACTCATATTCATCGCCTAATTCAGCTGAAGCAGACCATTTCTTTCACATCTGCTTTGATTTCGGTTTGACACAGCTGGTTCAATTCCCTACACGTGTTACAAATACTACATCTTCACTTTTTGACCTTGTTTTGACATCAATGCCGGAAATTGTATCTTGAGTGTCTAACACGCCTGGTATCGGCGATCATGAAATTATACAGGCAAAGGTTTCACTGCCTTTCTCACGAGCGCGACAGCATCTCAAAACAATACACGACTACAAAAAAGCGGATTTCGATGCAATTAACAAGAAATTATGCTCCTGTTTAGATGAGTTTTTGTCCGATTACCTTGAACGATCTGTGCAAAGCAACTGGGACTTATTTAAAACGAAAATTTCAGAACTAACCTTTAAATACATTCCTATCAAAATGTTTTTTTCGAATACGAGTGCCCCGTGGTGCAACAGATACATAAACCGTCTTTCTAACCGTAAGAAAAGGCTCTATCGCGCTGCTATGAAATCTTGGTCGGATAAAGATTGGTCAGCATATAAATCTGCCACCACAGCTTACTTATCTGAAATGAAACGATCTAAATTTTTGTTTTTGAATCGCACCCTTCCAGATATGCTAAAAAATAACTCGACAATTTTAGAGTGTCATACGGGGCAATGAGCGCAGTGCAATGGCTTTGCTAACAACGGAAGAACATCTAGTGCCTGACGAAAAATGCGCGTCTGTCCTAAATGATACATTTGTTAAGGTTTTTTCTCGCCCAGTAGTTACCAATGCACAACATACCTTGCCATTACGTCATTACTTGCCCAAGGACGCCATCTTTATTACTTCTGAGGGTATTCGTACAGGCATTAAGAAACTGAAAAACTCATCATGTGGCGTCGACAGCATTAGTACGAAATTCTTGACAAATACTTTTGAATACACCTCTATCATTTCGGCATGCATTTTTTTTACAGTCCCTGCAGCTATCTCGCCTTTCGGAAGACTGGCTGATAGGTAAGGTTGTGCCAGTTCACAAGTCTGGGGTAACACACACTCCATCAAATTCCCGTCCAATTTCACTCACATCTGTTCCCTGTAAAGTTTTTGAACACATTATCGTCACTCACCTTGTCAATTTTCTTGAGTCGCACCAGCTTTTTACACCCTTACAACATGGCTTCCGCAAAAATTTTTCTTGCGAAACACAGCTTGTAGTCTTTACTAACGGCCTGCGTCACTTACTTAAGTCTGGATTCACAATAGACTATTTTTTTAGATTACTCCAAAGCATTTGACAAGGTTAGCCATCACTTACTACTTTTTAATCTCGGCCAGTTAAATCTAGATCCAAATGTTCTAAACTCGATTCGAGCTTTCCTTTTTATCCGTAGTCAGTTTGTTTCGGCTAATAATGTTGCTTCCCCAGTCCAGCCAGTGCTATCGGGGGTTCCCCAGGGGTCTGTATTGGGACCCTTACTTTTTTTTTAATTTTCATGAATTACCTAACCGATAAAATTTCATCAAAAATTTGCTTATTTGCGGATGACTGTAATTTATTAGAAAATAAATAACCAAGACCGACTTAAATACCATACATTCCGGGAGTCAAACGTTGAACATGGAATTCAACATTTCGAAGTGCAAATGAATGCGCGTATGCCGCACCTTATTAGCATCACCATACTATCATCTTGATAATACGCCTCTTGAGTCTGTTTCGTCTTACAAATATCTCGGTGTTAACATTTGTAGTAACCTATCATGGAACCATCATGTGAGACACGTCGTCCCCTAAGCTAGCCGATCACTTGGGTACTTTCGAAGAAACTTCTATAAGGCACCTCCGTCACTTAAAGAGATTCTCTAGACAACTTACATTCGTCCGTCACTTCAATACGCATCACCTATCTGGGATCCCGGTAGTACTACACTGATAAACGAACTTGAAAGAGCCCAAAATCGTTCCGTTTCTTTCATCTTATCCAATTATGACCGCACAGCCAGTGCTACCATGATGAAGTCAATACTTAACCTTCCAGAATTTGCATTTTGGCGTACAGTGGCCTGGCTCGCTCTTTCTCAATTTACTATCACTATCATTTACTATCAAATTTACTATCAAATTTACTATCACAACAATCATGTCCGCAATCATTTCATTTTTAAATCAGCTCCTTTCATTTCATCTAGAATTGACCACCTCCAAAAAGTTGATGTTCCTCATTGTAGAACTGTAACCTATTCACATGAATTTTTACCTAGAGCCACCTCCGAACGGAATCAGCTGCCACGAGCAGCTACAGCTATCACGAATACAACGCGCTTTAAGGATTTCTTGAATAACATGCCTATTAATGCTTAATTATTTGTACTGAATTTGTTCTTCTGTTTTTTTCCTTATTGTTGTTTTAGTTTTAGATGATCAAATTACTCTGCTTTATCTTAGATGTGACCGTTACAGTTCATTTTTGTATTAGGCTGGCGATTGTTCATGCTTCTTATTGGGATTGTATCAACTGCTTTTCCAATTTTCAACTGTAATATGCCCCTCCCCTCTGTAGAGTACAAACCCTGAGGGTGAAATAAATAAATAAATAAATAAATAAATAAATAAATAAATAAATAAATAAATAAATAAATAAATAAATAAATAAAAATAGTTATGTGTCCTCTGAAATGGTTTGTTATATTGAACAGGAAATTTATGTTTTCACTATTTTGCCAAACTGGTAAATTTGAGACGCGCATTGTACAACTCGACATTGTCAATCTTGCTTTCATTGTTGAGTACATAGTCTGCTTTCGAACGCGCGTTCCTTGCGTAGACGCCCTGTTTTTGTTGTGGAGAGCTGGTACAATGCCTCTTTTTACTATCTTTACCTGCTTTGGTGCGCCGATGTCTATTGTCAGCTGTTACAAATTGTAATTTGAAACTGCTGTGTTAAACACAGATTTATGAAAGTAACGCGTATTTTGTCACAGCAGGTGCACGTTAAAGGTGCACCTGCTGTGATGTGATGAATTTAAGAAATGAAAGCGATGTCACTGCACGAACATTGCTTGACCGATGAACCAGCTTGCGCGGTACATCTCTTACCCGTGTAAAATAATTCCTGTAACCAACCGGCATAATACCGACCTGTTCACATCTGTTCGTCAAGTATACAAAGGTAGCCGATTTTGGATTAGTACAGCCGAATTTCCTCACGCAATGAGTTTTAAGAGGAAATTTTAGCTGGCGGCCAACTCTGATTTCCCTATGCAAGTACATGAACAGTGCAGATGTGTATTTATGAGACAATCGCTCGTCCGATTTCAATAGGCATTACTGAACTTGAAAGAAACAGAAACCTGCTGGTTACTTGAAAAGAAGCGGAATATTAATTTATTGCCTCGAACTTTTTTTTGAAAACCTTGCCAAGCAAAGGTAAGCAAAAAAAAAGAAATAGCAATATGTTCGCACATGCGTCACTTCTCAAAAAGAAGAGAATCGTAGTTCTCAAATGGGCATTTTTACAGCATCTAAAGCTAACACAGTCGATATGCGAATTTGTGGCCTATGCGCAATTATTTCCATGTTTAGGAAAGGTACAACCTTCTAAAAAATTTGCGTTATATTTCACACGTTTACGTAACAGTTCCATTTCGTCCGCGTCACATGCATTTTACGTGCAGTTTACAAAACAGTGACATTTTTTTAATGCTTCATCACACTGTTATGAACATCAAACATCAAACTTGAAAATTCTTTTTTTACATTTCGGAACTCTTAACATTACTTTAGAAAAAAAGTGCGGGCCTAATAAATATCTGATTCAGACACTCCGTATGTTTGAGCTTTTTTTAAACAATGCAATCTAAAAAAATATATGTACGAGGTTTCCCGTGTACAATTATTTCTCCTTGCCTATTTATTTAATTGGAACCTTACGAGTTTAAGATCTATCTAAACCTAACAGGCTGCAACTCTTCTATAGTAATCGCCATCGATGTAAATGCACTTACTCCTGCGCGATGCCGATTCCAAATTGAGAGTACTTGGCCTGCTTAGACGTATCTAGGAAGTACTGGAAGTCTTCCTTGTAGGGTGGTGCCAATGTGTCATCGCCCTTGTACACCGAGTGGAACGTGATTATGGTGCAGAGTCCGTCGGGGGGAAACGTGTACTTTGACTTCTTGAAACCAGCCCCTAGTGTGCACAGCAGGGATCCCTTCGGCAGCGGTGCCTCTGCAAACAAAGCAAACACGTGATTGCGGGAATGCGCGCAGTACCACAATTAGCTGGCACATGCCATACTCCACACTCTACGCACGCGCACCACGCGCTGAAACTCGTTTCTACGCTTTAATATGCGTGACGGTAGCGCTGCCAAGCAGCTGAGGCTTATAGAAGACTAAGCAGTACAGACAGCTGTACCTGTCGGTTTTGGCTTTGAGGGTCGGCACACGCCCAACTGCACGTGAACAATGCAGGTCAGTAAAAAACGCCCCTTCCGCAGCCTCCTGCCGGCGAGCCTGTCAACCAGGGCCGCGGCCGCTACACCGCTTAGGCTTGGTGCGGACTGGCGTACTGCCTCGCCAGCTAGACTAGGCTCTCCCCGTCGTTTGCGATCCGAGTGCAGATTGCTGCAGCATAGGGACGCCATTGCTTTATTTCTCCTTCCAGACTCCGGTATCTAAGTGTGCCGATGACGCCTTTACTTCGGTCTGACAACGCGCCGCGGTGGCTTAGCGGATATGGCGCAGCGCTTAAGCACGATGTCGCGGTATCATGTCCCGCTAGCGGCGGACGCATTTCGACTGGGGCGGAATGCAAAAACGCCCGTGTCCTATTCAGTGAGGGCACGGTAAAAAATTAAAAATTAAATTAGGAGGTTTTACGTACAAAAACCACTTTCTGATTTTGAGGCACGCCGTAGTGGGGGACCACTACGGCGTGCACCTGGGTTCTTTAACGACCTGGGTTCTTCGACCACCTGGGTTTCTTTAACGTGCACCTACTAAGCACACGGGTGTTTTCGCATTTCTCCGCATCGAAATGCGGCCGCCGTGGCCGGAATACGAGCCCGCGGCCTCGTGCTCAGCAGCATAACACCATAGCCACTGAGCAACCACGGCGGATGGGCACGGTAAAGGACACCTTGGTGGTCAAAATTGGTGAAATCGTGGTTTGAGCACGCAAAACCAAACAAGTCTACTTTTGCGTGGGAGCACCTTTACCTTACGAGGAGATCAAGAGCTTGTTATAATGAACAAAGTGCAGATAATATTATGCAGCGACATCGAAATATGTACCGCACAATTTCATGGAAAAAAGAAACAGTCTGAAGACACGTAGCGCGCGCTCGCGGGAGCACGACTGTATGCTGGGGTGCTCATGATCTTGGCACGCTTGATACACGAGGCGCGTGTAAGAGCTCCTGTAAAGCTCTCACCTAAAACCCTGCCTACAGGGTCCTCGAGGTATATTCAGTAATAGGCGCTTAAGGGCGAGCTGGCTCGTGCAGGAGAGCATAGCTGCGGTCCGGGATTGTTTAGGGTGATTCAGTATACGTCGGAGACAAAAAAGTTGAGGAATCAAAGTTGTGTCAATGAAAAATTAAATATTAAAGAATGTGGTTATACGACACACTTGCATTTCAATGCTTTTTTCAGAAGCCCCTTTTCTCAAGTCAACGTCATTAGAAGACGAAAATGCAGAGTCGTGCAATAGCGAGTGCAGAAAGACTGAGCTATGCATGCGGTGGCAAACGTTTGTAGAACCCTTATTTCTGGGCAAATGTGAATGCTGCCAGATATACGAGCTGTTTCAGCGAATACACTCAAACATCTTTAAATGTGTCCTGTGGCAGATATAACAATTATAGTTCATGAGCTGGTGTACTCGAAGCAGCGGACACTACTTGCACAAAGAATGCACATAAAAAATGGGCTAATTATTCAAAATTAACTAATTAAGTATTAACTAATTACACTATGACCTTTATTGTGGTTTACAAATTCTAGCCGTGGAGTTCGCAAGGCCGATCCATTTGGAATGAAATTTCAAGTTGACACCAGTTTCGAACTTAGCGGACAAATGCATTGGCGCTCCAGTTAACTTGTTAACAAAATGTCGTCTCATGCACCGAAGCACACAAGTAACTGGAACGCCAATGTTCGGAACTTATATCTCGAAACTGGTGCCGTCCTGAGTATTTGCTCCAAGTTGAACCGCCTTGCGAAGTCACTGCTAGAATTTGTTAATTGCAATATTGGTCGTAAGATAATTAGTTAGAAAGTTAATTAGTGAATTCTTGTTAATCAGTGGATTTTGCATTTCAGTTTTTGTGTAAGTAGTGTCCGTGGCTTCAAGTAGACCTGCTCATGAAATAGAATTGAGCTATCTGCCACAGGCAACCCTTAAAGAATGTTGAAAGTGTTCGCTGAAACACGCTGTATGCAAACTGAATACCTGTTGAACAAATACAGACTTGCGTAACATTCATATACCACGTACGCAAGGTATTTGAGGCGATGAATTTGAATCGCCATAGACTATAATATTGTGGTTTCATCTGTCTAGGTGCTGAACATCGTCAACGCCAATCCGTCTGTGACCTATCTAGCACATTTATTCCAGGCTGCCAACTTTCAGTCTCACACTAGAGATGAAGCACATTTCCGTAGTCGCCTTGCAAGGAGACCCCAGTCACTAGGAGAGATCACCATGCTCTTGAATGTTGCAAAATTGTTTATGTTCTGGGCGAGACAAGAGTTCGTGGTCAATTATCATTGTGACGAAGACAACCCAAGCGCTGCCAGTGGTAATACGCGATTGAGACTGTGGTTGGGTTTCTCCAGCACCTGGAGGTCACGATGTGTGAGAACCCTCAAAAGCCGATTATAGTCCCTGCTCATCACTGCAATGCATGCCTGCGCATGCATTGCAGGCATTGTGGGTACCCGCAGAATGCCTGCTTGCAAACATCAGCGACCGCGCAACCCTGAATATGGCATCCTGGTTCCGAATACCTTAACCTGTGTGCCGGTATGTATTGCGGGCGTTACTGATAGAATGACTAACAGCCACTCAACGATAAAAACTTGTAGACGCCTGCTGCTGTGGAAGCACTACCTTACAAGAACACGCAATATTTCATCCGAGTACATGGACATTACCGAAGCCGAATTCAAACTATGCGCTGCGAGCTGCAGCCACTACTTTACCAAGTTCGCACAAATGAAAAGTTCTCCTATTTATATTCGAGCACGGAACACTGCTATTCCATCCACAGATCGGCCATCCGTTCGGCCTTAATGTTTTAGCACCTCTGCGAAAAATTCAATTTTTTGAACGTTCCCCAGTGTATATAGTGCTCTTCGAAATGCGTTGCAATGCTAAAGGAGGACGTCTGCCTGGGATAATTGGCGCAAATAAACTTACGAGTTGTCGGGCCTGGTCTCGTTGTTTGGCCGGCAGTGGGTGGTTTAGGGACTACAGTAGTTGTCGATGGTGCCCTCATTGGTGTCGGTGGTTTCCTAGCTGGGGTGGGTGGTATCACATCTGCTGGTGTCGGTGGCGCCACAGCTGCTGGCTTCGGTGTTGTTGCAAGCACTGGCTTCCTTGTTGTCGCAAGCACTGGCCTCGGTGTTGTCGCAACTACTGGTGTCGGTGGCGCCGCAGCTGTAGTCTTCGGTGTTGTCGCGACCACTCGTGTCCGTGGTGCCACAGCTGCTGGCTTCGGTGTTGTCGCAAGCACTGGCTTCGGTGTTGTAGCCACCGCTGGTGTCGGTGCTGCCGCAACAGCTGTTTGAGGCACGAATGTGCTGCGCAAAGGCACCACTACAGGGGGCGTCATCCCAGAAGTTTGTGTGGAGCCTGAAATAGTTGTGTAATTCGATGTCAGTGCGGGAATGATTGCGCATACGAAATCGTGCGATAGCATTGCAGTGGACAATGCGCGTTACAACGTTTTGTTATCACACTACTAACGTTGACAAAACATGTGTTGACGTAATCTAAGGCCTACTTAGAAGCACATATTGAAATACGATTTTTTTTTCTCTTCGCGGTACACTTTTATCATCACAATGAGCGGACGCCGAAAAAAAAATGCTCCTCACCACTAGGACGAATGCATTGTACAGAGAAAAATAGAGAACGCCAACATCAATGAATTTTTATTACAACGGTTTAAAAGTCCCTCAAACCGACTTACTTTCATAAGTCAAAACACAAGCGATGTCAATACAATATAAAGCATGGGTGTAACAAGACACTTCTACTGATACATACTAGAATCAGTAGGCCAATAATACAACTATTTCAACAAATATATAAGGAAATGGCTACAACACTGATCAGGTAGAGCAAGTCGATGAACTATACTAAACATTTTCAAACACGTAAAGGTGTGTAATCAGGATGCCCCTTCGGATTTGTTCCGCAATACTTTTTTTGCATTGAGAATATTAAGGTACCTAGGTGAACAATGTGTATGATGGGTACTGTTGGGGACATGTAGTGCGACAAAAAAGGTTAGAACCATTGGATAGCATGTCGGATTTGGCAAGCAGGTATGCGAGTTTTGTTTGAACAAGGACAAGAGTTTGCCATTTATATCGAGATCTGCGGTTTTGTACACGCTCAACAACTTGTAGGGATGCAACCTGAGTGACACTGAGGATATAAGAAGCAGTGAAGTACGGGGTGGTGTACTGGATAGCCTGCGCGCACACGGACCTCTTAAGAGCAAGGGCTAAAATATTCACAGTTCCGTCACATAGGCGACCATCGATTGCGCTAGCAAGTCAGTAGATAGCTGTACGAAGTAATGATACTAGTTTCGTCAGCCGTATAAACTTGTGAACATTCGCTTACTTACTACATTAACAAAGATAGAATGTGTAAGCGTGACTCAGTGAAGACACAGATAGAAACACACACAGAGAGACAGCGCTGTCTTTGTTTGTCAGCTTCTTTCTGCGTACTTGTTCAGTCGCGCGGATGGCGTAACTAACAAGGCACTTAGAAACCTCGACGAAACCTCAATCGAAACCCTCACAGAGGAAATCAACAAAATCTGGAGGAATGGAGCACTACCAGAAGACTGGAAAACGGCCCTTATCGTGCTCATCCCAAAGCCTGGCATGGCACCCAACATCAATAACCTCAGACCTATCTCGCTGACGTCTTGCGTCGGCAAAGTAGCCGAGCACGTGGTCCTAAACAGGCTCTCGAAACATCTCGAAGATAAAGATGTCTACCCCACAGCAATGATCGACTTTAGACCCGGGCTATCCACCCAAGACGCCATGAAGCTCCTCAAGCATCAGATCATTGACGCAGACACGAGAGACGCGAGAGTAATCGTAGGGCTAGACCTCGAAAAGGCATTCGATAATTTATCACATGACTACATACTCGACACGATCTCCAACCTCGACCTCGGCACGAGACTCTACGCTTATACAAAATCGTTCCTGAGCGACAGAACGGCCACCCTCCGTCTAGGGGAAATCAAGTCCCAGAAATACAAACTTGGAGGCAGGGGCACCCCGCAAGGTTCTGTCATCTCTCCGACGCTTTTTAACCTTGGGCTAGCCGGCCTAGGCAAGAAACTGAATCAAATCGAGAACGTCAGATACACAATATACGCCGATGACGTAACGCTCTGGGTCCCCGGAGGTAGCCTGGGATCAATTGAAAGCGCTCTGCAGGAAGCGATTGACGTGATCGAGGAATACCTCGCTGCTACCGGCCTTTGATGTTCGCCTGCGAAGTCGGAGCTCCTCTTCTACAAACCATCGAGGAGCGGTCCCAAACCAAAGAACAAATCAGAGACACACACGTCATTACTCTAAGAACAAAAGACGGAGGAACCATTCCACACGTCAGCAAAATCAGAGTCCTTGGGATATTCATTGAGAGCAACGGCTCTAACGCCGCTACAATGGAGAAGATCGTGACAAATTCGAACAATGCCTTGAATCTCATACGACCCGTAGCCAACAGACAACACGGCCTTAAGGAAGAAAATCTCCTCAAGCTAACACACGCCTTTGCGCTATGCCACTTCACCTACGAGGCGGCCATGCACAGATGGAAGGTAGCGGAGAAGGACAAACTCAATGTACAACTGAGGAAGCTAGTCAAACTAGCGCTGGCCAAGAACACCGAGACAGAGCTCCTGCTGCAACTGGGGGTACACAACACACTTGAAAAAATCGCCGAAGCTCAAGGACGGGCTCAATGGACAAGACTCTCTGGAACCAAACCGGGTAGAGAAATCCTAGCCAAACTAGGTCATAACACCGCAGTAATCGAGAATCTATATCAAAGCGTTCCGACGGACACACGCAACTCCTACACAGTTCGCCCACTGCCGCGGAACATGAACCCCGCGCACCATCAACCCAGAAGGCTGGCACGCGGATCGTTCATCCTGCGTGAAATACGTGATAAGAAGATCCTAGCCTGTTTCGTTGACGCGGCACAGTACCCAACCAGGAAGGCCTTCCTTGCCACCACGATCAATAAGCAAGGTCAAGTGAGAAACGCTCTCACAGTCAAGACACACAAGTCCGAGATAGCAGAACAGGTTGCCATCGCACTCGCGCTCACAGACCCGACCACCACCCACGTCTACAGCGATTCACGCTCGGCCGTCAAAGCCTTTCAGAACGGAGCAGTTCCAAGACAAGCACTACAAATAATTAATGGATCCGCACCGCTGCAGCATCACACCATCTGCTGGTTCCCGGCACACCTCGGAGAGATCGAGGACGCCCCTCACAATCTCAGTGAGATGGCTCACAGGAGCGCGCGAGACCTAACCTTCCGCGACGCCACCTATTCTGGTCGTGACCATCCCAGCGAGAATCGGGACCCTCCCTCCGCATATAACGAGATCATAAAGCACTTTCATCTAGACCGCAGAATATACAGCACACCTCCCAATAAGCTCACCAGGCCTCAAGCCCCGACGTTCAGAATGCTTCAAACAAACATGTACCCCACGCAGAACAGACTACATCACTACATGCCTGACCTATACAAAACATCATATTGCGAAAATTGCCATAGCACACTAGAAGTACATCACTTGCTCTGGCCGTGTGATTCGACCCACGCAAACAAGGATCAAGACTCCGCCAGGCTACAAGACGCATTACGCAGCACGGACCTGGCGGAGCAGCTCTGGGCCGTCCACCGAGCCCACGATGTGGCCAGGGAGTTACAACTCCCGGTCCCAACGTGGGAGTAGCCCGCTCTATGGGACCTTGCGCCCCGTAGCTCGCAGGACCTTTCTATAATGTTACACCATCCATCCACACATTCTATCATGGGCGGAAACCAATTAGCCCGCGAACGCGTTTAACTAAATTAACGAGCATGGCGTCACGCGCGCACAGGTAACCTTAAACGCAACTCCCTCGATGAGCGCGTGAAGTTGCTGTAAAAATTCTGGAGTGAGGGATCAGGGCAGCAGCAATCGAATTGATCTTCAGGCATCTCTCACTTCAGAGTGAACGAAACGTCGAAAGCAAAACGCATACGAAGCGGCCGGCACTACGCGCATTGTGCAAACGTCGCGGATCCCTTTGAAGATGAGGCCCGCGTGGGCGCGCACTTTGGCCACGTCGCAGATTGGTTTCGAGACACACGAGGACCGGCTACCCGTCCCTACGGCGTCCGCCAAATGCGTCCACTACACCGTCCGCCATTCGCGTGACCAACGCCGTAGTAGACGCCGCAGTTGTCTCCGCTTTGTACGGAGCGGCGGGCGACGGGGACACCCAAGCACCCTAGCAGCCGCCGTAAAAGAACGCCCCACCTCCCTCGCGTGACCACACATCCGGGCAAGCATTGAGCCGAGTTCCTCGCACGCGCACGCGAGATTGAGCCGCGTTCGCAGGCTCACCCTCACATGCTTTCACTCATAGGGTACCTCACGGCGAAAGCGACGCCGACAGCGATGACGATGGCAAAAATGCGTCTGCAGTGCCCATGTAATTGCTATTGGAATAAAAATTCCTGAAAGCTTGATATTCCATCATGAATATGCTGAATGTGACTGCTGCAGTGTGAGAGGATAATTATGAGTGAAAAAATTGTTCGTTGTGTGCGAGAAGACCCAAATATGCCACGCAGCTCGTATGTGAAACAGCAAAAGAAGCAATATGATATATCAGTACACGTAATATGATAAACAATAATTTAGGAAGGTGGACGAAAATTTTATAAAAAATAATTTTTCATCCATGCCCCCCTCCCCCCCGCCTACGATAGCAAGATGGTATAAAATGAACGAGCCTTTCGGAAAACGAAAGGCTCGTTCAGAAGTGTGAAGAACTGGAGCAATACCAGCGCCTCAATAATGTGGAAATAAAAGGAGCACTAGCGGGAGAAGATCCAGTGAACACAATAAAAAAAATTGGGAAAAGCGTGGGTGAGATTGCCGAAGAAGCCGATCTTGATACGTGTCACTGGGTACGTGGCTCGCAGCAGGGTGCACAGACCATTATTGCTCGTTTTGTGCGACGGAGCAAACGCAACGCTTTCTTGTCTAAATGCAGAAAACAAAGGATAGACAGTTCAGTGCTTGGAAGTACGGCGAAGACGCCTGTTTACGTAAACGAGAATCTCACGCAAGCTAATAAGGCGCTGCTTTCAGCCGCAATCCAAAAAAAGAAAGCTGCAAACTGGAAATTTGTCTGGACAAACGGCGGGAAAATTTTGGCAAGAAGGGATGAAGGCTCGCCTGTGATCCGTGTCGCCACACAAGCAGATCTGAGTAAGATATCTGCTGATACGGCTGCGCATTCATAGCGGCTTACCTTCGAGCGTAGCGTCATCTGAACATTTTTGACCCTCATTCTTGTCATGGCCGTGCTAGAAGATGAGATAAATTATTACACGATTGATGCTTTTAATTCTAAATTCTCTCTCTCCAAAAATAATTTTTGCTTTCTGCATATCAATAGCAGGAGCATCAGCAATAAAGTTGATGACATTACCCACTTTCTAGGCTCCTGTACTGTATCATTCGACGTGATAATGTTCACAGAGACTTGGATTCATGGAAATGAAGTACCGTGTCTACCTGGGTACCATTCTGAGCATTTGTGCCGTAGCGTAAGGAAGGGAGGGGGCCTTGCTATATATTTTAAGGACACACTTGCACGTGAGAAGCTGCCTCACCTATCCGTCATTAATGACGATGTGGAATGTTTAGCCTTACTCGTTGGCAAGATACTAACAGTAGTTGTCTATAGGCCACCGTTAGGAAAAAAAGAACATTTTCTTCATTTCTTTGAGACACTGTTATGTGACAATGCTTTCAATAGGGGCACATTTGTCATTATGGGAGACATAAATATTGACCTGAAATCCTCAGACCCGTACTCTAGAGAATTTACGACCCTGTTGTCAACGTATGCCTGTCAAAATTATATAGATATACCCACTAGAATCACAACACACAGTGCTACGTTATTGGATGTCTGTATAACAAACCTCAGTGCAGATTATATAAAACCGGGTGTTTTTTCTTCCGATATTAGCGACCATCTGCCACTCTTTCTTCTAACTACTCGATATAAAAATGAGGCTGATGAGCAGGTATCATTTCTACGAAACTTCAGTGAAAGCTCACGCGAGGCATTCGTTAACCTAGTTCAAGAGCAGGACTGGAGCGTTATATTAGAGCAGAGCGATGTCGACATTGCATATGATATGTTTTTTCACATGGTCTATAGCTGTTTTGATAAAGCATTTCCATTCAAGAGAATCGTGGTGCGTAGAAATAAAAAATATAGAAAACCTTGGATAAACAAAAATCTATATCAACGTATAAAGGATAAGAATAAATTATACCACGAATTCCTTGGCTGCCGGGATCCTGAAGTGTTTCGTAGATACAAAAAAATCCGAAATTCTCTGAACAATGATTTAAGAAAAGCTAAAAATAATTACTACACAGCAAAATTTGAGAACATTTATGACAACCCTAAGAAGGTGTGGGAAATGGTAAATGCATTAACAAATAGAAAAAAACAGTTTGGTGATATAAATGAAATGACTATAAATGGTAGAACGACTTGTGGTCAGGATCTGGCTAACTCAATGAATGCCCACTTCATAAATGCAGGATGTTATGAAGAGCCTAATGCCACTGATTGTGAGACTAATATTACAGCTATACCCATGTTAGAACAAACAATATTCATGCAACCAACATCTCCTACCGAAGTGGAAGCGTCCATAAGGCTGCTGAAAAGTAACGTCGCCCCTGGAATTGACGAAATTGGCTCCAAAGAATTAAAACAAATATCTCACTTTGTTTCGGGGACAATTGCTCACATTATTAATCTCATGCTAACAACCGGTGTTTTCCCACATAAACTTAAGATAGCACGAGTAAGAGCTATATTTAAAGGAGGTGATAGAAATAATTTATCAAATTACCGACCAATATCGGTGCTCCCCATTTTGTCCAAAATCTTTGAAAGTGTGATTAACCAACGGCTAATTTCTTTTTTTGACAAACACAAAATCTTGTCTAGTAGCCAATATGGATTTCAAAAAAATAGATCAACCGAAGAAGCGTTGTGCTATATTAAAGATAGCATACTTACTAACATTGACAGTAAAAAGTTAACACTTGGTTTATTTCTCGACTTAAAGAAAGCATTTGATTCAATAAAATACGATATCCTACTGCACAAACTGTCTAGATATGGTGTGCGGGGAGTTGTATTAGAGCTCGTTAAAAACTACTTAAGTGACCGCTATCAGATCGTGCAAATAAAAGATGCCACATCATCACAGCTAAAGTTAACACAAGGCGTTCCACAGGGGTCAATATTAGGACCGTTTTTATTTCTTGTTTACGTTAATGACATTGTAACTATACCCAACTCTCCTGAACTCATTATGTATGCCGATGATACTAATATCTTTTTTACTTCCACAGATTTAACAGATTTAGAAAGAAGGGCCAACACTTATATTACATCCCTCGCGGCCTGGTTCCGGGAAAATAGGCTGCAGCTTAACACAACAAAAACAAAGTACATAATATTTCGTGCACTTAACAAACCACTAAGTAGAGAAATAGTTTTAACTTTTGAAGGGCAACAGATAACCAGGGTTAAAGAGCAAAAGTTTCTTGGTGTTTGGTTCCAAGAGCACCTTTCATGGAATGTACACATTAATAATTTAACTACCGAACTCTCCCGATCTGTTGGATGCTTGTATAAAATTGCACACTTAATACCTATTTGGCTGAAACAAAATCTGTATACTTCACTGTTCTACTCCAGATTATCGTACGGCATATTGGTATGGGGTACCACAACAAAAGCTAACTACAACAGGCTCATTATTCTACAAAAGAAAATATTGCGCATTTACGAAAACTATCAGGGACCATGTCATGAACTAAGCACATTACCATTATTTTTTAAATACCGAATGCTTAAAGCTAACGACGTTTACGATTTTAAACTACTGCAGTATATATATAAAAATGCACTCCATATACATGATAACATTAATGAAGCTCCTTACGATATGAGACTAAAAAGAAAACGGACCCTAAACACAAGGACCAAGTATGGTGAACAAACAACCAGGTACCAAGTACTAACAATCCTAAATAAGCTAGAAGATAACATTGATTTCAGTATGACAAGAAACGCCTTCAAAAACCATGTGAAAGAATTTTTACTAACACAGTGTTTGAGAGAGTGATTATTGCTACATAACTATATTATACCCCCTTTTTTTCTGTTTTTTCTGTTTTACGTGGATACGTACATGTTCATGGTTACTTTAGTGTACTATGGTAATTTACCTGTATACCCTTTACGTTATTGACTGTGAACTATATATTACTATCTATATTATCTATATTAGTAAACAAACTGTAACCCAAAATTTTTTTTTGTTATTTCTGTTCTCAGTTTGTGTAAACTCGTGTATAATGTGTTAAAGTGTGTAACGTTGTGTGTGTCCGCTCACTGCCAATGAACTACCAGTAAATAATGTATAATAAAAGCTTATATTGGGGGTACAGGGGCCCCTGTCAGGCGCTGTGCGCCTTTTGCCCCTGCACCTTTCTTGAAAGTGTATTCAAGATGAAATAAACATTCATTCTTCATTCATTCATAAATCCCAGTTAAAAAACACAACAGTAAATATCAGTCTGTCGTATATTGGGACGTTATGTTGTCTTTTGTTTGTTGTCTGACGTTCATGATCAATATTTATTTCAAAAATCAACAGAGAGCTATCTAGGAATACGTAATCTTCTTAGTGTAAAAATAAAATAAATATGGAAAGTAAAATATACGTAAACCTCAGCCGGGGATTCCAAGTTTCGCCCTAACGCTTGTGACCCAATATTATATCAGTCCACCACGCTGAACGTCGGTAAACTTGTACATTTTGACCATGTCAATAGCAAGCATCTCTCTCCGCGCTGGTGTTTACATTTGTATGTTGAGAGCGAAGGTGGGCTTTCACTCCACCACATCAACTGGTGCCTCTATAAAAGAGCAAAAGTGTGGTTAACATCGAGAAATACTCCGTGAAGTTCTTAACATCGATTTTCCGATTCATATCAGTCAAGGAATTCAGGAAAAGACACCAATGACCGGGGACGCTTTAAGGGTTGTTAGAGCTAATTCCAACAGCTATCTCTCGCTATTTGCACCTTTGAGCGTGCATATAATTTTTGGCTTCACTGCAGAATAGCTACATAAACATTCTTGGGTAACTGCTCATTTACACAGCCTACCCGTTTTTCACAGTAGCGCCTGTAGGTAGCGTAGGTAGCTCGAGTGTTTCATCTGTACCCGCGTGAGAGAGATTATCACACAACTCTGTAGACCCAAAACACCCGAAACCCAAAACATTTTCCGCCTGGCAAAAGCTCACATAAATTTGTGGGAAATTAACTATTGTGTCAGCCTAACAGTCCGTGCAAGTGCACGAGCCTGTGCATAAGATCTTACAAAATAAAACAAAATGGAGACGATGCCGTAGCCATAGATGCGTACATTACGATCAGCGTCCGATTTTGAGGAAGCCTGCAGGGATATGCTGGTTCCTCGTCATCGCCGAAGAATTACGACAATTGGCTACTGTGATTTTAATACCAGTGTCGGTGCTATCAACATTGCCTGATTCAGAGAACGCACTACTGAAAATCGCACAGGAAAAAAGTACAATGTACACCCCTATGTAAAACGTCTGAACTTTTATAGTTGCGATAGAAAGTGGCACATTTCTAACGCCGCGACAGAGTGTCTGTCGTCGCTACAGAAACATCCCATTGAAATGTCGGACTCGCTGTCACAATACGAAGCTGTTGCGACCTCAGAGCAATTGATGCTACAGAACATTTCTATTGCGACTTTCGAGCTTTTAGTCACCGAGACAGAATGTTCGTCTTTCTCCGTCACCGACGTATGGCGATGCAGAAAGAGCATGGCGTATGGCAGAGAAAAAAATTTGCGGTCACTTTGTCTCCTGCTGTTTTTTTTTATTTTTTTGCAACCGCGTTTCTGCTGCTTTCTTTTCAGCAGTGTTTTGGTTTCAATTGCTATTCACGCTCCGGATGGTGATCATGGTTATCATGGGTAATGGTGTCTGTATTGTGACCAAGCTGGACTGACTTCGAACGAGACAAAGACGGAACGGCCGATTTGGCGCTTTGTGAAGCTTCAAGACAGAGTACTACTGAGAAGTTTGTGATGTAAACCCGCAAGAGCAGGACAGAAATTGTGGGAGCGGAGTTATGTTTGCATTGAAGGACATTATGCCGAAGCGTTCTCTTGTGAAGTTGCCTCCGCGCTGTCAATAAAACGCACCCGATGAGTGCAAGTATGACTGCTTTTACTTAAACCACTCGTACTGAAGGCAACAGCGTATTTGAAGCATACAATTTAAGGTAGCACAAGTCTGTGCGACACAAATTGTTATTGCTTCATCTTGGTATAAGCAGAAATGCACAAAATACCGCATGCGCCTCTTTGCGATTATCCCATAATAAATATTTTCTTAGAGGAGAAGCAATTATCATACACGTGCGGCAGAACGCACATGGTAGAGCTCTTATAGATCGTGCAGCTGATGAAAACAATCGTTTCTGTTTCTTGTAACTAGTTTTAGAAGCGGAGGGTACTATTCGGTTTGTTGAATTTGTAGCATCTGGTCAATGAATAAGCACTAATGCCTGCGTTTCCTGTGCTATCCTCATTTTACGTACACGCTACGCAAAGTCTAATTCTTCTGAAAATTCAGTGGTCAGCAGTTGATTACCACCTTTAGTGTTTTTTTGTCTTGCGTATTTTGAATTTGCTGTGTTACAGCCTGTGGAAGCACGTTTTGTTAACTTTGTTCTCAAGTTCAAGCAACTGTCACATTTTTTAGTTGCGGTGTACTTCTTGGTTTCGATTGCTTAGGAACCTGAAACACGAGCGTCATCTAGATAAAATTTGTGTCATTCTTTTGCATGATGTCAGCCTTGTAAAGACTAGCTGATGAAAAAAATATTCTCCCGTGCTGGAAAATAGTGCTTGTGGCGGATCTGAATGTATCGTTAATTAGTGTCCCTGACTTTCGGAATTGCACCATCTCGCTTCCCCGAAAAAGAAAACCTAGCGTCTGCAGTATAACTTAACTGATCTGGCTGGTGATTAGTCTTTGTTTGTTTTCATATACGTTTAATTATATCATGTTGACTTCTCGCCACATTATTGAATTGCATTATTTCATCGCATTGAAAAATATGGCGAAATGAACGCCTTGTTTTCCAGAACCATAAACATGAAACCGCTATGTAATTGCGCAAAAAAAGGCGTTCAGCTTTTATTCTTCTTCGACAGATATACCAAATTCTTGTTTTGGAGAGCATGATCATCAATATGATATGTGAAGTCATCCGCTGCCCATAATGTGTAACTGTAGAGACGTGAGCTTTCTTAAGGCCCACAATTTGTAATGCAGTCATTTGGTAGAATTTCTAGTCAGAAATTTAAGCAGTTTGTGTGGTATCCTGAAGTTACTTTAGCATGAACAAGTGTATGTACATTATGAAGCACATACTTTTCTTAGTTGATCTCAGTTTATTGCAATAATTATACTAATGCACTCTTTACTGTATTTCTCAACATCACCCATTTCGCAGTTTGCATCATCGTTTGACCTGTAGTGGGATCCGAGTAGACAAGCCGCTACATTGCATTTTGTTGCTTGGACCATTGCTGAACATCTGCAAGCCCCATAGAAGCGAACAGCCATCTGTTTTAAATGAAATGAACTCATTGTTCCGACCTTCATAAGTCATCTAAGCTGAAGCTACAACCAGAGAAGAAATAGAATATTTCCTGCAAACATTTACTGCTGCATAACATCGGGAGCTTACACCCGAGCGGTGACGGTCTAGAATATGGATGGTTTTATGTGCTGCATAGAATAACTTCGTCAGTTGCACTACTGCCTGCGTTTGTAGGATCCGAGTGGATGGCGTTTTGGTAATCTTATCCGAACAGAAAAATCCTAAAATAACGGTAATTTATTGTTTTACAAATTGACACTCACATTTAGCAGAAAATATTAAGTTCACGTGCAGCTTCAATAAATATGGACGAAAAAGAGAAACTTGGAGAAGAAATAAAATGGTGTCAGCTACAAGGTCAAGGTAAATTGGTGCAGTCAAAATTCATTTGTTCGTCATGTTTGAGCTGTTAGGGTGTCGGAAAACGGGCAAAGATCTCAGCCCGATTAGTGCAACAAAGGCTGCAGTGAATCAGGACGTAAAGGCTGGAGCTCTTCGCCACTCGTACAACAATGCAAGCGTAGCACATACAGCACACTTGAAAAGACAGTTGTTGTGTGCGCATTTGTTGGCAGCCTGGTTCCTGCAAAAGAGAAGAGGCTAGTGAAAACATGCAGTTATGTTCAGGCAGATCAAATTTATCTTAAGTACTTTGCCGTTCCAAACCAAACGTCCCAAACATTGCACTCGACCTTTTCCGATTCCATTAAAAAAATTGTGGTGAATCATTTTACTACTTTATTTGTTCTTGTGAACTACTTTTGCAAGAAAAACATTTTTGCTGCCTCTTACAGTGCTACGAATGTGGCGGTGGTGGGTGAAACCTAGATTGCGAAAAAACCCACAAATATACAAAACTACACAGAAGACCTTACAACTCTCCTCGCTTCTATAACAGGAATCGTGCCTGCTTAATCCCGCCTATTAATGGCCGCTACCTTTTTCCCACAGTGTGATTGTGGTGGAACAATACCGTGATTATGCGATGAGTTTACCAACTTTTAGAAAATTCTAGAAGTTTTGTATACACAACTTAAGGGACTGACTGTATAGTTGGTAGTAAAGTCCTCGAAAAATGTAGTGAACAAAATAGGCGAGTAGTTTCGAACTGAATGGGGCGCAAACATAAAAAAGAAAATGAAACGGCTCGCGTACAGGCATACATAAATTGGCGATGCGTTGCAATTAAAATTTATGGTTCGATACATTTGGAAGGACGCACAGAATAGCTTTCATTCTATTTTTCAATATGTTCGATGGGAGTACTTCTTGCTTTAGGTGAGAAAAATAAATACTTGTTGGGCGTCCACCTTGTGCAAATAAGCGCCAGCCCGCAAGTCCGCTTCATTGTGCCGCGCGCTTCTCCGGGGAAAAGGAAAAATATAGCGGCCTCACAGCTAAGATGGTATGCTGATTTGTGTTCTCAGCTGATGGCTTTTTGATAATACTAATCCTACATGCATTCTTCGGGTTAGCATGGCGCCGCCGATGAAGTAGGTGCCAGAAAAAAAAAAGTTAGATAGTTGGCTTAGAAAGATATTGTCATAGCAAAAGTGTATGTGAAACACCGAGCCATCTATAGTCAATGCTTTCAGACTGCTTCTACATCGCTTCTTGACCCGCGTGGTTCGTGCTACGGAGGCGAATGTCTCTTTGGTTTCTTCAGCCCAGCTTCTGCACAGGTGAACTTTGCTCTAGAGGTCGCATCGCTGTCACAGCCGGTGAGATGCACGGTTCGTCTTTCCGTCGCATCTCCTGGTGGCACGTAGCACAAATATTGCGAATGGTGCGAGTACAACACTGTGTTGTCATATTTTACACGGAACGCCTGTGCTCTTATAAAGGCAACAGCTTGGTCTGTACAACTAAATGTGGAAGTGTTCAGGCCTACCAGGTAGTGTTGGGCGAAGCCGAAGTATATCTTCCATCCTGGGAGGTCACCACAGAACGATGCACTAAAACTGCTAACTTGATTAAAATAAGCACATACACAAAAGAAATATAGCTCACGCTGTAAAAAGGCAGTGGCCTGCGGCCAGCGGAGCCACTAGTTGTTTTCTACTGAAGATTAAGCCACTTCTGAGATGACGTAATGCTCAATGTTTGCAGCCGTGAAGCGTGTATTACACCAGAGGGCGTCGTAGGATTCAGTTTGGCTTTCGCGCGATCGTGGATGCAGGGAACGGGAAGAGACAAAGATATAGAAGGACGATGTCCCCAAACAATTACTCAGCTGACATCGGATGCAGCACGCATGGCGAGAAAGAATGTAGGGTATACCATTTGACTGCCTAAGTTTTAGGACGATTCTGTGGTACCTTTTAACGCAGGCAAGAAGACGCTAATATTTATTATCCTTGTATGGCAGATATGATGCAAAAAAGACGTCATACTGTACGGCCAGTGCTTCTGCACCTGAATGCTGTGCCTGTGAATTGGTAAGCATAAAGAATTTTAAAGCAATCTTATTTTTGGGTTCATGAAAGTACTTGTATAGTATTACTGATCTTTCGTCCTCACAGGTTAATGGACCACATCTATGTTCAGCATTCGGTCAGTAGTATGCGCTGCAGGCTCAAAACAATGATCGTAATTGCCACTGAATTTTCCGAGAACCTTTTAGACACGCTACAAGATCTCAAGTTTCAACACTTCGTGAGGTTAGAACAAGCAAAGTGCTTAAGAGAGCTCAAAACGAGCCTACAGGGTGATGAATTTATTCTTCATCGCACCAAATAATTGCTTTCCCTTCAAAAAATGCTCCCAAATTGTATCACTGAGGTAATACGCAAGCGACGTTTCATCCCTTCGTCGCACAGAATCGCGCCGTAGAATCTGGTGCCCATCATGCTAAATTCCTCGTCATTGAGGACTGTACTTATCATAATTCTTTAGTTTTCAGACGGTGCGTCATCACAGTACAAGAACAAGAAAAATCTTCAAGGTCTGCGTTATCGTGAAAACCATTTTAATATATCTGCAGAACAGAAATTTTGTGCAACCTTTCATGGCAAGAGCGCCTCTAACCGGGTTTCCGGCACCGTGAATTTTATGGCAGAGGCCCTACAAAGGACATACACATGCACCCCATCTGCTCAAGAATTGCTGTGTGTGCGAGAGAGAAAGATCGAAAAGAAAAAAAGTTAAACTGCAAGCAAGGTTGGATTCTGCGATCTCTCTCAAAGTTAGGGGTACCTTTTCACAATTTCGTGCCATCATCACACATGACTGTTAATTGTGGGCTCACCTCATACTCCGCCACACGTGCGTTGTAAGGGTCTCAAAGACCGTCGGTAAGGCAGTGAAGACTGGAAGTTTTGAAAGCGACAAAACCAGGCACACGATATGAGTCCTAGGAGTCATGCTGCACCTGTCCTAGCTGCACCTATGTGGCGACGCGTGAATGAAAAGCTGCTCCCAGGAATGTCGTTCGTGGCTACCATGTTTCTATGTTCCCGGAATTGTGAGACCGTAAAACCGCGCACGATACTATCAGCCGCATGGTTGCCGCATTCTTCAGTTGCCCCGGAGAAGTGACCACTGCTGTGAAGCGCACTTACGGACCGTCGCTTATATGTACGGCCCAAAGTGGACGCTCTAAATAAATATAATTTCCTCGCTTAAAACAAGAATATTCCGATTAGGCCATCAGAAATACATTTTTTAGCACACGCTTCAAAATTAATTTGACCATTCATAATTACGTAAAGCGTTCCATTATTATTTACGCGCCTAAACATCGGGCATTTTCAGCTTTTTCAATGTTTGGACCTCTTCCATATTGAAACTACTTTCGAATAGACTTCAGTACTTTTTAACACGCTCTACGCCATTGTTTAATCAGCACCATATTTAATCGCTGCTTGTACTTCATGCAGGTATGTTACTATTATGATGCCGAGTGTATCCGATCTGATGATCGCTTTCAGTTGCTGCTCCCTTGCCCACAAAGTGTTGTATGCTGCTGGTCGCGTGCATTGTATTGCGCAAGTTGTCTCCTCTTAAGGGGAGATCTGGAAATCAACCCTGGCCCGGCCCTCGGTCTATGTCTAGGCATGCTCTCGATGAGAAAGGTTCCGCTCTCGATGAGAAAGATGATGCTAGCCCTTCCTTTGATAGCCATGACAACAACGGCCCTTCGGTATCCGAAATGTTCTCCAGATGATTGGAGGGCCAACTCAGTTGGCACGAGATGTTGCGGAAATTAAGTCATTTCAACACTCAGTTGCGCGTCGCTTTGATGTTTTAGAGACACGTGTTCATGCACTAGAGTCCACTCCTATGTCCAAAGACTCTAGTTTACTGTGTGATTTACGTGCTGGAATAATTGCCTTGGCTTCTAAGGTAACGGGCTTGATCTTAAATATGACAGTCTTGAAAATCATTCTCGTAGAAACAATCTGATAAAACACGGTATTTTCGAAGTCCAGGATGAAAACGCTACCACCCTGATGTCTGCAGTTTCATCTGTATTTACTGAGCACTTGAAGACTAGCTGCCCTCATAGTGAACGCTGCCACAGCTTGGGAGAGCACGCACTGGTTACATTCGTCCCGTCATTCTAAAGCTTTCTAACTTCAACGACGGAACCGAGGTTCTTGAGAACATCTCAAAACTGAAGGGCTCAAATTTTGTCAGTAAAGAAGTTTTCTCTTCTAGGGATCGGTTAATTCGGAAGAAAATCTGGCACGAATCAGCCTCTTTTCAGGACAGCGGCTCTGTTGTGAAGTTGAGATATGATCATGCTTTCATTGACAAGGTTCGTTATAACTGATTAGTAACTCATTAGTAATCGCACCCGCTCAACGTGTTTCTTCTGTGCCTGGCCATTTGACTTCCGTTCCATCCGCTTCCTGAATTCATCCTGGCCGTTTCAGAACATTGTTGCCTTCAATATACACGCTCGCAGTATTGTTAAAAAGTTTCCCCATTTATTGTCCCATATATCTGTTCGTTCCCCGCATGTTATCGGCACCACAGAGACAGAGTTCACTCCACCGGCTTTTATTGCCGTGCGCTTAGACAGGAATTGTGAAACTGGTGTTGGCGCGGCACTGCTTATCCGGTGGGATCTACGATTCTGTCTTGCCTTCTCCTCCAGAAACAGAATCCGTGTGGTGTAAAATTTACCTACATAATCGGTGTGGTGTGATTAGTGTTATATATCGTCCTCCCGGCTCTACTCTTGATGTCCTTCATGCTGTTGAAAATTCCATGAGCGAGATTAACATTGTTTCATCGAGTGTTATTTACAACGGTGACTTCAACGCCCCTGGCATCCACTGGCCATCATTGTCTGCAGTCGGTCGCGACACAGCTATTTGTAAAGAACTAATAAACATTTCCTTGTCCGTTGGTCTCATCCAGGTTGTTCCTAGTGCAACCAGATTAACCTCCGTCCTTGACTTAGTTTTTTTTAACGCTAACCTAGCCGAACGTGACTTTTCTTGCAAGGTAATTGATGGTATTGCAGACCATAAAGGCGTTTTAGTGTCACTCTCTTGTCCAATTTCTAAATCCCCCTACACGTTTACTAATTACCCTGATTTCCCTCGTGCGGAGAACTTCCTTACTGATGTCTTATCTGATCATTTCGATGCGTTTAGTGCCCTTTCAGATAAGCAGGATGTCAACTGCCTTGCTAATTACTTTGAGCGTCTTGTCAAATCATGTATCGAACGTTTTGTGCCTAATAAAAGTAAGAAAAAAAATCCCAACATTCCATGGATGGCTCGTGATATCTTCCATTTGTCCCGTCGCGTTCGAAGGTTAAGGCGTTCCAGAGGAGGCAGTGATCCCATGGCGTTGGATAGATTTGTTAAGGCAAAGAAAGAACTGAATCTTAAGTTGCAAAAGGAAAAGGATTTCTTTTTTCGCGTTCGCCTGCACAATTTGTTAAGAACTGAGCCACGAAAATTTTGGTCGTCTATTTTACCTCGCGGTGCTTCATCCACTTCTTTCAGTATGGATAATGATGTCATCAACGACCCGGCGGTGATATCTGATGCTTTCAACAAGTATTTCCAGTCCGTGTTTGTTTCCGATAACAACTTCATCTCGACACTTACCCATATAGTTTCTTCTGAAGGGTTCAGTGACGTTGACATAAACTGAGAAGGCATCCTCAACCTTATATTAAAGCTGGATGTTAAGAAATGCACCGGTCCGGACGGGATACACAACGCGTTCCTTGTTCGTTATTCGTTGTGGTCATCGAAATATCTGTGAGTCATATTCAGAAAGTCCTTATGATCCGCTACTGTACCTTCTTCATGGAAGTTAGCCAAAGTGCTCCCTCTTCATAAATCTGGACATAAGCAGTGTTTGTCGAACTACAGGCCCATTTCACTGACATCACGCTCATGCAAAATTCTGGAACACGTCATTCATGAGCATATCACGCTCTTTCTGGAATCAAATAATTTACTGTCTAACATGCAACATGGGTTAGGTGTGGTTTTAGCACGTTAGCGCAGATAGCTGAGTTCACGCATGACATTTCATTTAACCTTCATGTAGGCAACCAGGTTGATGCCATTTTTATAAATTTCTCGAAGGTATTGGACACTGTTTTACATTCCAAACTTATTGCTAAACCTAATGCTGTACTGAATAATCTTCATTTAGGTAATTGGATTTTAAGCTTTCTCTTGTTTCGCTCCCAGTTCGTCTCTTACAGTTAGACTGACTATGCATCTTGATGTGACATCAGGTGAGCCCCAAGGCTCCGTCCTTGGGCCGCTTCTTTTTTTTATTATATATAAACGATTTGCTACATCCCTGGTCTTCTAACAACCGTCTTTATGCTGATGACTGCATTCTATATGAAGTGATTACCTCTTCTGACGATCATTTGTTTTCTTGGTTTCTCGATTGGTGTAACACTTGGCATATGAACATTCATTTCAATAAAACCGTTCTGATGTCTTTCTGCAACAAATCTTCCCCTCTATTTTTAATTACTCGTTCAATGGCCGCGCTGTAGATACGGTTTCTGAGTATATGTATCTCGGTGTCATATTACGCATAACATGTCATTGTCTAAACACGTTGATTACATATGCAGTAAACCCCTAAAAAAATTAGGTTACTTGAGGCGAACGCTAAGCCTATCTCCTAACGACACAAATTTACTAATGTATAAATCTCTAATCCGCCTTGTTCTTTGATTATAGATCTGTAGTTTGGAGCCCGCATAAGTAGTTAGAGATGAATAAGCTAGAAGCAATACAGAAAAAAACTGTGCGATTTATATGTCATCGTTGCGATCGCGACTTTTCACCCTCTTCAACACTTTCTTCCTTTAACCTAACCACGCTCTCTTCTCGTTGCCATGTCGAATCACTAAAATTCTGGCATTCCATTGTAAATTCTTTGCTTAGGCTCTCAAATGATAATTACATTACCTTCGCGCCAGGATCATCAACGAGAAGACCATGGCCAAAACTTGATACCCTACCACGCTCGTACTAACATGTGCAAATTCAGCTTTTTTCCCCGCTCAGTTGAAGACTGGAATTCATTACTTGGGTCCATTCGCTCATGCTCATCCCCAATTTTCGCAACCGCCATCCTAGATGCATAGTCGTTCTCACCTATGCCCGGCAGCATTTGTATAACTTCTTGTGTGTTTTCCTTTCATCAGTGCGCTTTTGTAAAAGTGTTCACTTGTGTTTACCGCGGTATACTCCAATGTATTTTCTGTATACCTTTCCTCACCCCACTTCCTGCTATAGAGCTAATTGCGCTGCGCTATGTATAAATAAAAAATAAATAAAATACTTGTGTAGTGTCTCTAAGATTTGTAAAATTTCCAGCAGGTCAGAATCAACGCGTCATCACCATATTTGTTCACCACAAAGCACATAGGGAAATCAGGGGCCGTATAACGCAAATCTATTCCAATATGTTTTTATTCCAATCTCCTAACGTCAAATTTGCATAACCGCCGACGCAAGCATCGGACGATCACCCACATGTTTGTCTGAAAAGACCAATCAAATGCTCCCCTCGTTCATAGGAAGTAATTTTCGTTTGCTTGAAAAACGAATAACATTGCCTGCACTAAGCGGCTTCTCTTACCTAACTGGCTCACAAGAGGCTAGCAGCACACTCAAGTCGAGAGGGATTCGATGGGGCCGAGCCACTGCACTGACTATCGATAACCGGATGAAGAGGGTGGTGACGGCGTCTGCGAGTGGTCCGCTTTCTCCTACTTAGCTTGCGGTGACTCGTCGACAATCGCGACGGCATGCAACGGAAACTTAGGAATGACGCTAAAACAGATCCTCAGCAAAGAGTTGGCAGAAGGAGGTCGTAAACATGCCGAAAGTTCTCGAAAACGTTACACGGCCACGCAAAAAAGTTTTATTACATGCGAAAAAACCCATGCTCTCCGGCAGGGGCGAGTAGCTAGTGCCGGAGCGATTGGCGGCAGCCATCTTTTATTCCTTTCGGAATGGGGCGGCCTGCAGCTGTTCAGAAGGAAATTCAGTTTAGTTCGGCATATTAATACATCTTTAACGCATACGCGTCACTTTGCCGTGTTAAGTTTTTGCGGTTTTATGACGTCGTGTGAGAGGCACGTGAAGTGGGTGCAGCCCGAAAACGTTTGACCAACAGCCGAGGGCTAATGGCAAAAAGGCGTCGAATCAGAAATAACTATTTTTGTTTCTGTCAGTCAAATTACGCATAAGCAGCGTGCACACGTCATATCAGATGGGGAGCTATTGCGGTTTTCGTGACGTCGCGTGACAAACAGGTGAAGTGGGCGTGGTCCAAAAGTTTTTGACCAATCGCGGTGGACTGATTGCACAATTTGAATAGAAATGTTTGGAATGGTTTTCCGTTATAGCACCCAAGGTAGCGGTCGCTAATGGGAGAGAATTAGGAGGCGCGATTCACATCATAGCTGCTGCAAGATTAAAAAGAAAAAAATCTCGCAAAAAACAATACTATACGGAGCGTACATAATTGTACGTTGCGAAATTTTTTTTGCAAAGTTAGTAGCGCACATGGTCGCACATGGTCGCAACACAAGAGCAACTAGCTGGTGCAAAGCAAGAAAAATTGCAAAATTTAGAGCGACGTACCCGCTCGTTCACAGAGAAAGTAGCCTTGCTGCAGCGCACTTCGCCGCCCTTGGAGTAGCGTAGGGAGGGACCATCTATCCGAATATAAGCCGCTCAAGGCGGGGAGAATGGTGCTGCTTGCGCAGCCAGATCTGCAAGGAGCAATCTGACACAGACGATACACCCACTAATGGCAGGAATTTTGAGAGTTGTTCTCTTTTCGGTGGTCGAAGTCCGCCGCAGTCGCATTCTATCGCGCCGTACTTGAACTGATGCAGCTTTTGTACGATCTTCCGCGAGAAGGATTTGAAGCACTGGCGCTCGCACCTATTATGGAAGCGCCAGGCCTTTTACTCCGCTCTAGGGCTTTCGGCGATCGCACGCAGAACACCCGTATGTCAGTCATCAACTGCCTCATGTGTGGAAAAACACGACAAATTACTGCACTGACTGGTGCTATCTTTTAAAGTATGGCCGATCTGTTTCGGCGCCACTGTATAATTACGCCGCTGCTGAAGCACACCTGAGTATTTCACTTGGCCGCATAACGACGTCCTTGAAGATGCGCAGCATCGTTGTGGCATCAAAAGCTATAGAGGCAACAGGTAAGAAGCAGACAAGGCGAGGCTCAGATCACATCGCAGCCTTGCTTACCCTCTAACTGCACTCGAGGAGTGGGGCTACGGCAGCGGTGCGGGGCTACCTTGAGATTCTCGAGCGAAACGCTCGGGCTTTCCTTCACTGAAGGGGTGTTTCGAGTAGAGGGTCGAGTCGAGGAGCGTTTGATAATACCGGGGTCAATGCACCGAACGAGCACGGTCTACCTTGTACTTGTGTTCCCCTGACCTGCTCGTTCAGACAATGACTTTTTTGCCTTTTTCTTCTACGTAAATGTTCTTTAGAAAACAGCGAGTTGGAGCGTACTGAATTTTCGCGTTATGGAATACGTCATGAAGTGGCTCGAATTCCATGCAGCGAAAAGGAATGTGCATTCGTATAGGTATTGCTTCTCCTTTGAGTAACATTTAGTTGGCCTGACCATTTGAGGGATTGCCTCTTTTGCCTCTTTTTATGTAGGCTGATGCATACTTAATCTTTCTGTACTGCGACAACCAGTACTTACCGCCGCATTCCAGTAACTACAATGAACATGCTTCCTCGGACCTAGGTCCTGAAGTTTGACGCAGGGAGTGCCACAGAATGGCTGCATTTGGTTCATTTTAGCATTGTATTTACCAACCCGTGTGCGCTGGGCTTACACACGCCGAGGCAACAAACCGTTACTCCTCGATAGTTCAGCACATTGTAAGCTTATAATGAAAATGGTTAGACGCTTAACCTTTGTTAACGGTCTGCCTAAGTCATGCAGCTATATAATGAAACTGGCTTCCACATACAGGCTTGTGACCTTATTGATGCGGGGTTGTCCAAGTGTTTCCTTTCGTCTATTGCACGCAACCTATTTAGGCAGCTAATAAAGCTGGCACTTGGAAAGATGGCAGCTATGATACTGATGTTCCAGGAAGAAAAAAAAACGTATTCCCAGGTAATTCGCACTGTTCTATAGTTCAAAGATTCTCATAAAGACAGGCGTGGACGTCGTCATCTGTGGGTTTAGTCGCCTTAGTAAACTGCACATGCTAGTAAGTTACCAATGGAGGTAGTATAACCCGACGTAGCACTGAGTAACACTGTCAGATGTTTGTCAGCTGTTACGAATGTTTTGTATACTCCGTTTGACTGTGACCAAAGAAGCGTACGTCGGATAAACAGGCCACTATCTCAAAGCATGGACCACGGATCGCGAGCCCAACCTTGAGCGTGCTCTTTCCTGTTAGTGAGCTTTCCACTGTATGGACCATTGCTGAGTTGGACAGTTTGCTCAAGAAATGGCAATGAGATGAGCGGTAAATGTACGCGCACAATTTTAGAAGTGGAATAAATATTAAAGCTATAAGACACTTCTAAGCACCCTCCCCCCCCCCCCCCCCCCACAATCGCCTTGATGTGAATATTTTTACAATGAACGTTATTTCCTGCGACGTTCTAATGAAGTAAAAACTGACCACGTATCTTGATAAAAGGTGACTGTTGAGATAGGCGACCAGATATTCTTATTTCTGTTTTTTGACTGATATGATATATTGCTTCAATTATTTGTACTTGTATATGTCAGTTCATCAGCAAAAAACCTCGATTGTAAGATCAATATTCATGGCGTCTGTTTTACGCTTTTGCGCTTCTTGCGTTTTGATCTTTTCCGCGCAGCTGCCTTACCCTCGGTTTCCGGAAAGGAATCCGAATTCAAACCCCATGCTCGCCTTCGTCACAAGAATAGAAATGCGATGAACGCTTTCGGCACATTCACACTCCAGGCCTCAGTCAGATCACGTCAAGCGTGGGCTTAAAGTTAAAGCGTATTTCAAAATATGGGGGAGAATATGTCGAACTGTCTAGCTAGTCGAGTCGCTGTCAGCGCTCGCGAAAGATTCCTGTCACAAGCCTTTCCACATAATCGTTCGATGTGCCGTTTCAATCATTGAATTTTTTTTTATTTATCTAGACGCATTACGTTATGCATATTTGTGAGAAGTGGCCGTAGAGAGGGCGCTGTGGCACAAGTGCTCATTTAGGTACAAACCTTGGTTAGTGGGTGGCTTGCGGACGCCGCCCGCTCGCCCTTGATCTTCAGATCTATCGGCATTACCGCCATCGGCACCTTCATCGGAAAGGTCTGTGTCTGTGGCGAGACAAATAGAAGTGGGAAAACATTTAGTACGTCTGATATACATTGCTGTGTATGCTCGCGTCCTCTGAGGCATTGTCGACTGCGAGAACCCCATACAAAAATGCTTCCTTACTTTCTTTAAAACTTTTATCAACATCTTATCAACATTAGTAACATCCTATTGACTTTTACTTTTTAGTAACGTTTGTCAAAAGAAAGTTCGTTACTTCTTTTCTAACTTCAGTATGTAAAAAGAAAGTTACTAGAAAGTTAAGACACACTATTTTAACTTTTTAGAAACACGATTCAATAGGAAGTCAATAAAAATAATTATGTTCTTAAAGTACATAACCCAAGCTACAAAACATGCATGAATATTATTCAGTAAGGTTATAATTATTCAGTGAATATGGCTGGTGCAAGATAGTCTTGTTTCATGGACAGGTGTAAATTTCCACAATTTTCAATCAACTTTCTAGTAACACTGGTTACTAGAAAGTTGTTAAAAATGATTTAGTGAAAAATGAACATATAACAGCATCTGAACTATAAATGAATATGCAAAGACTGGCGGCATTAAAAAAATGTTTTTTTGCACAGTAACTGTGTTCCTAATTTTTAATCAACTTCCTAGTAACAGATGATAGTAGAATGTTCATAGAAAAAAACTGCTTCTAATACCAGACGCTAAGAGGAAATATGGTCGCACCAATTCAAGATGCGGGCACGTATTCTCGAAAACACGACAGCTAGTGCCATGGGAAGCGTGTATATGAGCGGTGATCATGAATTTGTGCTCAGTAGGTGTCAAAGAAGCCCGTAGGCCATGCACCATCGCGCTAGACGGAGCTGCACGGACGGCGCGCTGATCGGCTCGTGTTCGTCAACTAAAGCGGGAGACACATGGTCCGATTTGGTGTCCGATCCGGCGTCCGACGCGCCGAAACTGCAGCCCGAATCGAGGTGTTTTGCCGTGCCGAAGCGCCGGATCGGACGTCCGGCGTGCGACAAACTGGGCAGATTTTCATCGGCCGACGTGTCCGACAACTGCACCGTCGTCTGGCCGCAGCCAATGGCTGCGCGGCTGGCATGTGACGTTCTCTGACGTTCCCTCCACGGAGGCGGTGCTGGCTGGCCGGTTTCTCGCAGTTATTCTTTTTCCTTGCCTGCTGCAGTTTGTTTTTGACATGAAATAGTTAGCAGTTCAGTAAAATTATCTCGAACGTGTGCCTGTTATGCAAACCAGCGCCTTGTACACTAGCACTAAGCTACTGGTGAGATTGGGAGCCGCAACGCGAGGGCCTTTCGCGAGCACACAACTCACACCGACCGTCTGAGCGAGGCCGCTCACTTCGCTTGCACGTTTGCCCTTCGCAACGACTGCGTCGAGTAAACCAATTGTATTCAATTACGGCCGACCTAAGTGTACAGTGTTCATTGTTTTGGCAAAAATAAGCACTCTTCGACGAGCTCGGACTGGATCGCAAGCGCCGTCGGCTGCAGCGTCCGCCTAGCTATGCCTAGCGGCCCTATCACTGCCTTTAGCGGAGCCGTCAGTGGACAACCCGCCGTCGTGAAGTGTTCTGTCACTCACAGGGGCATAATTTTATCGACAGCGTTCGCGTAAAGCGAAGCAGTGTTGTGCAGAGTTGTTTATATTGCGTTTCTCGACGTGGATATGAACTCAAGCTGGGGAGTGGGATGTGGGCGGAGCTTACGCGCCGCTCATGCCGTAGAGTTACTGTATATGCTCCCGCAGGGAGCATATACAGGAACACTAATGCCGTAGCATGCAGCTCCGCACGTCGGATCGGACACCGAATCGTACCGCGTGTGTCTGTATAGCTCGCTCATGGTTCGGCTGAAGTCCCCGTATACGCTTTATAAATAAGGAAGCCTACCTTGGCACTGTAAACCCAATGATTGGGGCCTAAATACCTCTGCGCCTCCCACTACGGCTTCCTTTGAGTGAGAAAATCTGATCTCGAAGGCCGTGCTTTTGCAACCTGCATGCACCTGAAGCATTTGCGAATCTTGAAGGCAACATCCGCTTAGTTTTTATTATATATACATTTCCTTAAACTTCGTATCACAAAGTACAAAGTACACACTTTTGGACCAAACAAATGTATTAAAGGACTCTACCAAATGTTATTAGGAAAAAACATGCAATTTTTTCGCTTATCCCTCCACCTATGCACCTTTCATCGCGGGTTGACACTTTTGTAGAGTATGCATCACCTCACACAAACACATTCCTACAATCTTTCATAGCAAACACCTCACGTGACTGGCACCACCTTCCTGCCAAGATTTTTTTACATGATGGATTATGCGTTGTTCAGCCAATCATCATTTGCATTTTTTTTTTCATTCTAAGTGTGCCATATAGCGTGTCATTTTCTTTTTATCACACTGTTTGATTAATCTTTTGTTATTTCTTGTATTCAGCCTGAATAGTTTTTGCGTTACCATTTCTTTTGTATGGCTTGGTATAACTTTGCGTTCCTTTGTTACCCCTCTCCTCTACAATGCATTTGCGTGTGAGGGTATTTTGAATAAATAAATAAGTGGGGAGCAATGCGTATGGAAGTGTGAGGCAAAATATATCCTCCTCTCGCTCATTTGAGGTATGCATAATAGTAATTTTGCAACACCATTTGTTTTCAGCGCGTGCTGTATCTTTTCTGTGTTTGACAATGACGCAATGCAGAATGCCGGAGGGTCCCGTACCGCTGCAGTCGATTCACTTTGAGACCCGCCTGTATAATACTAACAGCCAACTATATGCCTTGAATGAACAATCAACTGAAACTGAAACTACTAGATGTGGCAAAATAAATATGCTGCTTGCTCGCGTTGATTCGAAGTTGCAGAATAATTTAGAGCTCTAGCTGTGTCGTTCAAGGGGAAAAATGGTTGTTTTGGTTTTGTGTTCTCATAAATTCCATTGATTTACAATATTCAAGTGTCAGTTTGGTATTGTTCTACCACTTTAATTAGGTACTTTTGAAATATTGTTACGGGGATGTTGCGAGTATATAAAAACTATATTTACAATATATATAGAGGATGAGTCAGAACAGCTAAGATGGCTGACCACCAACAACACGCAGCAGCCAGCGTCTCCAATCTTCTTCCTCTCTCTTCTCTCATCCTTCCGTAACAGGACCGCCAGGTGGTGAAGCGCCGTCTCGGCACATGGCAGGCGAAACATTTAGAGCGAACTATGGCTTCATGCGCGAAACGTGCACGGTGTCGACAGGCGTCTGACTTGAAGATGCGTCAAATTGTGGCGTCGAAATCTCGTAATCGATGTCGTCAACTTGGCGTAGGACATCATAAGGCCCTGTGTAGCGAGAGAGAAGCTTCATAGAGAGGTCAACCCGACAATATGGTGACCAGAGGAGCACCCAAGCACATGGTGCGAACTTAACATCACGATGGCAGCGGTCGTAAAGCTTCTTTTGTATATGCTGTGAGGCTAATAAACGAGATTGGACGACTTCACGTGCCATGCGAGCGTGATCGATGATTTCACGAGCGTACTCAGTTGCAACACGTGGTACAGACTGGATGATTGTGTCAAACGGCAGTGCAGGGTCACGACCATACAAGAGATAAAAGGGTGAATATCATGCGGTGTCACGTCGCGATGAGTTATACGCGAACTTCACGTAAGCCAGCGTGGCGTCCCAGTCGCGGTGATCGTTGGAGACGTACATTGAAAGCATCTCTGTGATTGTTCGGTTGAGACGTTCCGTAAGACCGTTCGTTTGTGGGCTGTAGGCGGTGGACAGCTTGCGCTCAATTGCACAAGAGCGGAGGAGGTCGTCCAAGACTCTAGACAAGAACGAGCGGCCGCGGTCTGTTAGCAACTGTTGAGGTGCACTGTGCTGGAGAATGACGTCGTGCAGGAGAAAATCGGCGACGTCAGTTGCGCAACTAGTCGGTAACGCCTTACTTATCGCGTAGCGTGTCGCGTAATCTGTAGCGACAGCGATCCACTTGTTCCCTCTAGTCGTCGGAAAAGGGCCAAACAGGGCAAGGCCTGCGCAGAAGAATCGTTCAGAGGGAACTTCAATGGGATGGAGTCGTCCGGCAGGTGCCAGGGGAGGTTTCTTCTGGCGCTGACATAATTCGCAAGTTGCGACTTGACGACGCCCAGGGCCGTAGAGACCTGGCCAGAAGAACCGGTGTCGTATGGGGTCGTATGTACGCAAAACTTCAAGGTGTCCCGCTCTCGGTGCATCGTGAAGTGGTTCGAGAACGACGGGTCGCAGATCCCGAGGAAGGACACGCAGCTATTCAGGACCGTCAGGGTAGATATTGCGGCGGTAGAGGATGCCGTCATGCAGCACGAACATGCGACACGTTCCGTCGGTGCGGCCAGATTGCACTCGAGCG